>NC_052160.1:34082042-34444542 GCF_902713615.1 Scyliorhinus canicula | reverse complement strand
CTTCTGAATGTGAAGCAAAGGTACATCATTTAAGATGCTCTGGTCTGATTGAACAGAACCCCGAGGTAACTCATAGAGAAGTAAAATAGAGGCCAAGAAGGAAATTGCCAATGAGTTAAAATGAATTGATCATCAAACGCCACAGAAGAAAGTATAGAAAAAGGAATCAGAATGGCAAAGATAATTTTTGAATTGAACATAGAAAAAGAAGTGAAGCACAATAATAAAAATCTATTGAAATGATACAGAGGAGGGCAATGATAATGATTGAGAGGATGGGGAGATTAAATTCTCATGCGCGATTACATATATATTCACTGGATAAGTGAAAATTGAGCAGTTTTTAGAATTGTAAAGGGACTAGATAATGTAGACCATAACAAGACATTTCACCTTACCCAGGACAGAAGAACCAGAGGATACAGCCTGAAGAGAAGTCAATTTGAAACATTCATTCACTGAGCAAGAGCCCAGAATTTGCTTTTAAAATAGAAGCTATTTTAAGATGCGAGAAAAATATCCCGTGGGTTGCGAATCCCCACAGTTTGTTGGAGAGTTTGCAAGACCCTGCTATTCACCTCATAAACAATGGATCTCACCATCAACCTGCCCACGAGGGTCAAGGGCCTGAATTTTCTATTCTAGCCCATGGACGTTACCTTGTTCCACAAACTGACCCAGGAGAAAGTGTCCCAGACCTTTAGATTTGAGGGAGGGTGGTGGTGGTGATGTGGTGATGGTGGCAGAGTTTCTTGGAGTCATGGCAGGCAACCCTGGAAACAGTCTGGAGAACGCTGGGTGCAGGGCTTGGCTGGGTGGTACAATGGCACTTCATCCAAAATTTCTTCTAAAAAGCCACAAAACAAAAAACAGCCCTCTCTCTGCACACACTTCACCAACCTTCCCCTCCCACATACACACACTCCCCATGCCCCATCCATGCCAAAGCATGTCACCTCATCCCTCTACCCAACCTCTGCTCCTAATGACATCCATGTCACCCTGTACTCCTCCATCCACCCCCATGGCCTTTCATACACTCCATGCCAATCTAAGCCTCTCTCGACTCATCCCTATTGACCTTTATAGCCCCTTCACTAATGTAGTACCAACTATTACCAACCAATGCTCCTACCCACCACCATTTGTCCTTCCCCTCCCATGCCGATTCGCTCAATATCCATCATGAGCCTCAGGACCCATGCTGAGAAGAGATTAAATAAAGTAGTGTTCATTGATTGATTACTATTTCAAAACATCCCTCCCATTAATAGAACATCATTCACTACATTTAACTTCCTTTGATCCATTATAAAAGCAAGCATTTCAATTCATAGTCCCACCATAAGGAGTGTATAATCATTTGGTGGTGTCAATAAAACTGAAATGGGTGGTACCCCACTGTGATAATGGAAGGTATTTAAATAAAACATGCAGTACTAATCAAGTAATGATAACTCTAAGGCTTATGTCAACAGATAGAGTGAAAAAAACACACACCAGCTTTTCCCCCCAGATATTTAAAAGGCAGAAGATTTAATTTAATTGTTTCTTTGTCACCTGCTTTTCACAGTTCCAGTGAGCTTGACAGTTCCAATGAGTTTCTGTACTTTTTTACACACATTCATGTCTACTTTTAATAATTCCAAAGGGCATCTTCCCTCTCCAAATGGCCACCTGCTGTCTTGAGAAGGAGCCCTAGGACCATATACAAAGAGGCACCTTACCTCTCCAAAAGGGTACCATACATATCCACGCAACTACATAAAATGTAGACCCGCTCCTACAAGGTCTAATGTGCATAAGTCATGTTTTCCATTCTCGGCTAAAGAAAATCAGACATGACTGGAGCCAGCTGTTGTTTTATATGGATGGCTGCCTTCTTGAAAATGGATCTGCAATTTTTAACCTGACCATATCCCTCTAATCACCACCGCCATCTGCCCCCCACCTTCAGAAATGATAGGTTCCATGTTCGTTGGGGGGGGAGACTTCCAGATTAGGGCCAGGGCGGTTCTGTTATTGTGAACATCCAGGGCCATGAGTTGCTAGATTTGCTCTGTAAAAATGAATTAAACACTCCTCTAAAAGATAGGGTGGTATTTCATTGTGTAAGGACTCTATTAATGTTGTGATTTATCTTTCCGATGGTTCTCCACTTTGAAATCAGTTAGTCATTACTGATAATATTTCTGCACCACATAGCCAGGGTGCAAATTGAACCGAATGATTTGTTCTGGAGCCTGATTGCCAGGAAAGTCAATGCTAAATCAATTTCAGCTTGATGGGATTAAGAATTCCTCCCCTCCACCCCCACCAACTCCTTTAATGTATGTAGGTCCACTAATTTTGATGTTAGCCCCAACAAACCATCATTCTTATTCCAGAAACAACATAATCCTTTGAATTGTAATAAAATATTTGGCTTTTGCACATAAGCAGTGTCTCCCTTTGGTTTCTGAAGTTAATGAGTTAAAGAGCCATCAGTACCCTAGGCATTAGACTTTCTTTTCATATAGCGTCTGTGGTCGTCTAGTGGGTTGGAGTTGGTGTTTTCACCGCCACAGACTGAGTTCAATTCCCGCGGCAGGCAGGAAAATGAAGTTTAGGCCATAATCAGATCTAGTATGATATTATTGCATGGCGGAGCAAACTCAAGGGGCTGAATGGCCTATTCCTTCTATTTCTCATATTTATGTTCTGAGAATCCCTACAGTGCAAAAGGAGGCTGTTTGGCCCACCGAGCCCTCTGAAAGATCACCCACCTATGCCCACTCCCCCACCCTATCCCCATAACACTGCAACCCCAATTAACCTTTGGACTCTGAGGGGCAATTTTTTAGAATGGCCAATCCACGTAACCTGCACATCTTTAGACTGTGGGAGGAAACCAGAGCACCCGGAGGAAACTCACACGACACGCTGAGAACGTGCAACCTCCACACATACAGTGACCCAAGGCTGGAATCAAACCCGATTCCCTGGCGCTGAGAGGGAGCAGTGCTCACAACTGTGCAACCTTGCCACCCTTATGTGAATGCTGCCCTATTGTTTTGGCAAAAAAGCTTAATTCTACACTATAATGTGGAGATGCTGGCGTTGGACTGGGATGGTCACAGTAAGAAGCCTTACAACACCAGGTTAAACTCCAACCTTTGATGGTTTCTAATCATTAGCTTCCGGAGCACAGCTCCTTCATCACCGACTTCTTACTAATTCTACACTAGTTCAGCGATATTTTAATAAATCTCAGTTACCTAACCAGATGGCCGAACTATCATTTCAGGGCTTTATTAATCACTCAAATCCTTACATTCTATTGGTTAAAGAGATAGAGCGATGGTCAGGTTGTTCACCCGGATGCTCCATTGAGCTCACTGCATGATGATGAAATCGCACTTGCAACAAATTGCAATGCAACATTAATTGAAGCTGAGAAGTGAGGCAAAAAATTCCAAATCATAGCATCAGCGTGAGACCCTCATGCCCCAATAGGTTCTGGGCCATTGCTTTGGAATACAGCAGGTGAGTAATTTGAGGCATGACATCAGCCCGAATCATCCGGTCAGCGGTGATGCCGTGGTGACCATCACTGACCATGATTAAAAGCAGCCAGTCTCCCTGTCCTGGATTGAGGAGCAAGTCATCGTCAAAGTGATCCAGTAGACGGGGCTGGCGAGGAGAAGGAGCGGCGAGCGAGGAGCAGCAAGGCCACATCCCCTTCTGATGTTACCAGCTCAGGTAACTGTCATCAAGGTCAGCACACTTGCAGTGTTACAGGAAGTGTTTTAAAGTTTTTCAGTTTTTTCAAAACATTTCTAATATTTAAGATATTTAATTGTCAGTATGAGTTTGCATTTTGGAGATTGGGGTCGGTGGAGAGTCGGGGCATGAACATTATTGGCAATAGCTGGGGAGGTGACCATTGTTTGGGGGGTAAACACTGTTGGGGAAGCAGATGGTGGGCATTACCGTGAGAGGGTGTGAGGGGTGAGCATTTTGGGGTTGCAGGAAGTAAGCATTGTCAGGAGTGCAAGTATTGACAGGGGTGTGGGGTGAGTATTAATAGAGGTGAATATTGACAGGAGTAAGTATTAACAGGGGTGTGAGGGGTGAATATTGACAAGGGTGCGGGGGGGTGAGTATTAACAGGGGTGTGAGGGGTGAATATTGACAGGGGTGCGGGGGTAAGTATTAACAGGGGTGTGAGGGGTGAATATTGACAGGGGTGCGGGGGGGGGTAAGTATTAACAGGGGTGTGAGGGGTGAACATTGACAGTGGTGCGGGGTGGGGGGTAAGTATTAACAGGGGTGTGAGGGGTGAATATTGACAGGGGTGCAGGGGTTGAGAATTGTTGGGTTTTGTTGGGAGGGTGTTGAGCAATGTCAGGATTGTGGGAAATTATGAGAACCGTAAGGAGTGCGGGAAGGGATGAGTGCAGGAAAGGATGAGAACTGTCGGAAGTGCAGGAAGGGATGAGAACTGTCTGGAGTGGGGGAAGGGCTGAGAATGTCAGGAATGCGGCAGGGGTTGAGAACTGTCAGGAATGAGGGAGGGATGAGAGCTGTCAGGAACGAGGGAGGGATGAGAACAGTCGGGAGTGAGGGAAGGGCTGAGAACTCGAGAATGCAGGAAGGGATGAGAGCTGTCAGGAATGTGGGAAGGGATGAGAGCTGTCAGGAATGTGGGAAGGGATGAGAGCTGTCAGGAATGCGGCAAGGGATGAGAGCTGTCGGGAATGCGAGAAGGGATGAGAGCTGTCGGGAATGCGAGAAGGGATGAGAGCTGTCGGGAATGCGAGAAGGGATGAGAGCTGTCAGGAATGCGAGAGGGGATGAGAGTTGTCGGGAATGCGAGAAGGGATGAGAGCTGTCAGGAATGCGGGAAGGGATGAGAGTTGTCAGGAATGCGGGAAGGGATGAGAGCTGTCGGGAATGTGGGAAGGGATGAGAGCTGTCGGGAATGCGGGAAGGGATGAGAACTGTCGTGACTGCGAGGAGGGTTGAAAATATATGGTGAGTGTAAATATGTAGCTCCCAAAGGTTCCCACCACTGGGTGTTTTCTTTGCTTCATATCTGAGTCTGTTGCGGGCCGGTTAATGCAGATTAATTTCCAATATTAATCAACAATTCCTTGACTGATGTGTCATGTGACTAACAGGATGGTAGAAGGCAAATGAGATGGATTATGTATCTATGTCCCCTGTTTTTCTCAGCTGTTACACTCATTGAATATTGTCTGCTTACAAAATTCAGAAATTAGAATCCCTGTATATCAGACATTTGAAAAGTTAAGAGCAAGAAAAGGCTTCTCAGCCTATCAAAATTCGCTTCTGTGCTACTTTAACCCCCCCCCCCCCCCCCCCCCCCCCCTCCTCCCCAAGCCCCATCTCACAGTGGCCTTTTGTAGATATCTCTCCTTTCTCCGCAACGCTATTGCCAGCAGGGCCTTCACAGGTCCATGGGATTAAAGGGTTGCCTTTTTAGAACTATTTAATAGAGAGGACCTGTACTCTCTGGAATTGAGGAGAATGAGAGGTTTTGTTATTGAAGCATATAAGATTTTGACCGTCCTCAACAGGATAAATGCCGAGAGTCTGTTTCCCCAGGCTGTCAGGGCCACAGTCTCAGGGTTAAAAAGATGGCCATTCCTAACTGAGATGAGGAAAGATTTCTTCACTCCTGTTACTGGGTAAATATCATTAGTGTGACTGGTATGTAGGATTATAATACTCAATATAATCCCCACCGGTGCAGCTTCTGTTGGCCACATTGTGCAAGAGGCTTACTGTAGGGATACAATGCTTGCTAGGACTGCATGGGTAGGGTTGAGGCCTACTTCTTGTCAAAAGGCTCATCTTATTTCAGTTAAAATTGAATAAGAACACCAATAAGGGGAGTGCACACCGAGTAAAATAAGAAACAAAGTTTTATTTCTACAAACGATATGTGCACTACTCGGTAGATCGCGACTGGGCTCTTGCTGAGGTGGGTGCCTTACTGACCGACCTTATAAATCTGTCCCCAGAGGGGGAGCTCGCACTCCACAAGGGGCACGGGGAAGACAAGCATTCCCATCCCGTAGGTTGCGTGCGGGATATTACAAAAAGGGATAAGTCTTTTTATGCCTTGTCTCCATCACTGAAGTGATAAATCAGTCCAGATGAGAGTATCTGGAAAGGGGTTATGGTCTCTAATTGCCTGTTTGTCCGAAGCTCCAACAGCACTTCAAGACGTTTGACACCTAGACAACGGCAGCCCACCCAGCACCTTAAAACATTCACTCTCTCCACCACTAATGCAGTGTACAAGATACTCTGCAGCAACTCTCCAAGGCTCCTTCCTTTTTGTAAATAATCTTTATTGTCACAAGTAGGCATACATTAACACTGCAATAAAGTTATGGTGAAGCCCCTGGTCGCCACATTCCGGCGCCTGTTCGGGGACACGGAGGGAAAATTCAGAATGTCCAAATTACCCAACTGATGAGACCATCAATTCACAAGACATGTGATTGGAAGTGAACAGTGGTTTTAATAGTCTTATAACTGAGCCTGCCTGCGACGAGATGAACTGGCAGCAGGCTCACAGCTGCAGATCATTATACTTCCGGTTAGTGGGAGGAGCCATGGGCGGAGCTATGGGCGGAGCCAAGGGTGGAGCCCAGTACAAACTCCTCATCTCCCCCTATGGGCAGAGCCACGCAACTGCTCATATACCGAGCTTACAAAGTCACAACACATAGAATATAACACAATGTGAATTACTAGGATTATGATTCACCACACCAACAGCACATCTTTCTGGACTTGTGGGAGGAAACCGGAGCACCCGGAGGAAACCCTCGCAGACACAGGGAGAACGTGCAGACTCCGCACAGACAGTGACCGAACCGGGAATCAAACCTGGGACCCTGGTGCTGTGAAACCAAAATGCTAACCACTGTGCTCCTGTGCTGCCCATACTTTCCAAACCCGCACTTTCCAAACCCCCAACTTCTGCCAAGCAGACCAGCTGCACAAGCATATCCAAGTTTCTCCCCAAATTATGTGACATCTTGATTTGAAGGTATATTGCCATTCCTTCCCTGTTACTGGGTAAATATTATTGGTGTGACTGGTGTGTAGGATTATAATACTCAATATAATCCCCACCGGTGCAGCTTCTGTTGGCCACATTGTGCAAGAGGCTTACTGTAGGGATACAATGCTTGCCAGGACTGCATGGGTAGGGCTGAGGCCTACTTCTTGTCAAAAGGCTCATCTTATTTCTGCTAAAATTTAATAAGAACACCAATAAGGGGAGTGCACACCGAGTAAAATAAAAAACAAAGTTTTATTTCTACAAACGATATGTACACTACTTGGTAGATCGCGACTGGGCTCCTGCTGAGGTGGGTGCCTTACTGGCCGACCTTATAAATCTGCCCCCAGAGGGGGAGCTCGCACTCCACAAGGAGCACGGGGAAGACAAGCATTCCCATCCCGTAAATTGGGATATTACAAAAAAGGGTAAGTCTTTTTATGCCTTGTCTCCATCACTGAAATGATAAATCAGTCCAGATGAGAGTATCTGGAAAGTGGCTAAAAAGAACTTTTCATTGAATCTTGACATTCTTGTAAAGTGGTTTTGATCCACAATAAATGTTGTACACCCACCATCGAGCAAGTTCATCAAAGGTGGCTCCTTTGACTTGGGCACTCATCCACGTCATAGAAATCTTTACAATTCCAGATGTACAAAAGGTCAGGCGATGGCCCTCTGCTCCCCTTGGTAACTGAGGTGGAACAGAATTGATTAACCTGATTTTCAAAAGTCAAAACCAGAGCACCTTGAAAAGCCATGGAAGTTTGGGCTCTGTGGTGATTGACATCTTGGATGGCCAATGACAGGAGTCTGGGGTGGTTGAAGGTGGAAGGTCATGTGATGACATCTCCCATACTATGTCCACCCTGAGTTGGCAACTTTATTCCATAGATCATTTAAAAGATGACAGTGGCAATGGGAGCATAATTAATAACTGTCTGGGTTCTCAAGCAGGCATACATGGCTTGGCTGATTTTCTTTTCAAATGACTTCAGTGTATGAAATGGACTGCCATTTGGTTTTGATCCGTTTTTGCACTGCCGTTAGACACCGATTTTACTTTCAATGACATTAAAGTGGCAGATTAGAGATGACCGTGTCTGCGTGGGTTTCCTCCGGGTGCTCCAATTTCCTCCCACAGTCCACAGATGTGTAGGTTAGGCTGATTAGCCATGCTAAATTGCCCTTGGTGTCCAAAAGGTTATGTCAGTTCACTGGGTTATGGAGATTGGATGGAAGCCTGGCTTAAGTGGGGCGCACTTTTACAGGGCTGGTGCAGACTCGATGGGCCGAATGGTCTCCTTCTGCCCTGTAAATTCAATGATCTATGAACAGTAATAAACAGGTGCGAATCGAGCACAAATAACATCCAGTATGTCAACATCTGATACGTTCACAACCAAGAAATACAGACTTTATATTTTAACAAGTATCAAATCTAAGTTAGATACACTACAGCCAATGGAACTAAATCAGGCATGATAACAGCCAATACGCTTCGTTTTGTGATGTCTCCAGAAAGATCACTTATACTGATGATCATCCACCAAGACAGAAGTATTTCGACAAGCTGATAGAAAAGTATCTGCCACTTTCATAGAGTCAACTATGAAATCTTGAGTAAGATTGCAGCAATTCTTTGCCAAAGTTATTTGTGAGAAAAAGGACAGGTAATGATGATTTGCTGAACTTTCCTTGGAGATTCAGGTTTTATTATTCATATATGCATAGCACACCACTTTCCTCTGACAGAAGCTTTAGACAATGATCCTTCAAAGCAAAAAGATGCACCACCCTATTTGCTTGAAAGCTGAGCGTCAAGTGCAGATGTGCCCATAATAATCCTAAACCCGACATAAAGTTTCCCTGGGGAACTGAGAACAGGATAAACTGGAACAAGCATCAGGACCGTGAAACCCCTTTACATATATCAAGCTTTAGGTGCAGTAATATCAATCACACAAGACTTGCACCATTAAACTTGAGTCAGTGCATGACTGTCAAATTATCTTGGTGGGTCATCGCAGTAAAGAACCATGCTGAATTTTTATGAAGTTATTAAAAAGGAGTAGCCTTTTCCTTTCACGGTACCAAAGGCGCATTGGAATAAAAACTGAAAATAAATTTATCCATAAACACAAATTGACCGTGCATGCAGGCAGTGCACATGGAAAATCAATCCTGAATTTCCGCAGTGCCTCTCCCGCTCTGTCACTGTCGAAAGTTGCAGCTGAAATTTTCCATTAACCGAGATTACAGTCTTTCCCGAAAATATTCCAATAAGCATGTGTGGGTTAACTTTTCTCATTCACATTAGATAATGGTCCAAAAGTGAAGATAAAATGGCTTACAATTTGTATAAATGCATTATTGTGAGAGACTAGGCCAGGATTTTCCCGTCGTGGAGGGACCCACTGTGGGAGATTCAGCATCCCAGCCGAGACCTCATAGAGTTTCGGCACAATCTGACAATCCCAGCGGGAGGATGCGGGGGGGGGGGGGGGGGGGGGGGGGGGGGGGGGTTGGGGGGGGGGGGGTCAGTGCAGTCCTGAAAAAGCCCGCCCTAATTGCAAAGCTTTTTGCCAAATGCACATAAATGTTAATTTTCATTGAGCAATATAGCCAAGCAACAAACCTTTAGTCAAGATCACACAATTCAAAGTATAAACAAGGCTACTGTCAACATGAATGGAGAATACTGTAGGTGCGTGTGATCTTTCCAACACTGTTGAAGCCAGTTAAGTAAATGAGCAAACATGTGGAGGATGCTGGGCACATAGTAATAATAATGTGCATATAGAACATAGAACATTACAGATCAGTACAGGCCCTTCGGCCCTCGATGTTGCGCTGACCTGTAAAACCACTCGAAAGCCCATCTACACTATTCCCTTATCGTCCATATGCCTATCCAATGACCATTTGAATGCGTTTAGAGTTGGCGAGTCCACTACTGTTGCAGGCAGGGCATTCCACGCCCTTACTACTCTCTGAGTAAAGAACCTCCCTCTGACATCTCTCCTACATCCATCTCCCCTCAATTTAAAGCTATGTCCCCTCGTGCTGGACATCACGATCCGAGGAAAAGGGCTCTCAATGTCCACCCTATCTAATCCACTGATCATCTTGTATGCCTCAATTAAGTCACCTCTTAACCTTCTTCTCTCTAACAAAAACAGCTCTGTTTTCTTTATTGGGAATCTGAGAGGAGAGGGTCAAGAGCCTTAACATGGGACACCAGGAGGATAGAGTAAGATAAAACTAAACAGAAAGTGTTGGAAATGGTCAACGCTCTGGGTGCTTCTGTTCACATTTTCAGTTGAATATGATTCTTCTTCAGACCTGAAGTGTTAGTGGAGGGAGAAGACCAGGAGACGCAAGAGGTAGAACAACACAAAGAGAAGGAAAAGTTTGAGCAGTAGGCAAAACAATTCCCCAACTGTCTGAGCTTCAGGAGAACACCTCACTTAAATTGTCCCTTCCAAACCCTCAACACCAATACTTCCACAATTCTTATCAGCACCATTGTAAGACTGCCATCTTGCAATCCAACCTGTACCTGTAAAACCTCAGGTACTTTCAGCCAGTTTACTCATTCAAAGGTACCTCGGGTGTCTTTATTTACAAGGAAACATGCCACAAACACAAGTTCAAAATCCAACAATATTCATTGACACAATTGACCCTAATATTGCCACAAAATACTAGAGGTACCCAAGATCTATGTAATTATATAGTGTCTTCGAACATCTCTTAATGATCCTTAGCCAAAAGTTCTTCTTATTACCTGCAAGTAAAGATGGCTTGGTAGGCTATGGGTCTGACCTGAATTCTTCTGGCCTGTCTTCACAAAGGTCGTTGTCGCTGGCAGTCTCTTCGTTGCTTCCTTCCTTCTGGTCTGGTCAAGGATGGGTCCGGTCTGATCTGCTCTTTACTTCCCCGATCTGGTCAACGTCACCTCGCACACTGAGTATTCGCTTTCAAGGGGTCTGGAGTGTCTGTTTTTATCCCCCTCCTTTTTGCCATTTCTGGTTCCATCTCTGGTAGTGTGAGTTGCATGTAATCTGTTCCTATGTAAGGTAATACTAGAAACTCTGGATGATGGAAAAGCTGGCTCGATCTGGGCTACTGACAATAGAGCTGTGCATATCAATAGGGTGCAATGATCTTCTTGATAGGTGATTGACGGGCAGCTTATTTGTTGGTTATGTATTTTATTTTGGTCAAGTCTGAATTCCAACAGCCTGCCGGAAGTTTGACTGCAGTATGATTTTAAAATGGCCAATTCTTTAATTTAGGTTATCCAATTTAATCGGGCGAATTTTTAAATTTAAAATACCCAATTTTAATCAGGCCTAAATCTAGGCCTTGCTAGGTTACTAAAACCTCATGGCTCACTACAAATACTAATGCCAGTACCAAGCCCAGAAGATTGAATCTAACAACTTAACTCTATTGTATTTAATATTTAACATGATAATTAAGGCTCTTGCAATCCTTTAGTGCTCATCTTGGGTGTTTATTTATCCTTACGTTACTACAAAGTATTTCCCCAGTTTTGATGGGAGATGTAAGATTGCTGAACTTCTTTGAAGGCCACTTTAGATGGCTATTGTGGCTAACTATGCAACTATGAGGTTTGAAAGTCCAGCTGTAAATTCCAGCATCTTGGTGCAGTCCAGAATGATGTGGCACTGACAAGGGCATTAGCTGAGTAGCTGATGGGGGAGGAGGCAGGTTGACATCCTGAAGGCCGACGGGAGATGCCTCTCCCATGGAGCCTGTCACCTGGGACTGAACTGCAACATTCTGACGATTCTGCATAGAAGCAACATGCAGGAGCGATGTGATGGTCTGAAATTTCCTTCAAGCCTGACCTCCTGGGCCAAGGTACCAGCAAAGGAGGTCTTGTGGCACAGTGTCAGTGGCCCTACTGTTGGACCAGAAGCTCCAGGTTTGAGTTCAATGCCAGGATTTGTTGGGAAGGAGCATTCATAATGCGGTTCAACGGGTTGATAATCAATTTGGGAATACTTCCTTCACTTTCCCTCACTATTCCCCAAAGGGAAAAGCAGTGTGTCTGTGAAGACATCGGGCGGAATCGCCCGGCGCCGGCATCAATCCCGCCCCCGCCATGGCCCGAATTCTCCGCCACCCGGGAATCGGCGGGGGCGGGAATCGCGCCGCGCCGGTCGGCGGGCCCCCCGTGGCGATTCTCCGGCCCGCGATGGGCCAAAGTCCCGCCGCTGACAGACCAATCCTGCCGGCGGGAATCAAAACACCTCTGGTGCCGGCGGGATTGGCGGCGCGGGCGGGACTTCGGCCCATCGCTGGGCGATCTGACCCCGGGGGGTGCCCCCACAGTGGCCTGGCCCGCGATCGGGGTCTACCGATTGGCGGGCGGGCCTGTGCCATGGAGGGGACTCTTTTTCTTCTGCCCCGCCATGGCCTGCACCATGGCGGGGCGGAAGAGACCCCCTCCCCTGCGCATGCGTCGGTATGACGTCAGCAGCCGCTGATGCACCGGCGAATGTGCGGACTTCCGCCGGCCGGCGAAGGCCTTTCGCCCCCAGCTGGCGTGGCACCAAAGGCCGTTCGCGCCGGTCAGCGGAGCGGCAACCATTCCGGCGCGGGCCTAGCCCCTCAATGTGAGGGCTTGGCCCCTAAAGGTGCGGAGAATTCTGCACCTTTGGGAGGCCCAACGCCGGAGTGGTTGACGCCACTCCAATACGCCGGGACCCCCCACCCCGCCAGGTAGGGTAGAATCCCGGCCATGATGACAAAAGAAGGTATCAACCATCTGCACTCCCATAACTACAGTGTTGCTGCCATGGAAGCTGCTAAAGTGGTCAGGAGAGGATCCATTATGGTTGGACGTTGAACTGCCCACTCACTCCATAGACACCCCCTCCTATCCAATCCCTCCTTTAAACTCCACTACCCCTCACCATAACCCACTCAAACTCCCCCATCCTGAGATTGCCTGCTCCGGACATCCTTCTTCAGCTGCAGTGCTGGCAGCGGCCTCTAGCGCCTTCCTAGCACGGGTGTACTGGTGGAGCTGGCAGCCAATCTGACTGGCTGACAGCTCCAGCGGGGGGGGGGGGGGGGGGGGGGGGGGGGGGGTACTTCCTCCCCAATGAGGGTCAGAAGACCCACATAGCATGTGTTAGTCAACCCTGCAGTGCTTAATGGCTTGAGGGGTTTGGTGTTGTCCATGTCTTTTCCATGCCAACCTGGTGGCCGTGGTGGTGGCTGTGGGGGGCTGTGGGGGCAGTTGCGTGCCATCTGTTTGTTTTTAAAATTGTTTTTAAAACGGCCCACCAGAGTGAATCCTCCGGTGTCCTATTTTAAGCTCAATATTCTGAGCATAATCACTAATCCTCTAAAGTCCGAGCAGTCGACAAAAAGCAGTCTTTTTTTTCTCTTGCCAAAGACACAACATTTCTTTTTGATCTTCCCTCGCAATCCATTGGCCTATCTGCCTCTGAGAGCCTGTGAACTGGTGTAAAGCTTGCACCTGACGTCGAATATATTTAAATTTGACTTTTAGTCTCCATAATAAGCTGGGGAGGAGCTGACACTAAGGGAGGTGGTGGCATAGTGGTATTGCCACCAGACTAACAATCCAGAGACCCAGGGCAAGATCTGGGGATCCCACCATGGAAATGGTGAAATCTGAAGACAATTTAAAAAAAAATCTGGAATTATAAAGTCCATTGATGACCACGAAACGAGTGCCGTAAACCCCCACCTGGTTCACCAATTTCCTCCATGTACAGCTGGGCAAAAAGGACAAGAGATGAATCAGATGTGAAAATGCTCATCTGGAAATATGGATTGACGTACAGACCTTGTACAAATCCTCACCTCTAAATACTTCCTGATCTATTGGGAAGAACTAAAGCTTTTCTGTGCCTGGGTCGATAAATTGTACAAAACTCCAGACCTAAATGTTCACATCTTCTCTGACATCCTTGGTTAGCTGACCTTTGAGAAACAGAACAATTTCATTGTTCTTTCAACACCCAAGTTCCTCAAAACAATCAGTTAGCTCAATACAATGTGATTTTCAGAATTTCCAAAGCCCGTATTTTCATCGAACTCTCTTTTAAGGTATTAACCAATACTATGCAAAATGAATGTTTGTCTAAATGTCATTTAGACTGCTGAGAGAAAGCAGCTTTCCAAACTCAGGCCTGCCTTTATATTCCTGTGTTCAATTGTGTCAATTTAAATGATCCGATTTCAAGTGCATTATGCATTCCCATCTGTATTTTAAGAATTTGAATCATGCCTCCACTCACTTAATGAAGCACATTTACACCTCTGCATCCGTCTTTACAAGCTCAGGCTGACGGCTGGAAATACTATTGCTCGGCCTCATCTGAGGCATTCTTCTCAATTTTCCCAATGCATCAATGCCCTTTGAATATAAGATGCCAAAATACGTTCTCATGAATGATCCGTTTAACTTTTGAAAATATAATCAGTTTTGATAAATATCCAAGGGGTGCATACCTGTATTTCATTAATCTCATTGACAACCCTTCACAGTGCCTGGATATTTTTAATGAATGGTTGATTATCGCATTGATGCCCTTTACTTTTTAATTTTTACTGGTTCTCTGCGTACTCATTCCAATATACATACACTTATGTTTATCAGCATTAGATCAATCTGCCAATCTATAGTCCATTCTTTCAATAGACTTCAATCTCTGTGTCGCATATGTATATTGGAATGGATATGCAGAGAAGTATTTAAATAAATATAAATAATAGTCATCAAACTCTCTTTTAAGGCACCAACCAATACTATGCAAAATTATATAAATAATATTTAAATAAATTTACATGTAGTTAAAGGGCTTCCCCGCCATATGTTCCCCCTTGGTAAGGAATCCCCCCTTTGTGGCACGACATCACATCGGCATGGATGTGACAGATATTGAAAATGTGAAGCCGTTGAGGGGAGAGCAAAGGTAAGTATAGCCCCCTGGCACTGCCTCCTGACAGTGCCAACGTGGCAGTGTCAGGTCGCTATGCCTGGAAAGGCTCTCTGGGGGGCTCTCCTTGTGTCTGTGAAGGGGCTTGGCCCCAGTCAGTGCTTGTGGGAGGGGGTGCAGGGTCCACTGGTGTTTGCAGGGGGTGCAGGATTGCCCTGGTGTTGTGGGCGACAATGACCCTTGCGCTTGTGGGGGGCAGGTCCCCAATGTCCATGGCAACTGTGGGGGAGGGGGTATTGTTCTATATTGGAGATTGAGGCATCTTTAAATATGGCGTCCCAATCTCCTTGGAGCGGTTGTTGCCGGTTCTATCAGGCCCCACCCTGCCAGTTTGATGGCGGAAACCATGCCCCAAGATTTTCCTTGCACAGGGTTCCAGATAATCTGGAGAGAAAATTTGACTGTGAAGCTGGAGAGCTACACGCCAGTTTTCTAATCCCAGCCTGCACTCTATGTACTGGGTGCAAAATTCCGCCAATTAAGTCTGCCATTTAAAAAAAGTAATTTTATTGAGGCATTTTGTATGTACATTGAACAAAATTAAACCAGAATGAGAACAAACAGGAAACCTTATAACAAACAAATAAATAACACCCAACCGCCCCACCCTTCCTGATGTAACCTTCCGCCCACCCTGACTCCCGCATTTTAAGCCCTTTATCCACGCCCTCCCCTTTTCCTGACATCCTAATTGTCCTTTGAGATACCCTCAATTACGACACAGGAGAGAAGATAGGTAATTCAAAGGCTTTAATCATCAGAGAACTGAACAGCAGCCAAGAAGTGTGCTCATCACATGCTGCCGAGTGAGCTTCATCCTATATACCGTTCCCTGGGGGCGGAGCCAGAGGCCAAGTCCCCCAGGGTTACAAGCCCGGTCTTAAAGGGCCAAAGCATTAAAGGTAAGGTACCGTTACAGCAGTTACTGATACCATTCATCACATTCACCACCGTTTAAAAAAAACACATAGTCCGTCGGGGGTGAAGTGGAGTTATAAGTTCAGTCTTGTGGGTGGTTTGACCGTCCGTGCTGACTTTCTCTGCTCCGGTGGTGGTGCCGTGGACATGGTTGGTTTTGATGGTGGTATATCCGGGAGCACGGTTGACTGAGCCTTTGCCCACCTTGGAGCGGGGGGTGGGGGGTATCCAGGATGACTAGGGTGATCAGTGCCTGCACCAGCTGGGGGGCAGGGGGCGCTATGGGGGGGGGGGGGGGGGGGGGCTGTCGGGGTCAGCAGTCGGTGCGGGGAGGAGAGCGTCGGTAGGAGGGGGGGGGTCGGTGGGGAAAGCGTCGGGGTCGGTGGGCAAGCCAGCGGGTGCCAGATCTCGCAGGGAGACGGTATCCTGCCTGCCGTCGGTGTGCTTGACGTAGGCGTACTGAGGGTTCACGTGTAGCAGTTGGACCCTCTCGACTATGGGATCTGTTTTATGGCTCCTCACGTGTCTCCGGAGTAGGACTGGTCCTGGAGTCGTCAGCCAATGTGGACGCAAGACCCCAGAGGTGGACTTCCTGGGGAAGACAAACAAACGATTGTGAGGGGTCTCGTCCATGGCCGTACAGAGGAGCGACCTAATGGAATGTAGGGCATCGGGTAGGACCTCCTGCCAGCGGGCGATAGGGAGACTCCTTGACCGTAGGGCTAGGAGGACAGCCTTCCAAACTTTCGCGTTCTCCCTCTCCACTTGCCCGTTTCCCCGCGAGTTATAGCTCGTCGTTCTGCTCGAGGCGATGCCCTTGCTGAGCAGATATCGACGCAGCTCATCGCTCATGAACGATGTACCCCAGTCATTGTGGATATAAGCGGGGTAACCAAACAGAGCGAAGATGCTGCGCAGTGCCTTGATCACGGAGGCCGAGGTCATATCGGGGCAGGGGACAGCAAAAGGGAAGCGGGAGAACTCATCGATCACGGTGAGGAAATAGATGTTGCGGTTGGTGGACGGGAGAGGCCCTTTGAAGTCCACACTTAGTCGCTCAAAGGGCCCAGAGGCCTTTATCAGGCGAGCCCTGTCTGGTTGATAGGATTGCGGTTTGCATTCCGCACAGATCTGGCCTGCCTTAGTCATGGCCTTGACCTCCTCTGTGGAGTAGGGTAAGTTGCGGGACTTGATGAAGTGGGCAAGCCGGGTGACCCCCGAGTGGCAGAGGTCATCGTGGATGGCTCTCAGGCGGTCTTTTTGTGCGTTGCCGCACGTGCCGCTGGGCAGGGCATCTGGGGGACTCGTTGAGCTTCCCCGGGCGATATTTAATATCGTACGTATAGGTGGAGAGCTCTATTCTCCACCTCAGAATTTTGTCATTCTTTATTTTGCCCCGTTGTGCGTTATCGAACATAAAGGCAACCGACCGTTGGTCGGTGACGAGGGTGAACCTCCTACCGGCTAGGTAGTGCCTCCAGTGCCGCACGGCCTCCACAATGGCTTGTGCCTCCTTCTCGACTGCAGAGTACCGAATTTCCGAGGCGGTGAGGGTTTGGGAGAAGAACGCTACTGGTCTGCCCGTCTGGTTGAGGGTAACAGCCAGGGCGACGCCTGATGCGTCGCTTTCTACTTGGAAGGGGATGGCTTCGTCCACCGCGTGCATGGCGGCCTTGATGATGCCGGCCTTGATACGGCTGAAAGCCGACTGGGCCTCAGCCATCAGGGGAAAAACCGTGGTCTTAATGAGTGGTCGGGCTTTGTCCGCATATCTGGGGACCCACTGGGCGTAATAGGAGAAAAGCCCCAAGCACCGTTTGAGTGCCTTGAGGTACGGAGGAGGGGGAGTTCCTTAAGGGGACGCATGCGGTCGGGGTCTGGGCCTAGGACCCCGTTTTCCACGACGTCGCCGAGGATGGCTAGCCGGGTTGTGTGGAACACGCATTTCTCTTTGTTGTACGTGAGGTTGAGGGCCCGGGCAGTCTGGAGGAACTTCCTCAGGTTTGCGTCGTGGTCCTGCTGGTCATGGCCGCAGATGGTGACGTTGTCCAAGTACGGGAAGGTTGCCCATAAGCCGTATTGGTCCACCATTTGATCCATCGCCTCTGGAAAACGGAGACTCCATTTGTGACACCAAAAGGGACCCTGAGGAAGTGAAACAGCCGACCTGCTGCTTCGAAAGCCGTGTAGTGGCGGTCCTCTGGGTGGATAGGGAGTTGATGATAGGCCGATTTCAGGTCGACGGTGGAGAATACCCGATACTGGGCGATTTGAGTCACCATTTCTGCTATGCGGGGAAGTGGGTACGCATCGAGTTGCGTAAAGCGGTTTATGGTCTGGCTATAATCCACTACCATTCGTTGCTTTTCCCTGGAGTGGTCTACCAATACTTGAGCCCTCCAAGGGCTGTTGCTGGCCTCTATGACCCCATCTTTTAGTAGCCGCTGAACCTCTGACTTGATAAAAGTCATGTCTTGGGTACTGTACCGCCGACTCCTGGTGGCGACGGGCTTACAGTCGGGAGTGAGGTTCGCGAAGAGGGGGGGTGGGGCAACTTTGAGTGTCGCCAGGCTGCATACCGTGAGTGGGAGGAGGGGTCTGCCGAACTTCAGTGTCAGGCTCCGGTGGCTGCACTGAAAGTCCAGAATGAGCAGCAGGGGGGTGCAGAGTTGAGGGAGGATGTAGAGTTTAAATCGGGTGTATTCAGCGCCTTGAATTGCGAGGTCAGCGACACATTGTCCCTTGATTTGTACCGAATGGGACCCAGAGGCGAGGGCGATAGTTTGGGAGGCGGGGTGGGTGCGCAGAGAGCAGAGCCTTACCATGTCTGGATGGATAAAGCTCTCTGCGCTCCCAGAGTCGAATAGGCAGGGAGTGTCGTGTCCGTTGATTCGCACCCGCATCATTGAGTTCCGCAGGTGATTTGGCCGCGATTGATCGAGCGTGATCGCTCCTAGTTGCGGGTAGTGGGACTCACAAAATGGCCGCCTGGAGTCACAAAATGGCCGCCGCCGCCGGTCGCACGTGTCGGGGTTCGAGATGGCCGCCGCCAAGATGGCCGCTCCCATGACTCGCACGAGGTCGATGACGTGTCGGAAGTGGGTGTGTCCGGCCGCCGTGCGGCCACGTTGCGGGGCCTGTGAGACCGGGAGCTTGATTTCTGGGCCTGGTGGGGATTTTGTTTGTGGCCTTTGGGGCCAGCCAGGCAGACTTTAGCGAAGTGCCCTTTCTTCCCGCAGTCGTTGCAGATCGCGGAGCGGGCCAGGCAACGTTGCCGTGGGTGCTGACCTTGCCCACAGAAATAGCACGGGGAACACCCAGAGTGAGCGGATCACCGCGCGGCGCAGGCCTGTAGCGTGTCCGAGTCTGGAGGGGATCGAGAGGGGTTTGCAAGGTCCGCGAAGTATGTACGGAGGTTACTGTGGGCCGTTTCTAGAGAAGAGGCGAGCGTTAACGTGCCTTGGAGATCCTTTGCGGTCTTAAAGGGCCAATGAATTAGAGGTAAGGTACCGTTACAGCAGCTACTGATACCATTCATCACATCCTTGAAGAAGGCTTCAACCTCCGGGCAAATCCATCCACTTATCCTCTCAAGGCAAACGTATTTTTTTTCCAGTCGAAGGAACTCCGTCAGGTCGCTCACCCACATTCCCAGCTTCGGTGGTCCAGAGACCCTCCATTCCAGCAAAAGCCATCACTGGGCTACCAGGGTGGCAAAGGCCAAAACGTTGGGCTCTCTCACCCCTGGACTCCGGGTTTTCCGACACTCTGAAAATCGCCACTTCTGGACTTGGGGCCACGTTCATCTTCAGCACTTCAGACATAACGTCCGCGAACCCCTGCCAGAACCCCTTCAAATTTGGACATGCCCAAAACATGAACATGGTTCACAGGCCTCCCCACGCACCGTCCACACCCATCCTCCACCCCTTGCTCATCCTGGCCACCGCCATATGTGCCCTATGCACTACCTTGAATTGATAAGGCTAAGCCTAGCACACGAGAAAGATATGTTCATACTTCTCAGAACCTCCTCCCTCAACCCAGCCTCAATTCCGTCCCCCCCCCCAACTCTTCCTCCCACTTCCGTTTAACTTCTCCTATCAAGGCTCCTCCTAGTCCATTCCTTGTAAATCTCCGATACCTTACTCTCACCCACTCCTGCTTTTGATACCACCTTGTCCTGCCACCCCAGGGGCGTCAGGTCGGGAATGGACGACAACTGCTTCCTCACATAATCCCGTACCTGTAAGTACCTAAACCCATCCCCGTTGGGCAGATCATACTCCTCTTCTATTTTCTCTGAACTTGATAAGCTGCCCCCCACAAAAAGGTCCCCAAACCGTTCGATCCCTGCTCGACGCCATCCTCGAAACCCCGGGTCTACGTTTGCAAATCTATGATTCCTGTAGATCGGTGCCCCACTGAGGCACCCTCCAACCTCCGGTGCTGCTGCCAGTGTCTCCATACCTTTAGGGCCGCCATCGCCACAGGGCTCGTGGAGTACCTTTCCAGCGAGAACGGCACAGACGCTGTCTACAATGCCCCTAAGCTTGTGCCCTTAGAAGAGGCTGCCTTAGAACATAGAACATAGAACAGTACAGCACAGAACAGGCCCTTCGGCCCTCGATGTTGTGCCGAGCCATGATCACCCTACTCAAACCCACGTATCCACCCTATACCCGTAACCCAACAACCCCCCACCCCTTAACCTTACTTTTTAGGACACTACGGGCAATTTAGCATGGCCAATCCACCTAACCCGCACATCTTTGGACTGTGGGAGGAAACCGGAGCACCCGGAGGAAACCCACGCACACACGGGGAGGACGCGCAGACTCCGCACAGACAGTGACCCAGCCGGGAATCGAACCTGGGACCCTGGAGCTGTGAAGCATTTATGCTAACCACCATGCTACCGTGTTGCCCATGGTATCTGCCCCTTCATCCACTCCAACGCGACCCTCCGGGTCTGCCCTGGGATGTCCACAATCACCAACCCCTTCACCACATCCTTGTCAGCAGCCCCCCCCCCTCCTCCCCATCCCCTAAACAAAACAACAGTCCAATCCCCCTCTAACACTCTAAACACCTGCTCACCCCCACTGCACTTCGGTAACTAGCTCGCCCAGCTCGCCTGGCAGCCCCCGTCCATGGCACCAAACATCCTATCCCCATTGATCCCCCCGCCCCACCCGTACACTGCCATAGTGCAAAAAACAAACAGTAAAGTAAGAAAAAGGTGCACTCACCCTCCATGTTCCTCCAACATCCCACCACAGAACCCCATAAAAACACCTCAAAGAAGAGAGATTCTCCCCTAACCACCCCTCAGAAAACAATAGAACAAAAAAAAAGAGAAAATCCACATCTCCTCACATTTCCTCCAAAGTTCAATGTCCTCCCCCACCTGTCAGTTCATTGTCTCTCATAAACAATGATGCCTCCTCTGGTGTCCCAAAATAATTCTCACTGCCGTTGTAGGTTACCCAGAGGCTGCATCCCAAACTTCATCCCCTTCTTAAAGAGACCTGCCTTGACTAGGTTAAACCCGGCTGCCCTCTTTCCCATTTCTGCACCCAGGTCCTGGTGTACCAGGAACTCATTACCTTCCAAGGTACACCTCTTCATCTGCCTGGCCCACCCCAAGATCTTCTCTTTATCTAGGAACTGATGTAGCCTCATCACCATCGTCCTTGGCAGCTCATTCGCGTGCGGCTTCCTCATCAGCGCCCTTTGCGCTCCCTCAACCTACAGGGGCCGAACAGGGGCCCCATCAGCTGCTCCAACATTTTGGCTACATTTGAGCCAGCGTCTGCTCCCACAATGCCGTCTGGCATCCCCACAATTCTTCAATTCTGTCTGCGGGAACAGTTCTCTAGATCTTCCAACTTCTCCTTTAGCCGCTTCTGGGGCTCCCGCATCATCCTGATCTTGGCCGCCAACGAGGTAAACTGCTCCTCGTGCTCCCCCACCGCCTCCTCCACTTTCTGGATCACTTGGCACTGGCTCTCCAAACTCTGCTTCACCTGGTCGATCCCCGCTTTTAGCCGGTCCACCACCTTCACCTCCTCCTGAGCCTTCCTTCTCTGCTGGCTAAACTTCTCGTTCAGAAAGTCCACCAGCTGTTCCGTCGACCATTGGGCTGGTAGGGCCGACCATTTACCCTCCCCCATCTTCTCCTATGTCGCACAATGAGTCACTTGCTCTCGCAGCTCCTTCCTTTTCAACCCACCTCTGCTCCACCAGTGGAGTATAACTTTCTCCACCACCTCTACACCTTTTTCCACCAAAACACCAGCTGCTGTGAAAATTCCCTAGTCACCACACTACGGAGCCTGTATACTGAGGGAGAATTTAGAATGCCCAATTCATGGGGAAAAGCAGCGAAAAAGCCGCCTCGAGCGGGAGCTGCCAAATGTGCAACCAGTCACTGCATGGCCGCCACCTGAAGTCCCAATTATGTCTGCTTCATTAGCAATTTACTATTCACCACAACAACAGAATATTGGGGGTTTAAGTCAATCCAAAGACCTGGGGCGGGGTTCTCCCCTACCCGGCGGGGCGGGGGGTCCCGGCGTAGCGAAATGGTGCCAACCACTCCGGCTTCGGGCCTCCCCAAAGGTGCGGAATTCTCCCCACCTTTGGGGGCTAGGCCCGCGCCGGAGCGGTTGGCACCATGCTGACTGGCGCCAAAACCGGCACCAATGGCCTTTGATGCCCGGCGCCGGGGCTGGCCGAAAGGCCTTCGCCGGTTCGCACATGCGCTGGTGGTGACGTCAGCGGCAGCTGCCTCTGACGTCACCACCAGCTGCCGCTGACGTCACCACCAGCGCATGCGTGCTGTGGGATTCCCTTCCGCTTCCGCCATGGTGTAGGCCGTGGCGGCGGCGGAAGAGAAAGAGTGCCCCCACGGCACTGGCCCGCCCGCCGATCGGTGGACCCCGATCGCGGGCCTGGCCACCGTGGGGGCACCCCCGGGGTCCGATCGCCCTGCGCCCCCTCAGGACCCCGGGGGCCCGCTCCCGCCGCCGATCCCGCCGCCACCAGAGGTGGTTCAAACCTCGGCGGCGGGAGAGGCCTCCCAGCGGCGGGATTTTGGCCCATCGCGGACCGGAGAATAACGGCAGCACAGAAACCCATAGCCTCCCGCCGGCCCCCGCCATTCTCCGAGGTGGGCGCGCCGACTTTTTGCAGGTGGGAGAATTCTGGGCATGGCGGGGGTGGGAATTTCGGCGGCCCCGGGCGATTCTCCGACCCTGCTGGGGGTCGGAGAATTTCGCCCCTGAGCTCAAATTCCAGATTGACGATCCAATGCAATACTCATGAAGAGCTGCATTGTCACAGGGCAGCAGATAGCAGAGTGGTTAGCACTGTTGCTTCACAGCGCCAGGGACCCAGATTCAATTCCCGGCTTGGGTCACTGTCTGTGTCGAGTCTACATGTTCTCTCCATGTCTGCACGGGTTTCCTCCGGGTGCTCCGGTTTCCTCCCACAAATCCCGAAAGACGTGCTTGTTAGGCGAATTGAACATTCTGAATTCTCCCTCTGTGTACCCGAATAGGCGCCGGAGTGTGGCAACGAGGGGATTTGCACAGTAACTTCATTGCGGTGTTAATGTGAGCCTACTTGTGGCACTAATAAAGATTATTAGATGTCAATTGAGGTATAAACCAAGTCATTAAAAATTCCATGCCAATATTTTGATGGAGAGGAGTGAAGATATCCTGAGTGAACGAATCAATATTCCTCCTTCAATCACCATTTCTAAATATAGATTATTCAATCCTCATTGCATTGTTGTTTGTGGGGACACTCTCTGTCCAAATTGCACTTCAATCATATTTAATTGGCTGTCATGCATTTTGGGACATTTCTGAGGTCATAAGTTGCAAGTCTACATCAAATTCTTTCTTTCTTCCCTTTTCGGCAAAGTTTTATATCCCACATGTCACTGTCCCTCCATTGCAAATATTTTCCATGGCTTCCATGCCCTTTGGACAATTGTACTCAAAGAATGTGCTTGAATCGTTCCTCTAGAATGTAGCCTTTAATTGTTCCAACTTGTAAACATCAGGCAGAAACATGCTTGAGTTCTCATGATCATTTGTTTTCAGAACTAGAGGTAACATACCTTATGGGAACGTAATTCGGAAATACACCTAAAATTACACCCATCTGAGTGTTCATTTTACTGATTTACACTTAAATCACCTGCCTATCCCATCAGCATATGACAGAAAGAAAGATTTAGCAGTAAACGAATAGAAATCAGCATAAATAGAGGAACACATAAAACACACACTATTCCTACTTTAAGTAAAATGGAAGTTACAAGTCGTTCAGCCATTCAGGCTCATTAGGTTGGAGGTATGTCTGTAATATGGGCGCAAACAAATTACATGGCTTAAAAGTAAGCAATCTAAAGACATAATTAAAACACGTTCAAGCCTCCTTGATCGTTTGCATCCATCCACAAAATCGTTTGTCTGACCAAATCTGTCACAGAAATGGTCCCACCCTAACTCCTAAGTGTAACCATTCTTCTTTAATGTTTGATCAACATGGTGACTAGAATTTCAAGAGCAGCAGCAAAGTCATTTTTCTGGCCTTTTAATTGCCAATTTTTAAAACGCTTTTTAAAAAACACCTTCACTGAGATGGCGATGCATTTTTTATTTTTTGCAATGGATATTACAGCATAAATTAAAGTCACAGTAAAAAGTAAAGCTTCCTCGATTTCATCTTCCAAATTGTACCTAATGTGTATGAATTTTGTTAACCTAAATTTAGAGTACCCAATTCTTTTTTTCCAATTAAGGGGCAATTTAGCGTGGCCAATTCACCTACCCTGATATGTGTTTGGGTAGGGGGTGAGACCAAGGCAGACTTGGAGAGAATGTGCCTAATATGTATGAATGATGATGAAAACAAAAGAAGACATATTCTGGTGATGCGCTTCCGGTCTCATTTAAGTGAGGTTTATTTTTGTGTAACTTGCCGATCGGCAAAAATGAACAGAACACTTGATTCATTTTTTGACATTTACATTGGGCTGCATCCAAGCGGGAAACTCTGGGCCCACATATCTGAGTGTGCTAGTCTTTACATTTTTAATATGAATTTTATTGATGTGTTAAAGTGAGTCTTTGAATGTGAAAATGTTGTTCACAGTAAATACAACATACCCAACATCAAAGTTTGACAAAGCTTCACACTGGCCTTTGGTCGAAATGCATTACAAGTGGTAACCTTCAAATAATCAAAAAGGGTGCAAAACACCACTCAGCTGACCATACAATGTGATACCTGAACTATTTCGAGGATTTAGACTCATTAGAACATCATAAGTGAATGGTTGGAGCCAAGTGGGTACTCCAGTGCGATGACAGTAGGAAATTAGCTGGTTTTCACACTGAGCGAATCTGCAAGTCAGGCCCATTGAATGTGCCAGCGAAAAAGCGGGGTTTTCTTGGGAAGTAGACTGCTCATTTGATCCTCTTGGACCTATTGGAAAGAAAGCTGAAAGTTTTTCTGGCCATTTTGTTCGAAATCTTGTAGCTCATCCTGTCAGGATCATCGGCTCAACCACCTGGACCTAATATAACTAAATGCACTGTACGCACTCCACCCGTTTGTACCTGAAAAATATTAACTGTGATTCTACAACCGCTAACGTCCTTGGACCCCAATTTATACATTTATGCAGCCTCCTGCCTCTTTCATGCAGACAGGCTGCTTTCCCATTGATAGGCCCTTTTGATCCGAGAGCAGCAATGGGACAGCCCACTCAATTTCCAATGGCTGGCTGCCTATTATTCAAACCAGAAACGAGAGACCAGTACATAGCTACACAGCCACAATGTTTCCAGCAGCTAAAAGTTCTCGGGAGAAAAAAGAAGAGCTCACATTTATACGTTGCCTTTTATGACTACAGGATGTTCCAAAGCACTTCACTGCCAGTTAGGTATTTTTGTGACTATTGTGATATGTAATGAAACATGGCAGCCAATCTGCAAAGACCCTGAAATAGCAATGATACTGGTGCAATTAATGCCAAATATAGATAATGTCAGCAAATCTAACCACAAGAGAGAGGTAGGTAGGAGTTGAGTGGAATGTTAACATTCCAAAAGTTCCAAACTCAACACAACCTGTCTACCTCTGGTTGTAATGGAGGCAGACACCATGGTCAAGCAACCAACTCACTCCAGGAGTATGTTACAATAAGCAGCTGAAAGAATATTATGGATGCTTCATGGAAAAGCTAAATTCTTTACAGCACTGCTTGTGGGCCAGGAGGAGCAAAAGTATTTCCTCCGTGGCTGCCTTGTTACCCTGTTCTGTGTTCTCCATCAGAATTGTTGCCCTGCAATCAACTCTACTGGAATCAGATCCACCCCCAGTATCTCACACCTCACTCCTTCCCAAGGGTGCGGCAACTATGTCTCCAATATCCATAACTTTGCACCCTATTCGAATATGCCCATTAATCCGGCACAGTCTCCCTACATAGTCTACTGTGCTCTCCTCCAGTGTATTCCCCTTCTGGTAGGGAGGCCAACCTGACATTCAGGCAAGATTCTGCTGGGGAACTTGTTTGCAAAAAAGTATGTTGCAGCAGGCAGTGTCTCCTCCCTGTGTCGCGAGTATGGTTTATGTATTCAAATTTCAAAAATCAAACAGTAGGGCTATCAGCAGACAAGCAAAGCTGTTGATCAAATAAGTAAATTCGGAGAAGCTGAAGGAAGCAACCTTGTAACTTTGACTCATCTATGATAAATAATTTAGTCAGACCTTTACTTCCATGCACAGGATGAGAATAAATGGAGCAGTATTTGACGCTGAATTGAAACAAAAACAAAATGAGCTCCTGTATTAGGGCAGTTTTGTTTCGAAGAGGACAAAAATGTGTCGAATTGTGTTTGCCTTTGTTACATTTATTGCTTATATTCTGTAGATGTCTGTTTTATGAGATGCTGAAGTTTACAGTCCACACTGGAGAAACCAGACAATAGCTGGAAGATTTGAACTGTCCATTAGAACTATTTATTTGACCTTTATGTTTACAGGTAATTGAAATTTAAGATTTGTTCAGTTCTTCAAATTGTTTGACAATCACAACATGTCTCATCACATCTTAAAGAAAAGTATTTATAACTATGATGTAATTTCTTTGCTGCTAATCATATTCTGAATTTTCATATTTTTCATATACTTCAATAGGCAGTACCTTTCAAAAGAAAATGTATTTTTTAAAACATAAATTTAGAGTGTCCAATTCATTTTTTCCAATTAAGGGGCAATTTAGCGTGGCCAATCCACCTACCCTGCACATCTTTGGTTTGTGGGGGCGAAACCCACACAGACACGGGGAGAATGTACAAACTCCACACGGATGGTGACCCAGAGCCAGGATCGAACCTGGGACCTTGACGCTGTGAGGCAGCAGTGCTATCCACTGCACCACCCTTGCTGCCCGAAAATGTATTTTTAAAGCACAGGGGATTGCTTCAGGGTTGTATAATTTATGATAGCAATTATTACAATTTCCAGAATTATTTTAGCTGGGTTCTAACCGTTGACACTAAACTTTTCCTAAACTACTGTAAGAACCATTACATTTCTTCACTTTGTGAAGGGCAGTAAATGAGTGGTGTGATTTTGACTTTGTGCAATCATGTGAGACGTGACTGTGATTTAAGAGCCTGGTTCACATCTCTCGCAATGTTTATTTTTATTGAGTGGGAGCAACTATGAGGAACTTCCTGGACCAAAACTTTGGTAATCAGAAATGACAGAATGGTAAAAAAATAGACGGGAGTGACATTGTTCCGGCTGCGAGAGAAACCCAAGCGTGATCAAAGATTTGGGAATGAAATTAGCTAAAATGGACTCAAGGCAAACCAGTAGCTGACTTTTCACCGCCCCCGATTTACCTTCGACTGAAGTTCAAAGAACAATAGTTGAAACTTGCTTGGAGGCTCCCTTTCTCAACTCAGCCTTCACTTGGTTTTAAATTTATAAATCTTTCCAATATTTTCCAAGTCAATGGAAAATAAAAACTGGCTCTGTAAAACACTGACTGCCAAATGGAGCCTGTTTCGCTATGCTTTTTTAAAAATAAATTTAGAGTACCCAATACATTTTTTCCAATTAAGGGGCAATTTAGCATGGCCAATCCACCTACTCTGCACATCTTTGGGTTGTGGGGGCGAAACCCACGCAAACACGGGGAGAATGTGCAAAGTCCACACAGACAGTGACCCAGAGCCGGGATCGAACCTGGGACCTCGGCGCCGTGAGGCAACAGGGCTAACCCACTGCGCCACCGTGCTGCCCTTGTTTCGCTATGCTGATGTCAACCAATTTCAGTCCCTAAAGTTGAATGCGAAAGTGCAACATAAGCTCATGTATTTTAGCACTAGTATTAGGAATACACTGCTGGAATTAAGTGACCACACAACTGAAGAAATTAGCAGCAGAAATGTGGGTGGGAACATAGATGGACAAAGAATTAAATACTTCATGGAGATAGATTCTGGAATGACTTTGAAAGCATGACTTTTGAAAGTGGTAGCAAGTTGGACAGAGTTCAGATGCAGTGCGGAAATTACAAATGATAAGATCAACTATGTAATCACTGGTAATGAACGACAAGTAATTCTCGGAGAGCAGGTAGATAATGAATTCTCCAAACAAATAAAGGAGTCTGGAATGAATCATATTATGATAATCACAAAGAAATTCAAAGTATAAATGATTTCCTACAGATATTGGCCTAGATTTTAGAACTCAGAAACATCCCACTGTGCTCTCAATATTGTATGTGACATTTCTTAAGTCCAACCACACCCCAGGCTGGATTTTTCAAATCACGCTTTCTTTCCAATAGATGCACAGTCTGAACCTGCTGCTATTGTTACTGGACCAAACCCACAAGGATTTTGCAAGAAATAGTGAAGTCCTTCCTTCAGTTTGCCAAGTTACAATGATGTCAATGCTGTATTAGAGTGATTTTAAGTGATTGTCAGAAATCAGGGGCTGGATTCTCCGCTCTGCCGCACCACAATTCTGTCCCGACCCGTGGGCGGGATTCTCCGTTACGCCGGCCGGTCAATGTTGTTTCCCATTGTGGGGCAGCCCCACGCCATCGGGAAACCCCCGGGCGCCAGCAAAACAGAGAATCCCGCCGGCGGAGAATCCAGCCCCAGAAATGTGCCAAATTTGCATGCTGTGCAGATTGATCAATTTCGGAGCTCTCCAGCAAGGTCACGATAGATTTTCTGTTTCTGGAACTGTGTGGTTCTTTTGTGGGAAGGTAGACTCATCAAGTTATGGGGTGTCCTTTGCTGGAGAGGTAATGGTACAAGGAGGAACTCCAATAGTCTAAAGAATTTAAGATTGGATTTGAAGACATTAGAAGTAGTTAATAAACAAATAATAATAATATTTATTAATGTCACAGGTAGGCTTACATTAACACTGCAATGAAGTTACTAGGAAAACCTCCTTAGTCTCCACACTATGGCACCTGTTCGGATACACTGAGGGAGAATTCAGAATGTCCAATTCACCTAATAAGCACGTATTTTGGGACTTGTGGGAGGAAATCGGAGCACCTGGAGGAAACCGCGCAGGCACGGGGAGAATGTGCAGACCCTGCACAGACAGTGATCCAAGTTGGGAATCAAACCTGGGTCCCTGGTGTTGTGAAGCAACAGTGCCAACCACTGCATTACAGTGCCACCCAAACTGAACCAAACTGGGAACTTTGAATGTCTTAAAGGGTAGTCATTTTTAGATTATTGGATGTTAAGTTTCCTCCGGGGTTCAAGAAGGAGATGATCGGATTGTATATTGAGGCATGCTAATAGGGCAAGAATAAGTGGCAGAGGGTATGAGATATAAACAGAAGAATCTCGCTAGCAATAGGGTCTTAAGTCAGTGCCCCAGATGATCATGGCTATTATTGATTTATTTTGTGATAATCTAAAACAAAGGTCAGGGGAAAAAAAGTAGATGCGTGAATGCATTCTTCAGGAGCATAGATCAGGTAGGTTTAATCACAATGGGACATTAATGTGGAATCAATGCATGACCTAGTGAAATGAAAGAACAGTTAATTAAAAGCGTTCTGCTGGAGATGATTGCATCCCAGTGTCTCTGTGCTGAAAACAAAGTGGATTTTACAGCCTGTTCATGAACATGGAAGAGGCGTAGTGGGGTGGGGAATAAACAAACACCTCCAGATTTCTCCCTCCTGGGTTGATAAGATGACTTGGAAATGCAGAGATGGATTGGACTTGATGTCACATCTAATATAATCTCAGGGTACCACTCCACGTGCAATTCTAATGGGCGGGATTCTCTGTCGCAGCTCCGCTCCACTACCTCTGCTAGTGAGGACAGAGAACTTGGCCGCACCGTTCACAAGTAGCGAGATTCTCCTCTCCTGCCATTTGTCGATGGGATTTCCCATTGTGGCCATCCCACACAGCCAGGAAACTCATGGGTGGGATTGTGCTGGTAGCGGGAGCAGTGAATCTCACTGCCAGAGAAAGGCTGGCGTATTCTGCCCAACATGTTGGGTATGAAGCTACTAGTATGTGTAATGAGTGACAAATATACACTAAATAATGCTTCTCAGAAGTGGTCAGTTCCATTGACAACATCACGACAGGGAACAGTTAATGTGGTTAAGCAAAGTGGGAACATAGACTGATTTGATCTTTTTAATCAAAGCACTGACACATGCACATGATGCTCCATAGACTTTTTTAATGAAACAATCAGAATAGAGTTAAACGCACTGATACTTATCAGAGGGATGGAAATTAAATTAATTTAAAGAGGTCCATAAAATTTGGAATAGCAAACTTCAGGATTGGGTTCCCTCGAGTTAACAGTGAAATTGGGACAATTGAGGGCGAGGGAGAAATAATGCTTAGTCGGAATTAGACACAGGATGGATAATGGGTAAAGGAGTGCTGTCTGATCGTTTAAGTCAAGGGGGTGATTTTTTGGCAATAGTGTTTCACAAGGCTCAGCATTTATTGTAAGGTTCTGTTTTTTACCTTTGTTTGCATCCTGATGAGCAACATTAATCAAATTAAACTGAGGGTTGGATTTAACTAAATGGGAACAAAGTCCCGCAGCAAGCACCTTTTAGCTGAGTGTTTCATGGCGCATTGCAGGCTAAGGCCACACATAGCCCCATTTTCTACATCGAGGAACTCCGCTCACTGGAACGCCTCAGAGTAGTGAGGGATAGAGATGCCATTCTCAATCTCTGGAGGCCTGATGTGACCCTCCCAAAGCCCCAAAATACTATGAGAGGGTCCCTGGGCACGCCCACAGCAACCCCCCAACACCTGTGGAGGGAACCCCTAGCCCAATTGCCACTGTGCAAAAAATGCCAGCTTGGCACCTTGGCATTGTCAACCTGGTATTTTCCTTGCCAGATGACAGTACAACATGGGTGTCAACCTGGCATTGCCCAGGTTCCCAGGTGGTACTGACCAGCTTGCAGGAGCACTGCCAGAGTGCCAGGTTGGCAATGCCAAGGTGCTAAGCTGGCATTTTTTGTGCGCTGGCGATCAGGCCAGAGGTGCTCGATGTGGGTGTTGGTGGGGGGGTACAGGGGGAGGGCAGGGACTCTCCCATAGTGCGTTGGGGCTTGGGTGGGGGGGGGATCAGGGGTTGCATCAGAGTGATCAGAGCTCGTCAGTGTACAAAACAAAGCTGTGTGTGGCCTCGGCCATGCATTCCCCACTGAGGCCTCTTATTTAACGAGAGTGGCACTATGTATCCTAGTGTCTCTCTGTGCTGCGAGCACCAGGTAACACGCGGCTAACTGTACTCCTTATGGCACTTTGCTCCCATTTTGTTGATTCTCGTCCAATCTCTCTTTGCACAGGGAGTCTCGGTGACCTCCATCATGTAGCACCAAACTACGAACTGCAAGATGTTGCTTCTGTTTTGTTATGCTCTTGACGTAGCATAAACTGCTTCCTTGATGTGCACTCTAACAAAGGAAGGTTCAGAATTGGAGATTGCTTTAACATGTTTATTAAACTGTTAACAATTCTCCTACTTGGATTTGACTCTCCTGTTCATCCTGCTATAGCTACTCAGAATGACAAACCAGTCTGCTACAATCCAGGTGGTGGGTGTGATGTGTTTCAATCAACCCTGTGTACTCACTGAGCGTCTCCACTGGAAAGAGGAAGATCATGTGTGCTGTGTCCTTTTATATGGGTTGGTGTAATGCCTCCCAGTGGTAGTGTCACCTCTGTGTGTATCGTGAATGCCCATTGGTCGTGCCCTATCTTACTGAGCTATTGGATGAGTGTCTGTGTGTCATGTCTCTGGTGCTCCCTCTAGTGTCTAGTTAGTCTATGTGTATTTACATTAACCCCTTGTACAGTGATGCATATCACCACATCCCCCCTTTTTGCGTGTTACATATTTTTTCTGTAGTGTTAGAGAAAATTGAACAAAAACAGGTAGATAAGTGATACTATGTACAATTTGTGATAACAGTGATCATTCAACAATAAGTCCAAATCATGTGCATGAATCCAAAATCCATTAAGTATTATGGTCGAGTGTCTTTCTTGTTTGGTTGGTGAGTTGGTGATGTTGATGGTGGCATTGCTTTGTAAATGCCGTCAGTGTGCCTGTGCATAAGGAACCAAGAAGTGGTCAAAATCACTTCATTGTCTAATTTGGAGTCTTTTTTTTTCTTCCGATGCTTGTGGTAGCGATGTATGCAATCTGTCCTGAAAGCTATGTTGCCTGTTCGTAGTGCAGCAAACGTGAATTGGTAAGATGCATCGTCCTGCCATGGTATGTCATTGTATTGAGCTGAGCAGTAACAGTGTCCCTCATGGGCAGAGTTGTACCATGTCGTAGTCCCATTGTTGATGTTGATTTTGCGCTTGTTGGCGACGTTGTTACCTTTGGTACGCTTCTTGTTATTGTCTTTGATGTTGTTGTTGTGTTGGTTGGTTTTGTTGTCGTGTTTGCTGCCCTCAAGGACCACACTCTGTGGATAATACGAGTCCTTCACACAGTTACTCGTGTCAGCGTGCTTTGTTTCCTTGAGCGTGCCGTCACTGAGTTCGCGACGCTCCCAGTCTGGAGTCATGTCCGGCTTACTTGAATCAGCTTTGGCTTGTGGTTTCTCCATGTCTGGAGTCTGGTCTGCTTCACCTGAGTCAGTTTTGGCTTGTCGATGCTCTCTGTCTCTTGGTGTCAGGCCGCAGCATAATCCTGCACTCACAAGTCGGGATGTCATATGTGATGGGCTGAAGATTCCCCAATCCAAAGAACCCGTCGTCGGGATCTTCAATGTACAACACGTCTAGTTGCGGTTCGAATTTGGTACTGGGGTAGCCACCTCCCAAGGTGAAATCTTCGCCTGAATCATTGTCTTCCAAGACCATATCATCACGTTTTGTGTCGGAGCTGGCATTGGGCTCGCGATGGCCAAAGAAGAATTCAAGGTCTGAGTCATAGTCTTCAAGGACTGTATCATCTCTTTGGGCGGTGCTAACTGCTTGTTGCAGGGTTCTGCAGAGGTTACATTCAGCTACTGGTTGGATTTCAGGCATCATGCTATCGTTCCAGGTGAAAGAATCGGGTTTTACGGCTTTAAATTTTTTTTACGTGTTTTGGGATATTTCCTCTTTAAGTGGGCGTGATCCGGGGCCTCTGACGTCATGAACCATATGACGTAGGTCACAGGAAGCGATTGGGAATGCGCAGATCACTGTTCCTTTACTTGGGGCCTTTTTCTCAACTGCACATGTGCGGCTCCTTTTCCAAGATGGCCGCCAATCAAAACTGCTGTTTTCTGCTGCAAGCCTACCTTGTGGTGCGTTTTGGCGCCTCTTTTACTGTTTTTTCTTGTATGTCCTCGCAGAATTCTTAGAATTTGTCCCGGACTGCCTGGAAGTCACTCTTGTTTTGCCCTTTTGAGTATTTGAAGGTCTGGAAGATTTCAGCTGCTTCTGGACCAGCGATGATAAGTAGAAGCTTTATTTTCTCTGCATCCGCCATGCCATCTAGGTCGGACACTACCAGGTAGATCTCGAATCTCTGCCTGAACCAACGGCAGTTTTCACTGAGATTTCCTGAGCTGCTGTGGAACCGGAATCCCGAACATTGTCTTGCCTGGGTGTCGTTGCTGGCTGTCACTGTTTGCTGAGTTGTAACTATATGGATTTAAACGGTCACTCCTGAGTACCATGTTTTGTTATGCTCTTGACGTAGCATAAGCTGCTTCCTTGATGTGCACTCTGACAAAGGAAGGTTCAGACTTGGAGATAGCTTTAACACGTTTATTAAACTGTTAACAATTCTCCTACTTGGATTTGACTCTCCTGTTCATCCTGCTATAGCTACTCAGACTGACGAACCAGGCTGCTATAATCCAGGTGGTGGGTGTGATGTGTTTCAATCAACCCTGTGTACACACTGAGAGTCTCCACTGGAAAGAGGAAGATCATGTGTGCTGAGTCCTTTTATATAGGTTGGTGTAATGCCCCCCTGTGGTAGTGTCACCTCTGTATGTATCGTGAATGCCCATTGGTCGTGTCTTATCTTACTGACCTATTGGATGAATGCCTGTGTCATGACTCTGGTGCTCCCTCTAGTGTCTAGCTAGTCTTTGTGTATTTACATTAACCCCTTGTGTATTTACAGTGATGCATATCACCACAGCTTCCATCTCTCGCAGCAGCCTGAAGAAACCAGATTAATATTAATTACAAGCCACAATCACCTTGAAAGCCAATGCGGGTCCTTTCCCTTCTTTGACGTTGTCATTTGGCTGAAACAGTTGGTAGATTTTAGATACGACCACTCACTGAAGCAAAGATGTCTTCATGGTTCTCATTAGATTTCCATGGACATATTGCTATCCGTCACGTTGGAAGTTTGTGCATGCCTCCAGGACCCGATTTGCAGTCCTATTTAGGGTGATTAACACCTGAAAACATGTGCCACTTTTCCCCCTAAGACCGAGAGGCACTGAGAACAGCAAATCTCTTTAGATTATTTAAACACCGATAATAATGAAAGACTGACTGCGACCTAACACTGACATCGATAGGGGGTAGTTGCGGGATTATGAATGGCAAGATGTTGCCTGGAACATCGGACAGCATCTTTGGGCAAAAGTCATGGGTGGGAATTTGTGGAATTAGTTCCTGTTGAAATGACGGGGCTCAATTTTCTAATTGGCAGCCTTCACCATAGCTCTGTCTGTGAGCCACAGCATGAGCATCCCACCCTTGATTTCCCCAACCAGTCAGGGAAGGTGGGCGAGATGTTGAGCCCATTCTGTCAAAGGTTTGTAATTAAAGGGACCAAAAGTTCACTGGCACTTGTAATTTTCAGGCTGCAGCAAGCAGCGGGATGGTGAGGAAACCTGTAGAGGCTATTTGTCAGGTCTCTCATTCCTATCTGAAAGTCCTGCTCGGGAGCTGAGGGACTGCTGAGCGGGTAGAGAGTAGCAGGAGTGTGGGCCGCGATTCTCTGCTCCGATGGCAAAGTGTCGATGCCGGCGTCAAAACGGGAGTGTTTCACTCAGCGGTCAGCGCCCGTTCCGGGACCCCATTCTCCGGCGTACAAGGGGGCTAGCAGGGGTGCGGTGGGAAGCAAGGGGGCGTGGCCTCAGAGCAGTGTTGGAGACCCGGCGCCACACAATCAACGCGGCGCCGCAGCGCAATTAAGGCGACACGAGCGCACAGGCCGCTGATGGAGCAACAGGGCGCCATGCCGAGCAGTGCCCCGGTTCACAGACCACGACCTGGAGATGCTCCTGGACCCCTTGAGGAGAGGAGGGGGCGCCTGTACCCTGGACCCGGCTAGAGGGTCCCAGCCAAAGTGGCCCAGCGTTTGTGGAGGGAGGTGGGCACGGCCGTCAATGCCATCGCGGTGACACCCAGGACTGGTGAGCAGTGTCGCAAAAACCTCAAGCCCAACGTACCCAGCAATGTGCCCATGGCACCAACCCCCCTACCCCCCACATGTGTGACACCTACCCCATCTCCAGGGGGATGGTACAACCACAGCCGTGACCCATATGGCTGCAGCCACCCATGCAAGCCGTGTTGGACATAGATCCAACTGCATGCATCAGACTGCCTAACATTGCTGTTATTTTCCACCCCCCCCCAGGAGAAGAGCGCCCATAACCAACAAGAGCGTGCCCGAACCGGAGGGGGTGAACCTGACCTGTATCACCTCACCGTGCACGAGCAGAGGACACTGGACATAGCCGGTGCACCCGAGGACCGGGAGATTGCCCATGCCGAGATCGGGGGCGTGCCACCAAGTGGTGGCACACCTCCAACAACAGCCCCCCAGCCAGGTGATGGTGGTGCCCCGGGTGCTGGATCCGCTCGCAGCCCATCCCATGGAGAGCCCTGGGGGCCTCCGGGCACCCCGAGGGAGGAGGTGCTGGGGCCCCCTGGTCCCAGAACCTCGCGTCACCTTGGACTTCCCCATGAGGCACAGGAAACCAGCACACAGGGGACAGACATGACACGACGACACAGGACACAAGCACACAGGGCACAGACAGTCACTACATGATGCCACAGAACACTAGCACACAGGGGACAGACAGTCACGACATGATGCCACACAACACTAGCACACAGGGGACAGACAGTCACGACATGACGCCACAGGACACTAGCACACAGGGCACAGACAGTCACAACATGATGCCACAGAAAACTAGCACACAGGGGACAGACAGTCACGACATGATGCCACAGAACACTAGCACACAGGGGACAGACAGTCACGACATGATGCCACAGAACACTAGCACACAGGGGACAGACAGTCACGACATGACGCCACAGGACACTAGCACACAGGGGACAGACAGACATGAAAGAACACAACATGACACCACCACAGAGGGGACGGACAGGCAGGACATGGTACCCCAGGGGACCCCTGACCACAGGTCCGATGAAGACACTGAGGTTGCATCACAGCTGTCCCCTGCGCCCTCCGCCACCGCAGATACTCTTACCTCGGTTGGTCATTTTCATGGTGCGGCTTCTGGGACACTAACTGGTACGCACCACACAGACGCTCCGGTACAGCAGGTGGAGATAGGAGCAGCCGTGGGGCCGGACAGTGGGAGGGCAGCCTAGCCCCGGCAAACACCTGCCGCGCGGATGTCCCGGGTTCCTGCAGTTCCCCCGCCCACTCATAGACCCGGTGCAGTCTTAGACTCAGGGGCGTGAAAAGGTGACGGCCGGCTTCCAGCACCTGCAGACGCAAGTGCAGGAGTGCATCCGCATCCAGGAGCAGGAAATGGTCCTGGTCATGAGTGCCACACAGGCCAGCACCGCACGGGTGGCGTCCACGGTGAAGACAACGGTGGCGTCGGTGTTGGGCATGGGACTGAGTTTGCCAGGCCTGGGGCTATCTGTGCACGTGGCCTCTGTCTCTCAGCCAGCCATGAGCCAGGGCCAGCTGAACATTGCAGAGGCGCTGAACAACCTGGCCCGGTCTCAGCAGGCCACCGCTGAGAGCATCAGCGCCATTGCCCAGGTGATGGACGGCGTTGTACAGCCAGACAGGGATGGCAAGCTCCCTGAACTCCATGGCTGTGAACGTCCAGACCCTGGTCGATACCAGCGCGGGCCTCCAGGACTGGCAGCGCCAGGTGATGGTGGTGCCCCGCGTGCTGGATCCGCTCGCAGCCCATCGCATGGAGAGCCCCGGGGGCCACCGGGCACCTCGAGGGAGGAGGAGGTGCTGGGGCCCCCTGGTCCCAGAACCCCGCGTCACCTTGGACTCCCCCCCCCCCCCCCCCCCCACCACCGTCCCTGGTGCATCTGTTGGGCAGCGGGCTGAACAGGGTGGCACCACGCCATCCCAATTACCCGAGGTGCAGCCTAGCCCATCCAGGCCGGCCGCCCCAGGAAACTACCACCAAAAGGGACCCTCGTCACAGGGCAGGAATCAAAGGAGTCAGCCTGCAGTTCTGCTGTACCATCTGGGGGAACACCAAGACATAATCATAGGGCCCGTAAGGCCAGAAAGGTAGACACTGATGAGTAAGTTGGCATGGGTGCAGGGCACAGAATAGTTAAAGGGGCTAGGGCACATGTACAGGACGTCTGTTATGAAACACATTCCACACTATGTGAGCTGCCTCTGTACTCTGTCCGATGCGTGCGGGGGTGGGGCGGGGATTTTGTGCCAGTGTGTGTGAGGGGTGCTGCAATAGAAGTTGAGCTCCGGTGCGTGTGACATGCAGCCCTGCGCCCCCCCCCCCCCCCCCCCCCCCCCCCCCGCGGTTCTCGCACGCCAACCCGCCCCCAGCCATACGACAGGGCAATGAGATGCAGTGTCTGGGCCGCATGCAGGGTCCACCCAGGTGGAGGGTCTTGATGTGGCCATGAGTCAGATATTGTCGAACAATGTATGGCTCAGAACCCATCGCAGAGCGGGCTGTCATCATCCTCCATGACTTGTACCAGACCCGCGTACACTATCAACCATGTGCCCCCATTCTGTTGTGCTGCAGGTGAATGTGTCATGGAGGGCTGGTATACAGGCAGGTGATGTGGTGGTGGGGGAGGTCAGGGTGGTCCGTGGCGGAGGTTGTGCCGAATTCTGCTGTCTGTGTCCATGTCCATCACTACTGACCCCCACTGTGGTCGCTCAAACTTGCATCTACCAGCAACACCCGTGCCTGCTGGCCCAGGCGGTCCAGGCACCTGAAACGCATCTTCAGCAGCCCAAAGCACCTCTCGACCACACACCTGGTCGCTGCATGGGCATCGTTGTATCGTTACTCCACGTCGGTCTGTGGCCTCTGCCACGACCGTAACGGATAATCCCTGTTGCCCAGCAACCAGCCCCGCAGCCGGCTGGGGGGGTGTCCCTCGAACATGGCAGGGATGAATGATTGGGACAGTATAAAGGAGTCATGCACACTGCCAGGGTACCTCGTGCAGACGTGCATTCACAGTCACAGACCACCAGCATGTTCATTGAGTATGTACCCTTCCTGTGCAAGCACCTGGCCCTTTCATCCGAGGTGGACTGCCTGGCGATGTGCACTCCATTGATTGCCCCTGCACCATGGGTATTCATGTGCGGGCATCCTGGTGGGCGCGGTCCACAGGCAATTGTATGTACCACTCCGCGATGTTGTATAGGGCGTTGGTGACGGCCCGGATGCACCTGTTCACCGATGGATGGGAGGTGCCAGACAGGTCCCCACTCGGCGACTGGAACTACCCCGTCACAAAGAAGTTGAGTGTGACTGTCACCTTGACGGCCACCAGGAGGGCATGTCCACCCCCGGTCCTACGTGGTGCCATCTGTGCCATCAGGAGGCAGTTGTGGGTGACGGTATCCCGGCTCATCCGGAGTCTCCTCCTGCACACCCTGTCCGGGAGGTCCTAGAAAGGACATGTGGGGCCGGTACACACGTTATCGCATCGGACGCCTCCGTGGCCATGGCAAACCCTCCTCCTCGGTATCCTCGTGCTATGGCTCTCGCACGGTGTGGTGCTCCTCCTGCGGCTCTCGCGCATGCGGCCCTGCCGCCTGGGAGCCTTGCACATGCCCCACTGCAGCCCGCTGCTCCACAGCAGGCTCCGCCACTTCCCTGTCATGCCCAACTCGCACTGGGCCTCATGCAGGCCAGCAGTCCCGCCTCGACAGCCAACAACACTGGAAGATGGCTAAACATTGTACAATCTTTAGGGGGTGAGACTAGGCAGGGTTTCAGCATTGATATACCTCCCTCCACAACCAGGTGCCATGGGCTACATGACTGGCCCGGTTGCCAGCATGCGCCCCACCCCCTCCCCCTCGGTGCCCTGACACCTGTCGGCTGTCCCCCCCTGCCAGGGCCACCGTCTGGTGGCACTGCCCTCACCGAGGGGCTGCCGTGAGTTCTGCCCTGGACCTACCTGCTGGTGGGTGCCGCCAGTTTGGTAGGGGAATGGGGGGGTCTGGCACACGTCAGGACGCCTGGACCGCCTGCGCCGTGACAGCAAATGGGTTGGGTGGACAACCGCATGTCCGCCGTCATGGTGTCTGGCCCTTGGATTCACCGTGCCATGGCGGGCAATGGCCGCCCACAGCCTTTGTCACCCCCACCGCGCCCTCACCACCCCCACCCCTGGAAGCGGATGTGTGGGACCACACCCCCCACCCCCGGCAGCGGATGTATGGGACCACCCCCCACATCCCCAGCAGCGGATGTGTGGGACCACCCCCCCACACCTGGAAGCCTCCCCCACACCGCCCGCAGACATGGCCGTGTCGCTCCCCCCCCCCCCCCCCCCCCCGGGGTCCCCACCTCCAACGCCGTCAACCAATCCCTCCGGAGGCCTCCCCACGCCGTCACCCACCTCCTTCCACAGCGTCAGCCATCATGACTGGTTGACGCTGTTTTATAGCCAGTTAGAACGGCGTTGGTGTGCCATCCGGCCACGCCGGCGGGACTTTGGCCCATCCGACCTGGAGAACAGCTGATCCATCAGAGAATCGCCGCAAGGCCGTCTTCCACAATTCTCTGTGCGGCCGGGCGCCATGCACGCGCACCCGTTTTGGCACATATTGGAGAATGGCGACCTTAGGTGTTACTTTGTCAAGTGTGAAAGATCACGGGCGTGATTCGACGACCTCCTACTAGGTCAGAGAATCGGCGCATCGCGTGATTCGCGCGGCACCACACCGATTCTCTGACCCAGCGGGAGGTCGGCAAATCAGGCCGGTCGGGCGCGATTCTCCGCTGCCCACGATGGGTCGGAGAATAGCGGGAGGGCTTCCCTGACATTTTTCATGCCCTCCCGCTATTCTCCCCACCCCCCCACGGCCGCCCCATGACACGAATCGCTGCTCGCCATTTTTACGGCGAACAGCGATTCTCCCCAGGCCGATGGGCCGAGTTCCCAGGCCTTTACGGCCGTTTTTACGGCAGCAAACACACCTACTTGCTGCCGTCGTAAAAACGGCCGCAACTTGCCCGTTCTGGGCTTCCAGGGCCCCGATTGGCACGGCAGTACCACGGCCGTGCCAAGGGGGGCTTGGGCCCGCGATCACGGGCAGTGCGTCCGTAATGGACGCACTCTTTCTCCCTCCGCCGCCCCACAGGATCAGTCCGCGGGGCGGCCGAGGGAGATCAAGGCCCCTCGCATGCGCGGCTGATGTCATCGTGCGCGTCAGCTGGCGTGACGCTTGGCGCGTGGACTTAGCAACAGTCGCTAAGGCCGCAATGCCGTGCTTCACGGGGCCCCGCTGCTAGCCCCGCCCGGGGGGGGAGAATCGGGTCCCAGGAGGGGGTGCGGAGGCTGCCGTGAAACACGACCAGGTTCACAGCAGCCTTTACGACTCGCCGCATTTGCGGAGAATCGCGCCCGTGATCTTTCACACTTGACAAAGTAACACTTTCAGGTGTGAAGCCTTGCATTCTGACATTAACAGTATTCTTCTGCATAATATGCCACAGGTCAACATTGCTTGAAGCTCCAGTCATTCCTCTCTCTCCAGGCATCTCCTCACATTCCCATTTGAACAGCCAATTCTCACACTTGCCCTCATCCTTTGCTCTGTCACGCACATGGCCTCCCTCAACTGAGGTTCATCTTTCCACCCCACACAAGCATTCACACCTCTCTGCTGCTTTCTCTCCTTGCATTGGAAGAGAGGACAGAACTCAGCAATGGGGCAGAGATTCAGGGGCTCGAGCCTCCAGTGACGGGCACCTTATTGGCCATTAGCAATGCTCACCCATCTCGTCCATTGGGAAGTAAGTCTTGTTTCAGGAGGCTGTGGTTATCAGCAGCGACCTGCCATGAGAGTCTGAGCCTCCTGAGACATTGGTGCTCGGACAAATCGAGAGATTTGATCCTCTGCCTGTAGGCCATGGTTTGGTCTCACCTCCTTACAGCTAGATCTCAGTGTCTCACCCTCTCAGCTCTGTGGCAATAGCATGTGGCTGAGGAGAAGGAAGCTATTTCTTGCTGCTATTGTTTCTCTTGTTCCCGGTGCTTCCGTTGACAGTAGTGTTACTTCTCCTGTCACCAGAGATGCAAACTGGAGCGACATAAGTGCTCCCTTGCCGTACCTGGCTCTGGGGAAGTGCTGTTGAAGATGAGCGATGCTCGATGAGCGATGAGTTGAACAGGGGAAATGCCTTCTAAGAAGTTGGCAATCACCTGTCAAGCAGTGAAAAGATTCTCAGAGGTAAGTGGTTTGAACAGCAGCCACTTACTTGGCCATGGTTGGAGCTCTTCACTGTAACCACTCAAAACCTTCCCAGCTTGTCAGTTTCATAGAAAAACTCTTCCCACTCTTCACTCATCTCAGTGATCCTTTTGAGTTGTAGGCAGATTGGGAAACAAGTGCCATGTCTGGAAAATCCTGAATTTAAGTATTAATTTGCTTTATAAGTCCATTCATAATTGATCCAACGGATACAAAGTGGTGCCCTCCTTGCTTCAGTCCCATCCCGGTAAAACACAGAGGGGGATGGGTAGATATTGGGATCCTAATCCATTGTTATAGTCAGGGGATTTAACTCCCTGCATGCATGCTAACTTGTCGTCATTTTCCTGGAAAATGTCCGCTCTTTGCTCTTGCATAGATTTTTAAAGAACATCACATTTTTAAATTTCTCATTTGTAGTGTTTGAACAACTCTGGCCTGGACTTTCACCAAGTTGGGATGGCTGCAGGGCCCTTTAAAAAGGGCAGCGGGATCCTAATTCCAGGATTCTCACCACTGTTCCCGGGCTGTCTGATTTTCTGGAGTACCTTTAACAGGTACAGACAGATTCCTGTCAGAAGCCCGCATTGGGTACTCTTGATCTGGTTAGCTCCGATGCAGATCTGGCCAGCTCCAATGCAGATCTGGCCAGCTCCATTGCAGATCTGGCCAGCTCCGTTGCAGATCTGGCCAGCTCCGATGCAGATCTGGCCAGCTCCGTTGCAGATCTGGCCAGCTCCGTTGCAGATCTGGCCAGCTCCGTTGCAGATCTGGCCAGCTCCGTTGCAGATCTGGCCAGCTCCGTTGCAGATCTGGCCAGCTCCGTTGCAGATCTGGCCAGCTCCGATGCAGATCTGGCCAGCTCCGTTGCAGATCTGGCCAGCTCCGTTGCAGATCTGGCCAGCTCCGATGCAGATCTGGCCAGCTCCGTTGCAGATCTGGCCAGCTCCGTTGCAGATCTGGCCAGCTCCGATGCAGATCTGGCCAGCTCCGATGCAGATCTGGCCAGCTCCGTTGCAGATCTGGCCAGCTCCGATGCAGATCTGGCCAGCTCCGTTGCAGATCTGGCCAGCTCCGTTGCAGATCTGGCCAGCTCCGTTGCAGATATATGCAATACCTACTGCTGTGCAATTTCCAAAGAGTCAGGCCAGATTTTTAAATGGTTGTGATTCGCAGCCCTTCTGAGAAGTCATGAACTCTAGCCAGCATGAGAAGGACCTATTAAAAGATAAAGTTCTTCTTCATGCCCCCATTCCTAGCTCTGTGACACCCTCTAATGAGCTTGGTTGAGAGCCCAGGCATCCATTAGAATACCAAAATACCTGCACCTCAGTCAAAACATTGTTTGACTGACAACTCAGGTTCTCTGATTCCTGCTGTCAATTTTGTAATATTTGTTTATAAAGGTTAAGTGGTTTCAATTGTTTGTGGGGTTTTTTTTATTGGTACTTTAAAGTGTCTGAATGATTGTCTCTTTTATTAGTTTGCAGTGAAATTACTTTTTCTCACCACGGGAGAAAATTAAGAATAAATTACTTACCTGCAAAGTCTTTTTAAAATATTTTTGACGGTACACTATAAGATTAATTGGTTCTACTCAGCCTACAATGGTTCAATGTGCTGGGAAGTGGCATAGCTGGCATGAGGCATTAAAGGTGTGGTTGGGGGGAATATGGAGACATGGATGGGACGTGAGCAGTGTTTTGTGGTGAAGTGGGTTGTGAGGGGTGAGGGCTGGAGAGCCTTAATGCTTTTATTACAACTGGGACAATGTCCCACAACACCAAGGCAAGCCTTTTAAATGGCCCACCATTGCACTCAACAGCCCCGGAGGCTGTTTCCAAATTTGTTCCTGGGTCAGCTAGCCTGATGCCAGCCCATACGTACATCCCTGCAATGAAGATCCTGCCTTTGCAGGCATTTTCTACAGAGGTGGGCAGTCTTAGATAGGAATTACATGATTCCCACTACCTGGCACAAGGATGAATATCCAAACCTTTGTGCAGATGTTACACATGACTTGAGCATCTTGTAACAATGCTTGGACCTAACCTAACGTGAGTGAGATTCAAAGTGTGGTCAAAATAATAGTTTCTTTAACCATTCACATTCAATTGATGGGGTCGGGGTGGGGGGGAGGGAACAGAATTTTAGGACTTTTCAACACCGGCCTTAAATGCTAATCTTGAGATACACTCAAATGTTTCTTAACCTTGGATTGCTTCTTAAAAGAGCACAATTTGGTTGAAAGCATCTGGATTGTTGTCAAATGCTTCTAAGGCCTGGGAGCGCCAATTCCCACATCTGCAAACAAGACCCTGGCAAAGTGACCCAGAAGTTCCAATTATTGGTGCGGGTGGAAAGTTCAAATGGGAGCCATGGCAGGCAACATCAGAGAGAGTTCAGAGGTTGCCCAATGCAGAGGCAGATTGGGCGGAAGGTGTGCTCAGAAACTATGTCAAATATTTGAAAAAAATGAATAAAACAAAAACAGCCCTCCAGCCCTCACACCCCCTCACCCCACTTTTAATAATCCAAAAGGGCAAATTCCTTCTCCTTAAGGGTACCTGACCTCTCCAAAAGCTGCCTAGGCACCATATTTAATTGGGTACCCTATTTTTCCAAGAACCCGGCAGCTTTAGATCTTCTCCTACCAGGCCTAAAGTGCACAAGTCCTGTTTTGGATATCTCACTGCCCAAAATCAGATCTGACTGAGGTAAGCACATTTCAACAGCACGGTTGTGGGCAGCACAGTCTCACAGTGGATAGCACTGTTTCTTCACAGCGCCAGGGACCCGGGTTTGATTCCCACTTGGGTCACTGTCTGTGCGGAGTCTGCACGTTCTCCCGTGTCTGCGTGGGTTTTCTCCGGGTGCTCCGGTTTCCTCCACAAGTCCCGAAAGACGTGTGTTAAGTGAATTGGACATTCTGAATTCTCCCTCAGTGTACCCGAACAGACGCCGGAGTGTGGCTACTCGGGGATTTTCACTGTAACTTGATTGCAGTGTTAATGTAAACCTACCTGTGACACTAATAAAGTTTATTATTATGACATGTAGCTGCCTCTGTGAACCATGAATTTATGAATTGAAACCCGCCTCCATTCCCCATCTGTGAAAGTTGCGGAGGCCGGGGTTCAGAGCAGTAGTTCCTGGTGCGGGCCTCTGCCACCATTTTCCCAAAGAGCCTCTACATCTGTGAAACAATTCTGGCCAAACTTTATCCTTGATTCGATTGTTGTGCCAGTCTGAGTGAAAGTGACTTGCTGTACTTTCAGAGAGCTAAGGACAACTGCCTGACTCAACCGTGGAAACTATGAAGAAAACTGTCATAAACATGCTAATGCTGAAAGCTGTTTGGAGGAACGCAAGAAGGGATAACGTGCAAGGGAAGATTGCAAAGTCGCAGCTGCATCGGCTCTGAAATAACAACTGGAGCTAAGATATCATGTGCATTTTGAAACTGTTCTTCTGGCATCAGTCCAACCCCTGAGGGCTTGTAGATTTGTACTGGCAAAGAGATTGAATATGCGGGTGACTGAATAAAACAGGCTTTACATGTGGGACCCTCTGACTGACACCCAAATACAAAGCAGCACTGCACATCTACCAATAATTACCTGTAACAAAACACATTTTCGCTTGAAATTCTGGGCCTGTAGATTCAGCCATACAGTATCCATTCTTTGGATATATGTTTTTTTTAATTTAGAGTACCCAATTCATTTTTTTCAATTAAGGGGAAATTTAGCATGGCCAATCCTGCACATCTTTGGGTTGTGGGGGCGAAACCCACACAGACACGGGGAGAATGTGCAAACTCCACACAGACAGTGACCCAGAGCCGGGATTGAACCTGGGACCTCGGTGCCGGGAGGCTGCAGTGCTAACCCACTGTGCCACCGTGCTGCCCTCCATTCTTTGGATATTGACTTGTCTACTAAGCCCCAAAATGACAGGAAGTAAGTGTGTGCAGATTTCCAGTAAGAACCCATATAGGTGAAGGAAATAACATTGTCCTGCAGGTTCCTTGACTGAAACAGGTATTAACCACATAGGAATGCAAATGCAAGGCTCCCGCTGTAAGATTGGTTTGTCCTGTGACAGCTGATGCTGCCGGCACTCAGCAAAGCTAGATTACTATCAAAGAGGTGCGTTTTTCTAATGTATTTACCTAACTGTGGAGTGACGAGGAATGGCAGGGTTCCACCTGACCGCACATTTATAGAATCCAGGCTGCCACTACACCATCTGATCATCACAACGTCCCCCACTCAAGCCTACCCCCTACTTACCCATGGCTCCACCTCGCCAACCTAAGACCCTTTGATTTCCAATCACCACCTCAGGAAAACAGCTACTGGACCAGTCAGCAACTGTGTACTGGGACAGCAAAACCAAGTTGATTCCTGGTTGGCACACACATGACTGCCCATCAGGTTGGAGACAGGTTGATCCCTGGTTGGTGCACAAATGGTTGCCAAGTAGGTTTGAGACAGGTTGAACCCTGGTTGATTGGCAATTGGCCTCAGCTGATTGAAACCTGGCTGAATTCCGGCTAACAGGCGCTTGTCCTCCATCGAGTTGAAAGTTTCTTGCCGCTGATAAACATCTCATCGGCTGCTAGTGGGGGGAGACAGTAATCCCCAGTTGTCTCCCAGATTGAGTCTTTTGAGCCTTGATATTATTGTTAGTAACTCCAGCACGGTGAAATTAGTGCTTCGTCACCTTGTTGCTATGTGTGATTTTGGAAAATCCAGTGAAGACACCGGATGAGCTAGGTTTCAAGCTTATTGGGGGAAAATTGAATTGTCAACTTAAATGTATGAATTTCAAATGCCCCGGGAGACCCACGTCAAATGATCAAGTAAGACCACAAGACTATAAGACGTAGGAGCAGAAAGAGGCCGTTTGTCACATTGAGTCTCTGCTCCGCCATTCAATGTGATCATGGCCGATCTGATATAATGCTCAACTCCACTTTCCTGCCTGATCCCCATAACGCTTGATTCCCTCACTGATTAAAAATCTATCTCAGCCTTGAATACTTAATGACCCAACTTCTGCAGTTCTCTGATGGAAAGAATTCCGCAGATTCACTGCCCGCTGAGTGAAGAAATTCCTCCTCATCTCTGTCTTAACTGGGTGACCCCTTACTCTGGGATCATGCCCTTTGGCCCTTGACGCTTCCGCAAGAGGAAGTGACCTCGCAGCATCTACCCTGTCAAGCCCCTGAGAATCCTATGTGTATCAATAAGATCACTCTCATTCTCTGTACTCCAATGAGGACAGTCCCAACCTACTTAACCTCCCCATAAGAAAATCTCTCCATACCTGGGATCAACCTGGTGAACCTTCCCTGGACTGCCTCCAATGCCAGTACATCTTTCTTTATATAAGGGGACCAAAACTGTTCACAGGAGGCTCGATGTGTGCAGGATTGATGTGCAGAATTGTAACTAAACTGTGGATCAAGAAACTAAAAGAGATAATACCACTCATAAAACTTTTATTGTTAAAAATGGATATTAAACAATGTAAAACTCAACTGAAAGAAACATGGGGCTGGATTCTCCGTTTCAGCGGCTAAGAGCCGGCGCCAGAAGAGTATGTGTGGTCTTTTACCTCTGAAAAATCGGAGTGAAACCCTCACTGATTCTGGCATTGGTGAGGGGCTGGCACCGGCGCCGACTGAAATTCCTGCCTCCCGCACCGAAAACGGCCGGAGAATGGCAGGGTCCCTGGCCGTGCAGGCGCACGGCTGACGACCTGCAGCGGTCGCACCGTACAACATGACACTGACTGTGTGCGAACCCAAGCCGTCATCCACGACCCCACAGCTCACCCCCTTAGTGACCCCCACTGCACCCTCCCAGCCCTCGTAGAAGCCTTCCCGGCCAGCGGCATGGATCCTGGCAGAGTGTGGCGCCGCTGGACACAGCCCGCAGGTGGCACGCCGGGTTTCCGACCGCTGGGACCACATGTGTCGCGCCGTTGGGAACTCAGCCCATCGGGGTGGAGCATTGTGGGTGGGCCGGCCGATGACTCGACAACACCGTTGAAACAGTGTGCACCGCACATCATGATGACGGCAGTTTAGGGCAGCACGGTGGCCAAGTGGTTAGCATAACCGCCTCACAGCGCTGAGGTCCCAGGTTCGATCCCGGCTCTGGGTCACTGTCCGTGTGGAGTTTGCACATTCTCCCCGTGTCTGCGTGGGTTTCGCCCCCACAACCCAAAAATGTGCAGAGTAGGTGGATTGGCCACGCTAAATTGCCCCTTAATTGGAAAAAATAATTGGGTAATCTAAATTTATAAAAAAAAAAAAATGATGACGGCAGTTTGGAGGGAGCGGAGCATGGCAGACCGCCGTCAAACCAACGCGACCCCGATTTCAACGCGAAAATCTATTCTCCACCCGATCGCCGAACACGATTTCGGCGTCGGGCTACGGAGAATCCCGCCCATGTTATTTACAAAATCAAACACAACTAAAATAAGCACATTGCATAATACTCATGGAATGTGGTATCCTGGTCAAAGCCTGACTTCTCTCTTAAATGTGGTCATGATGTGGAGATGCCGGCGTTGGACTGGGGTGAGCACTGTAAGAAGTCTTACAACACCAGGTTAAAGTCCAAGAGGTTTGTTTCAAACACGAGCTTTCAGAGCACTGCTCCTTCCTCAGGTGAATGAGCACTGCACCTCAGGTGAAGGAGCAGTGCACCGAAAGCTCGTGTTTGAAACAAACCTGTTGGACCTTAACCTGGTGTTGTAAGACTTCTTAAATGTGGTCATTCACCTTCCTCATTTCCTACAGTATATCCTTGGTACTTGGGCCCGGAGTGTGGAGATGGGGTATGAAGTATGCTGGTAGGAAGAGAAAATAAGGATTATAATGAAGGGAACCCTGGTTAACACAAACCACAGGTCATTTAGGAAAGTGAGAGCAACAATAGATCGAAGACAGAGAACAAAGATGACAACAATTAATAGTCAGGCGCATATTTGAGTGGTGACCTGTACTGCATTCAGCTTTATTGGTGAAAGTAGGGGCTGCAGGGGTTGGTTTAGCACAGGGCTAAATCTCTGGCTTTTAAAGCAGACCAAGGCAGGCCAGCAGCACGGTTCAATTCCCGTACCAGCCTCCCCGAACAGGCGCTGGAATGTGGTGACTAGGGGCTTGTCACAGTAACTTCATTTGAGGCCTACTTGTGACAATAAGCGATTTTCATTTCATTTCATTTTCATTTTTCATTTCAAGTACTGACTTTCCAGTATCCCCACTGTTCATGTGCCCAGGACGTACTTTGCCACAGACCACCCTCTCTCGGAGCGTCTCAGTGCTCCAATTCCACCAGGCAGAGACATTACAACCTTGTCTGCTTTTCATGGACTGAGTCCCACAGCTTCTGCAGGTTCTCCACCCACCAAGCAATTGAACCTATAAGTGAAATGACAGAGAGTTATTACAGATCTAAAAAAAAACAACGCAAAAATAACATTCCGTTAAGGTTCGCATTGCTATCAGTGTTGTCATTTTGTACACATAGTTATACCTCAGATGATGTGAATCATTTAAGGTTAATTACCACCTCAGTAGAAAACTGGCGCGAATTACGCCACGCCGCCCCGACGGCGGGATGTGATTCTCTGCAGAGCGGAGAATCGGCGCGGCGTGGTTGTTGCGGCGCAGGTCGGGGGCCACTCTACGCGCCCCCCCCCCCACCCCCCACCGATTCTCGACCCGGATGGGCCGAGTGGCCGTTGTAAAAAAACCCGAGTCCCGCCGGCGCCTTTCACACCTGCTCTCAGCTGGCGGGACCTCGGCATGGAAGGGTCTGGAGGCGGCCTGGGGGGGGGGGGGGGGGTCCGACCCCAGGTGGGGGGGGGTCTCCGATGTAGCCTGGCCCGCGATCGGGACCCACCGAACGGCGGGCCGGCCTCTCTGGCTGGGGGCCTCCTTTCTTCCACGCCGGCCCCTGTAGCCCTGCGCCATGTTGCGTCGGGGCCGGCGCGGAGAAGGGAGCCACTGCGCATGCACGGACCCCGCGGCGCCCAGTTCATGCCAGGATCAGCAGTTGGAGCAGCGTGGATCGCTCCAGTGCCATGCTGGCCCCCTGTAGGGGCCAGAATTGCTGTTTCTCGACAGCGTCAACACTTAGCCTCAGGATCACAGAATCCTGCTCAGCATTCATATTTCTCTGACTTTGCTGCTTTTTCCTTCTGGGATGGGTTGTAAGGGTCCGTGTCTGCGTCTCCAGGTACTGGTCGCATTTGGGGAGTTCCTTAACCTTCCAGTTGCTGTGCCTATGGGTGCTGCCTTTAGAACAGCAATGCTGGAAAATCATTTGTGCCATTTTCCCAATCGATGCAGTTTTGAGGGATGGCCAAGGGAAATACAGATAGAGAAATTATCTGATTCTGCCAACACATTTTCCAGCTTTGTGTTTTGCGCCTCAAGTACCTTCATCATTTGATGTAGGGCGGTGCCCCTCCTGTAGCGCTGCCCTCCCAACCCTTTCTTCTGCTGTGCCTCTTGCAGCCATGGCTTTGCAATCTTCCCTTGCATGTTATCACGGCACAAGGGATTCAGAGCAACAGTCGAGATGCCTAACGGCTGTGCAGGACTTCACAAATGATGAATCTGACCAGACATGAGTCCCACAGCGAGATTATGGGTGTTCTAAGAACAGAGATAAATATAAAGCCATTCCAGAAACAGAAAATACTTTATAACAGAACAATTAAGCAGCATTTCTCCAAAATTGCAAACTCTCTCAATAGTTCCTATCTCAATTTCTCTATTTATACAAAGTAAATAAAAATTGATTTCCCAGCTGCCCGCAAATACAGGCTTTCAGACCTTCAGGAGTTATTGATTTCTGAAATCTCTCTCTCCTCCCCTTCTCTCTCACCCAGAGCAGACACTGTCCATGTGGATAGCTTCCTGCATGCTACAGAAAAACGAGCCCACTTTGCTGAGTGCCGTTCGCAACAACCAATCGGATTTCAGCTTTGCTGAGATTTGGGCAATCAGCTTAAAGCAGGGCCAGGGCATCTGATTTTGAAATTTGGGGTGGGGTCAGGACTGAGCACCAACATCTCCATGAACCAATGTTGTGGCTCCGATTGGAAATCAATTTGGGTAAGGGCCTGTGGGAGGAGGAGATGCTGTGCATAGCACCAATTTATTTAACCCTGGGATATGTGATGATATGCATCACTGTAAATACACAAGGGGTTAATGTAAATACACAAAGACTGGCTAGACACTAGAGGGAGCACCAGAGACATGACACACAGACATTCAACCAATAGGTCAGTAAGATAGGACACGACCAATCGGCATTCACGATACACACAGAGATGACACTACCACAGGGGGCATTATACCAACCCATATAAAAGGACACAGCACACATGATCTTCCTCTTTCCAGTGGAGACACTCAGTGTGTACACAAGGTTGATTTGAAACACATCACACCCACCACGTGGATTGTAGCAGACTGGTTCGTCAGTCTGAGTAGCTATAGCAGGATTAACGGGAGAGTCAATTCCAAGTAGGAGAATTGTTAACAGTTTAATAAATGTGTTAAAACTATCTCCAAGTCTGAACATTCCTTAGTCAGAGTGCACATCAAGGAAGCAGCTTATGCTACGTGAAGAGCATAACAAAACAGGAGGCAAAATTTTTTAAAAAATGAATTGAAAAAAAAACAGTGAATTTCTTGTTGGGCCCCAGCTTCTCGTCCCGCACCTCCCCCAATATCCGCCGCTGTACTTGCTCCCCCACATCTACGCAGCTCTCTCACACCTCCCGTCGGTGGCGCACCCATGCTTGTGTACCACTAGGCCTCAGGCTTCACGCAGGAGCATCACGCAGGAGTGTAGGTGAGTGTACATGCATGAGGGTGAGTGAGTGAGGAGTGAGGGTTAGTGAGTGAGTGACGGTGAATGAGGATGTGAGTGAATGAGAGTTAGCACGTGATGGTGAGTGATGATGGCACCAAGGTGCTAACTTACCTTGTGATATAAGCAGCAGCACAATCTTGGTTCCGTCTTCCCTCGTTGACTATTCGTGCCATGCGGATTCCACTGAACCGTGGGCCGAGGCCCCGATCTCTGGGAACGGTCGAGCACTGCATCCTCGCGGACACTCAAAAATGGACCTATCCGAATTTCCAGCCCATGCGACGGCTGATTATGTATCCTGGTTGGTGCATGTTGACGTGGAAACAATTATAATGAGCTACATTTACCAAATAGAAAAGGCAGCTCCCCACAAAAAGGAGAGAATAAAACTCAATCTTATCTGACAGTGTGTTTGGGTGGCATGCGGTGGCGTAGTGGTATTGTCACTGGGCTAGTAATCCAGAGACCCAGGGTAATGCTCTGGAAACTAAAATTCAAATCCCGCCACTGCAGCAGGTGGAATTTGGTTTCAGTGAAAATCTGGAATTAAAGGTCTAACGATGACATTGAAACAGTTGCCGATTGTTGTAAAAACCCAACTGGTTCATTCATGCCTTCAGGGAAAGGTATCGGCCTTCCTTACCTGGTCTGGCCTACATGTGACTCCAGACCCACAGCCATGTGGTTGACTCTCAAATGTTCTCTGAAAAGGTGGGCAGTTAGGGATGGGCGATAAATGCTGGCCCAGCCAATGATGCTCAATGAATTCAAAAAAATACTTAGGTGTGAACTATTTTACAATGAAATGTATTTTCTTCCCTAATTCTTTAAATCAGTGATGTTTTGAGATCAGAGAATTTTTTAAGAATACAACATTTCAATTTATTTGTGTGATATGTGGGGCGCGATTCTCCGCTCCCCACGCCGGGAGGGAGAATCGCGGGAGGGCCGGGCTAATCACGCCAAGCCGCCCTGGCACCCCCCCCCCCGCGATTCTCCCAGCCCCCCCCCCCCAAAATGGCGTGCCGCGTTTTGCGACAGGTCGCTCAGAGAATCGCCGCTCGCCGTTTATCTCGGCGACCGGCGATTCTCCGGCCTGCCGAACCCGACCGGTTCACACCGGCGCCAACCACACCTGGTCACTGCCGGCGTGAACAGCGCGCGACCGGTGAGTGTGGGGCCTGTGGGGAGGGCGGAGGGAGGATCAAGCACCACGGGCGTGCTCAGCAGATGTCTGGCCCGCGATCGGTGCCCACCGACCGTCCGGCCGGCGTCTCTAAAAGACGCACTCTTTTCCCTCTGCCGGCCTGCAAGATCAAGCCGCCATGTCTTGCGGGACAGCGGAGGGGAAGACGGCAACTGCGCATGTGCGGGTTGGCTCCGGCCAACCTGCGCATGTGCGGCTGATGTCACTTCGGCGCCGCTGGCCCGTCATTCCCGGTGCGCCGCTTCAACGCAAGCGTCAAGGCCCGGCGTGCGGAATTCACACGCCGCCGCTCCTAGCCCACCGGGGGGGGGGGGGGGGGGGGGCTGGGGGGGGAGGTAGTATAGGGGGCGAGGAACGGCCTCCGACGCCGGAGTGAAACACTGCGGGTTTCACTCCGGCGTCGGTGTTTGTTTCCCAATGGGAGAATTCCGCCCGTGGCATCATTTTAATTGAAGACCAGGGCCGGGATTCTCCCCTACCCGGCAGGGCGGGGGGTCCCGGCGTAGCGGAGTGGTGCCAACCACTTCAGCGTCGGGCCTCCCCAAAGGTGCGGAATTCTCTGCACCTTTGGGGGCTAGGCCCGCGCCGGAGTGGTTGGCCCCAAAACCGGCACAACGGCCTTTGACGCCCGCCGCCCAGCGTCGGGGCTGGCCGAAAGGCCTTTGCCGGTTCGCGCATGCGCCGGTGCGTCAGCTGCCGCTGACGTCAGCACCGGCGCATGTGCTGTGGAAGGGGTCTCTTTCGCCTCCGCGTGGTGGAGGCCGTGGTGGCGGCGGAAGAAAAAGAGTGCCCCCATGGCACTGGCCCGGTCGCCGATCGGTGGGCCCCGATCGCAGGCCAGGCCATCGTGGGGGCAGCCCCGGGGTCCGATCGCCCCACGCCCCACCCAGGACCCCGCTCGCGCCGCCAATCCCGCCGGCACCAGAGGTGCTCCAATTCCTGCCGGCGGGTGCGGCCTGTCAGCGGTGGGACTTCGGCCCATCGCGGGATTTACGCCGGCCCCGGGCAATTCTCCGACCCTGCTACTTCTGTTGAAATCTGAAAATCATCTGAAAGAGATGGGCAACATGGCAGCACAAGCGGTTAGCACTGTGGCTTCACAGCGCCAGGGTCCCAGGTTCAATTCCCCGCTGGGTCACTGTCTGTACGGAGTCTGCGCGTTCTCCCCATGTCTGCGTGGGCTTCCTCCGGGTGCTCCGTTTCTTCCCTCAGTTCAAAGACGTGCAGGTTTGGTGGATTGGTCACGATAAATTGCCCCTAGTGACTAAAAAGGTTAGATGGGGTTATTGGGTGACAGGGATAGGGTGGAAGTGAGGGCTTAAGTGGCTCAGTGCAGACTCGATTGGCCGAATGGCCTCTTTCTGCCCTGGGAACAGTACTGATACTGAGCCGGAGAATATACTGATACCAAACCGGAAAAAATGCTGAACATCGAGCAGGGAAAGCACCGAGCATTCAGCACCGAGCGGGGGAACAGCACCGAGCGGGGGAACAGCACCGAGCGGGGGGGAACAGCACCGAGCATTGATCACCGAGCGGGGGGGAACAGCACGGAGCATTGAGCACCGAGTGGGGGGAAACAGCACCGAGTGTTGAGCACCGAGCGGGGGAACAGCACGGAGCATTGAGCACCGAGCGAGGGAACAGCACCGAGTATTGAGCACCGAGCGGGGGAACAGCACCGAGTATTGAGTACCGAGCGGGGGAAAGAAAGCACTGAGTATTGAGCACCGAGTGGGGGGAACAGCACCGAGTGTTGAGCACCGAGCGGGGGAACAGCACGGAGCATTGAGCACCGAGCGGGGGGAAACAGCACCGAGTATTGAGCACCGAGTATTGAGCACCGAGCAGGGGGAACAGCACCGAGCGGGGGAACAGCACGGAGCGGGGGGAACAGCGCCGAGTATTGAGCACCGAGCGGGGGGGAACAGCACCGAGCGGGGGAACAGCACCGAGCGGGGGAACAGCACCGAGCGGGGGAACAGCACCGAGCGGGGGAACAGCACCGAGCGGGGGAACAGCACCGAGTATTGAGCACCGAGCGGGGGGGAACAGCACCGAGCGGGGGAACAGCACCGAGCGGGGGGAACAGCACCGAGCGGGGGGAACAGCGCCGAGTATTGAGCACCGAGCGGGGGGGAACAGCACCGAGTATTGAGGACCGAGCGGGGGGGAACAGCACCGAGTATTGAGCACCGAGTGGGGGGGGAACAGCACCGAGCGGGGGGAACAGCACCGAGTATTGAGCACCGAGCGGGGGAACAGCACCGAGCGGGGGAACAGCACCGAGCGGGGGAGAAGCACCAAGCGGGGGGAACAGCACCGAGCAGGGGAACAGCACCGAGCAGGGGAACAGCACCGAGTATTGAGCACCGAGCGGGGGAACAGCACCGAGCGGGGGAACAGCACCGAGCGGGGGAACAGCACCGAGCGGGGGAACAGCACCGAGCGGGAGAGAAGCACCGAGCGGGGGAAACAGCACCGAGCAGGGAAACAGCACCGAGTATTGAGCACCGAGAGGGGGAACAGCACCGAGCGGGGGAGAAGCACCGAGCGGGGGGAACAGCACCGAGCAGGGGAACAGCACCGATACCGAGCCGGAGAAAATACCGGGCCGGGGAAAAGCACCGATACCGAGCCGGAGAAAATACCGAACACCGAGCCGGGAAAGCACCGGGCCGGGGAAAAGCACCGATACTGAGCCGGAGAAAATACGGATTCCAGCAGGGAAAGCACCGAGCCCGGGAAAAGCACCGATACCGAGCCGAGCAAGAATACCGAACGCCGAGCTGGGAAAGCACCGAGTCGGGGAAAATACCAATACCGAGCAGGGAAAGCACCGAACCGGGGAAAATACAGAGCCGAGCAAAAGCACCAAGTATTGAGCACCGAGCGGGGGGAACAGCACCGAGCGGGGGAACAGCACCAAGTATTGGGCACCAAGCCAGGGAAAATGCCGATACCAGCAGGGAAAGCACTGAGCCGGGGAAAAGCACCGATTCCGAGCCAGAGAAAATACCGAACACCGAGCCGGGAAAGCACCGAGCCAGGGAACAGTACTGATACTGAGCCGGAGTAGATACTGATACCAAACCGGAAAAAATGCTGAACACCGAGCAGGGAAAGCACCGAGCATTCAGCAACGAGCGGAGGAACAGCACCGAGCGGGGGAACAGCACCGAGCGGGGGGGAACAGCACCGAGCATTGATCACCGAGCGGGGGGGAACAGCACGGAGCATTGAGCACCGAGTGGGGGAACAGCACAGAGTATTGAGCACCGAGCGGGGGGGAACAGCACCGAGTATTGAGCACCGAGCGGGGGAACAGCACGGAGCATTGAGCACCGAGCGGGGGGAACAGCACCGAGCGGGGGGGAACAGCACCGAGTATTGAGCACCGAGCGGGGGAACAGCACCGAGTATTGAGCACCGAGCGGGGGAACAGCACCGAGTATTGAGCACCGAGCGGGTGAACAGCACCGAGCGGGGGAACAGCACGGAGCATTGAGCACCGAGCGAGGGTAAACAGCACCGAGTATTGAGCACCGAGCGGGGGAACAGCACCGAGCATTGAGCACCGAGCGGGGGGAAACAGCACCGAGTATTGAGCACCGAGCGGGGGAACAGCACGGAGTATTGAGCACCGAGCGGGGGAACAGCACGGAGCATTGAGCACCGAGCAGGGGAACAGCACCGAGTATTGAGCACCGAGCGGGGGGAACAGCACCGAGCGGGGGAACAGCACCGAGTATTGAGCACCGAGCGGGGGAACAGCACCGAGCGGGGGGGAACAGCACCGAGTATTGAGCACCGAGCGGGGGAACAGCACCGAGCGGGGGGGAACAGCACCGAGTATTGAGCACCGAGCGGGGGAACAGCACCGAGCGGGGGGGAACAGCACCGAGTATTGAGCACCGAGCGGGGGAACAGCACCGAGCGGGGGAACAGCACCGAGCGGGGGAACAGCACGGAGCATTGAGCACCGAGCGGGGGAACAGCACCGAGTATTGAGCACCGAGCGGGGGAACAGCACCGAGTATTGAGCACCGAGCGGGGGGGAACAGCACCGAGCATTGATCACCGAGCGGGGGGGAACAGCACGGAGCATTGAGCACCGAGTGGGGGAACAGCACAGAGTATTGAGCACCGAGCGGGGGGGAACAGCACCGAGTATTGAGCACCGAGCGGGGGAACAGCACGGAGCATTGAGCACCGAGCAGGGGAACAGCACCGAGCATTGAGCACCGAGCGAGGGTAAACAGCACCGAGTATTGAGCACCGAGCGGGGGAACAGCACCGAGCATTGAGCACCGAGCGGGGGGAAACAGCACCGAGTATTGAGCACCGAGCGGGGGAACAGCACGGAGCATTGAGCACCGAGCAGGGGAACAGCACCGAGTATTGAGCACCGAGCGGGGGGAACAGCACCGAGCGGGGGAACAGCACCGAGCGGGGGGGAACAGCACCGAGTATTGAGCACCGAGCGGGGGAACAGCACGGAGCATTGGGCACCGAGCGGGGGAACAGCACCGAGTATTGAGCACCGAGCGGGGGGAACAGCACCGAGTATTGAGCACTGAGCGGGGGAACAGCACCGAGCGGGGGGGAACAGCACGGAGCATTGAGCACCGAGCGGGGGGAAACAGCACCGAGTATTGAGCACCGAGCGGGGGGAAACAGCACCGAGTATTGAGCACCGAGCGGGGGAACAGCACCGAGCGGGGGAACAGCACCGAGCGGGGGGAACAGCACCGAGCGGGGGAACAGCACCGAGCGGGGGAACAGCACCGAGCAGATGAACAGCACCGAGCGGGGGAACAGCACCGAGCGGGAGAGAAGCACCGAGCGGGGAAACAGCACCGAGCGGGGGAACAGCACCGAGCGGGGGAACAGCACCGAGCGGGGGAACAGCACCGAGCGGGGGAACAGCACCGAGCGGGAGAGAAGCACCGAGCGGGGGAAACAGCACCGAGCGGGGGAACAGCACCGAGCGGGGGAACAGCACCGAGCGGGAGAGAAGCACCGAGCGGGGGAAACAGCACCGAGCGGGGGAACAGCACCGAGCGGGGGAACAGCACCGAGCGGGGGGAACAGCACCGAGCGGGGGGCAACAGCACCGAGCAGGGGAACAGCACCGAGTGGGGGAGAAGCACCGAGCGGGGGGAACAGCACCGAGCAGGGGAACAGCACAGAGCGGGGGAACAGCACCGAGCAGGGGAACAGCACAGAGCGGGGGAACAGCACCGAGCGGGGGAACAGCACCGAGCGGGGGAACAGCACCGAGCGGGGGAACAGCACCGAGCGGGGGAACAGCACTGAGCCGGAGAGAAGCACCGAGCGGGGGGAACAGCACCGAGCAGGGGAACAGCACCGAGTGGGGGAGAAGCACCGAGCGGGGGGAACAGCACCAAGTATTGAGCACCGAGCGGGGGAACAGCAGCAAGTATTGAGCACCAAGCGGGGGGAACAGCACTGAGCGGGGGAACAGCACCGAGCGGGGGGAACCGCACCGAGCGGGTGAACAGCACCGAGCGGGGGAACAGCACCGAGCGGGGGAACAGCACCGAGCATTGAGCACCGAGCGAGGGTAAACAGCACCGAGTATTGAGCACCGAGCGGGGGGAACAGCACCGAGCATTGAGCACCGAGCGGGAGGAAACAGCACCGAGTATTGAGCACCGAGCGGGGGAACAGCACGGAGCATTGAGCACCGAGCGAGGGAACAGCACCGAGCATTGAGCACCGAGCGGGAGGAAACAGCACCGAGTATTGAGCACCGAGCGGGGGAACAGCACCGAGTATTGAGCACCGAGCGGGGGAACAGCACGGAGCATTGAGCACCGAGCGGGGGAACAGCACCGAGCATTGATCACCGAGCGGGGGGGAACAGCACGGAGCATTGAGCACCGAGTGGGGGAACAGCACAGAGTATTGAGCACCGAGCGGGGGGGAACAGCACCGAGTATTGAGCACCGAGCGGGGGAACAGCACGGAGCATTGAGCACCGAGCAGGGGAACAGCACCGAGCATTGAGCACCGAGCGAGGGTAAACAGCACCGAGTATTGAGCACCGAGCGGGGGAACAGCACCGAGCATTGAGCACCGAGCGGGGGGAAACAGCACCGAGTATTGAGCACCGAGCGGGGAACAGCACGGAGCATTGAGCACCGAGCAGGGGAACAGCACCGAGTATTGAGCACCGAGCGGGGGAACAGCACCGAGCGGGGGAACAGCACCGAGCGGGGGGGAACAGCACCGAGTATTGAGCACCGAGCGGGGGAACAGCACGGAGCATTGGCACCGAGCGGGGAACAGCACCGAGTATTGAGCACCGAGCGGGGGGAACAGCACCGAGTATTGAGCACTGAGCGGGGGAACAGCACCGAGCGGGGGGGAACAGCACGGAGCATTGAGCACCGAGCGGGGGGAAACAGCACCGAGTATTGAGCACCGAGCGGGGGAACAGCACCGAGCGGGGGAACAGCACCGAGCGGGGGGAACAGCACCGAGCGGGGGAACAGCACCGAGCGGGGGAACAGCACCGAGCGGGAGAGAAGCACCGAGCGGGGGAAACAGCACCGAGCGGGGGAACAGCACCGAGCGGGGGAACAGCACCGAGCGGGGGAACAGCACCGAGCGGGGGAACAGCACCGAGCGGGAGAGAAGCACCGAGCGGGGGAAACAGCACCGAGCGGGGGAACAGCACCGAGCGGGGGAACAGCACCGAGCGGGAGAGAAGCACCGAGCGGGGGAAACAGCACCGAGCGGGGGAACAGCACCGAGCGGGGGAACAGCACCGAGCGGGGGAACAGCACCGAGCGGGGGGCAACAGCACCGAGCAGGGGAACAGCACCGAGTGGGGGAGAAGCACCGAGCGGGGGGAACAGCACCGAGCAGGGGAACAGCACAGAGCGGGGGAACAGCACCGAGCGGGGGAACAGCACCGAGCGGGGGAACAGCACCGAGCGGGGGAACAGCACCGAGCGGGGGAACAGCACTGAGCCGGAGAGAAGCACCGAGCGGGGGGAACAGCACCGAGCAGGGGAACAGCACCGAGTGGGGGAGAAGCACCGAGCGGGGGGAACAGCACCAAGTATTGAGCACCGAGCGGGGGAACAGCAGCAAGTATTGAGCACCAAGCGGGGGGAACAGCACTGAGCGGGGAACAGCACCGAGCGGGGGGAACCGCACCGAGCGGGTGAACAGCACCGAGCGGGGGAACAGCACCGAGCGGGGGAACAGCACCGAGCATTGAGCACCGAGCGAGGGTAAACAGCACCGAGTATTGAGCACCGAGCGGGGGGAACAGCACCGAGCATTGAGCACCGAGCGGGAGGAAACAGCACCGAGTATTGAGCACCGAGCGGGGGAACAGCACGGAGCATTGAGCACCGAGCGAGGGAACAGCACCGAGCATTGAGCACCGAGCGGGAGGAAACAGCACCGAGTATTGAGCACCGAGCGGGGGAACAGCACCGAGTATTGAGCACCGAGCGGGGGAACAGCACCGAGTATTGAGCACCGAGTGGGGGGAACAGCACCGAGCGGGGGAACAGCACCGAGCGGGGGAACAGCACCGAGCATTGAGCACCGAGCGAGGGAACAGCACCGAGTATTGAGCACCGAGCGAGGGAACAGCACCGAGTATTGAGCACCGAGCGGGGGAACAGCACGGAGCATTGAGCACCGAGCGGGGGAACAGCACCGAGTATTGAGCACCGAGCGGGGGAAAGAAAGCACTGAGTATTGAGCACCGAGTGGGGGGAACAGCACCGAGCGGGGGAACAGCACCGAGCGGGGGAGAAGCACCGAGCGGGGGGAACAGCATCGAGCAGGGGAACAGCACCGACCGGGGGGAACAGCACCGAGCGGGGGGGGGAACAGCAGCGAGTATTGAGCACCGAGCGGGGGAACAGCAGCGAGTATTGAGCACCAAGCGGGGGGAACAGCACCGAGCGGGGGAACAGCACCGAGCGGGGGAGAAGCACCGAGCGGGGGAACAGCACCGAGCAGGGGAACAGCACCGAGCGGGGGAACAGCACCGAGTATTGAGCACCGAGCGGGGGGGAACAGCACCGAGTATTGAGCACCGAGCGGGGGGAACAGCACCGAGCGGGGGAACAGCACCGAGCGGGGGAACAGCACCGAGCGGGGGAACAGCACCGAGCGGGGGAACAGCACTGAGCCGGAGAGAAGCACCGAGCGGGGGGAACAGCACTGAGCCGGAGAGAAGCACCGAGCGGGGGGAACAGCACCGAGCGGGGGAACAGCACCGAGCGGGGGAACAGCACTGAGCCGGAGAGAAGCACCGAGCGGGGGAACAGCACCGAGCGGGAGAGAAGCACCGAGCGGGGGGAACAGCACCGAGCGGGAGAGAAGCACCGAGCGGGGGGAACAGCACCGAGCGGGGGAACAGCACCGAGCGGGGGAACAGCACTGAGCCGGAGAGAAGCACCGAGCGGGGGGAACAGCACCGAGCGGGGGGAACAGCACCGAGTGGGGGAGAAGCACCGAGCGGGGGGGAACAGCACCAAGTATTGAGCACCGAGCGGGGGAACAGCAGCAAGTATTGAGCACCAAGCGGGGGGAACAGCACTGAGCGGGGGAACAGCACCGAGCGGGGGGAACCGCACCGAGCGGGTGAACAGCACCGAGCGGGGGAACAGCACCGAGCATTGAGCACCGAGCGAGGGTAAACAGCACCGAGTATTGAGCACCGAGCGGGGGAACAGCACCGAGCATTGAGCACCGAGCGGGGGGAAACAGCACCGAGTATTGAGCACCGAGCGGGGGGAAACAGCACCGAGTATTGAGCACCGAGCGGGGGAACAGCACGGAGCATTGAGCACCGAGCGAGGGAACAGCACCGAGTATTGAGCACCGAGCGGGGGAAAGAAAGCACTGAGTATTGAGCACCGAGTGGGGGGAACAGCACCGAGCGGGGGAACAGCACCGAGCGGGGGAGAAGCACCGAGCGGGGGGAACAGCATCGAGCAGGGGAACAGCACCGACCGGGGGGAACAGCACCGAGCGGGGGGGGGAACAGCAGCGAGTATTGAGCACCGAGCGGGGGAACAGCAGCGAGTATTGAGCACCAAGCGGGGGGAACAGCACCGACCGGGGGAACAGCACCGAGCGGGGGAGAAGCACCGAGCGGGGGGAACAGCACCGAGCAGATGAACAGCACCGAGCGGGGGAACAGCACCGAGCGGGGGAACAGCACCGAGCGGGGGAACAGCACAGATTCGGGTTGACACCCCAACTTCTCCCCATTCCTTAGGTCCTGGTCCTATCCCAAGGACCTCTTCTGTTTCTGCGCTATGCCTTTTGATCTCATAGAATCCCGAAGTGCATGCAGGAGGAGGCCATTCAGCCGATCGAGTCTACAGTGACCTCCTGAAAGAGCAATCCAACCATGCCCACTCCCTTGCCCTACCTCCGTTACCCCACCTAACCTTTGTTCGCTAAAGAGCAATTTAGCATTGCCAATCCACCTAACCTGCATCCACCTAATCTTTGAACTGTGCAAAGAAACCCGGGCACCCGGAGGAAACCCACGTAGACACGGGGAGAACGTACGTACTCGACACAGGCAGTCACTCAGGGCCAGAATTGACCCACAGACCTTGTGGCCAGACTGTCCCATAGCACCCACAGACCTCCCTTTCGCCCGTGCTTTTAAGTTCAGTGGTTCTTTTTTCATAGAATTATAGAATTTACAGTGCAGAAGGAGGCCATTCGGCCCATCGAGTCTGCACCAGCTCTTGGAAAGAGCACCCAACCCAAGGTCAACACCTCCACCCTATCCCCATAACCCAGTAACCCCACCCAACACTAAGGGCAATTTTGGACACAAAGGGCAATTTATCTTTGCCAATCCACCTAACCTGCACATCCTTGGACTGTGGGAGGAAACCGGAACACCCGGAGGAAACCCACGTACACACGGGGAGGATGTGCAGACTCCGCACAGACTATGACCCAAGCTGGAATCGAATCTGGGACCCTGGAGCTGTGAAGCAATTGTGCTATCCACAATGCTACCGTGCTCTTGTCGCCTGGGCTGTCTCAATCGTCTTTCAAGTATAAGTGTAGTCTCCGCCAGAAGTTTCTTTTGGATGTTAACGATTTTGGGCGGGATTCTCCGACCCCCCGCCGGGTCGGAGAATCGCCGGGGGGCACCGTGAATCCCGTCCCACCACTCCAACGCCGGCTGCCGAATTCTCTGTCGCCGGTTTTCGGCCCGTGGTAGCGGCCCCCCTGCAATTCTCCGGGCCCCGATGGGCCAAGCGGCCACCCGTTTTCCGCCAGCCCACCAGCGTGAAATGGACATGGTCCATCATGGCAGGACCTGGCTAGTAGGCCGTCTACTGGAGTCCTCGGTGGGGGGGGGGGGGGGGGGGGGGGGGGTGTTGGGCGTGTGGGAGGATCCGGCCCCGGGGGGGCCCCACAGTGGGGGCCCACCGATCTGCGGGGGGGCCAGTGTCGTGGGGGCAATCTTTCCCTATGAGACGGCCTCAGTAGAGTTCTGCAATGGCCGGCGCGGAGAAGAAACCCCCTGCCCATGCGCCAGAACACGTCGGCGGTTCTACGCATGCGCCAACTCGTGCCGGCCCACAGCGGCCCTTCGCCGCCTGTTGGCGCGATGCCAACCCCTCTGCCGCCAGCCTAGCCCACGGAAGTGCGGAGGATTCTGCAATTTCCAGGCGGCCTGACGTCGGAGTGGTTCGTGCCGCTCTTGGTGCTGGCGTCGGGCCATCCGGCCATTTGCGGGAGAACATTTGCGGGAGAATCCCGCCCATGGATCCCACAAACCAGCCGATCGTGCAACATGATTCAGAAAGAATGTTCCCGATGGTGGGGGAGTCCAGAATGAGGGTACGTAATTTGAGGATAAGGGCTAAAACTTTTAGGACTGACGTGAGGAAAAATCTCTTCACTCAGAAAGTGGTGAATGTGTGGGATTCACTACCACAGAAAGGAGTTGAGACCAAAACGTTATATTTTCAAGAAGGAATTAGATATAGCTCTTGGGGCTAAAGGGATATAGGGGGAAAGTAGGGTCAGGGTATTGAACTTGATGATCAGCCATGATCATTATGAATGGCGGAGCAGGCTCAAAGGCCGAATGGTCTCCACCAGCTTCTATTTTCTATGTATGTTTCTGTGTTTGTCACTGCATGCCTGAACTCAAGTGCTCAGCAAGGGGCTATGAAGGCTGAGGCAGATTCTTCATTGTCCCTCCCTGCAGAGTTAAACGTATAACATTGGAGGATATTTGAGCTTCTCTACTTTCTCAACTATTTCTTCCTTCCCTCTTCGATTCATGGCGACTGTCAGCTGCGATCAAACATTTTTACCTCATCGCCAATGTGGTGGCTGGAGGAATATACTGGAGGCTTCCAGTAATATACAAAGAGGTTTATTGATGAAAGGCAAAGGCCATTAAGTAATAGGCACAACAGGTCTTAACACATTGGTTCCCTGATACACACTGCCCGGGGTCCTGCTCCCAAGATGCCCGCAAACTCCCCATTGGCCGGAATTCGTGAGCTCCCACGAGATTGGCTCTGAGCTGGTCACATGGTCCATTAAGCCCGCCCCTTAAAGGAGCCGGCGCTACCACACAAGGTCATTTCAGAAGACATTTAAGAGTCAACCACATTGGTGTGGGTCTGATGGTCTCCTTTGTAATGGCTCTCATAGTCAATCTGAGGATGAATGCAGGTTACATGGAAGTGTCGTAAGGCCATGTGTGTTGTGGTTAATCAGTGTGCCAAATTTTCTGATGACCTCAGGCAGGTCAAATAGCGGAGAAATGCTGGACTGACACAGTGCTGTGACAGCTGCCAAGAAACCTGCGCACAGATCTGTACGATTCCCCGGTGTGCTCACTCAGCAGCTGAACATTGATGGAGCTGGAGCTTTTCTTATTTATGAAGGCTGTGGCTGTTTGGGAGGCATTCTCATGGCTTTATGGGTGCTGTCAATCACACTCTGAACCTGTGGGAAGCCTGTAATGGCAGCAAAGCTGGCAACCATTTCCTGCTGAAAGCTGCTGTCCATGGGGAATTTGATAAAAATTGTTGGACTTTGCAAAGAGACTATCAGTGACCTGTTTGATGCAGGCATGGACTGACTAATGTGACTGATGTCACCTTCTGCAGCTTGGAAAGAGCCTGAGGCAACTTCTAAAAAATATATAAGGGCTCTACTCACTTTGGCTGCCAGTCAATACCTGGTGTTACAATTCAGTTCGGGACTGATAACATTTAAAGGAGAAATGTGAACATCCAGCAATGAATCAACAGAACTGCATCACATTTTTAAACAAAAACAACATTTATTGTGTACCAAAAAGAATTAAACAAAGTAAACACTATCAACAACACTGCAGTTTACAACTGTGAATATTATTTACTCAGTTTTAGTTTTTAATTTCCCCCCCAAAAATAATTCCTTAAATATTACAATCTTGAAGGTGCATCATTGCTTTAGAGAATAGATCATAGTTATGTCACAGTCATCCAGAATTCACTTTAAATCTCCTCAATGTCCCAGTGAGCTCCTGATATCATTTTGGGGTCTTGCAATTAGTTTATTTTTGGCTATGTGACATTCCGTCCTTTCTTCACAGACCTCACTATTGTGGATGCCTCAGCTCAGCCAGCAGATACCCAACTGCCTTCCCATTGCATTCCAAGCTAACTCCGCTGACTGCTTTCTGCCACAAGGCTCTGTGAGGACCATTGCTGATTGTTTTCATGAGCTGCAAGCTGGAGCAAAATCCTCCTGCAGCTTTTCCCTCATGAATTCCAAACTGAGATGAAACCCCAAGAACATTTCATGCAGTGAACACTGAAGTTAGCATTTTCTCTGTTTAATGTGCAGGCCTAGCTGGCAAGAATCTCCTGTCGTTTCTCTCAATCTGATGATATGTGTAGTTCACACTAAATCAAAGCAGCAACTGCCTCTGACTGTTCTCCAAATTGAACTACTTGCTTTTGTAACACAAGAACATAAGAAATAGGAGCCGGAGTAAGCCATTCAGCCCCTTGATGCTGTTCTGCCATTGAATAAAATCATAGCTGATCGGACAGCGGTCTTAGCTCCACCTTCCTGTCTGTCCCCCTCCACCCCATGAACCATGACTCAAATATCTAAATAAATGAGCATTTAATATGTACAAGGACCCAACCTCCACTGCTCTCTGGGGAAGAGAATTCCAAACAATAATGGCCGTATGAGAGGAGAGATTCTCCTTCATCTCAGTTTTAATAGGGAGACCCCATCAGCGGGATTCTACATCCCGCGCATGCCCCCCGCCGGCAGCAGGATCTTCCGTCCCGCCAGCCGGCCAATGGGGTTTCCCAGTGTGGGCACCCCCACGCCATTGGAAAGTCCAAGGGCGTGAGTTCGCCGCCAGCGAAGCGGAGGAACCCACCGACAGAGAAACCAGCCCCTTATTTTTGAACTTAAAGCTGTCGTAGAAACATAGAAACTCGGAGCAGGAGGAGGCCACTCGGCGCTTCGAGCCTGCTCCACTATTCAGTATGATCGTGGCTGATCATCAATCTCAAAGCCATATTCCTGCTTTCTCCTCATACCTCTTGATGCCATTATAAATCTAAAAATAAATCTATCTACTACTTGAATACATTCAGCAACTGTGCCTCCACAACCTTCCGTGGTAGCGTATTCTACAGCTTCACTACCATTTGAGCTAATTTGTTTTTCCCTTTCTCAAGCCCCATATCCTGAGATGTGTCCCCCGGTTCTAGATTCCCCAACCAGGGAAAATGTCCTCCCTGCCTCTACGCTGTCCAGCTCTGTTTGAATTTTATGGGCGCGATTTAACCAAACAGGAACAAAACAAGCATGTTTACTCGCGTGTTTCCCAATGCTCCCTGGGGCCCCTGCATTGTGAACAGTTGGGGCCTAAGCTCAGATTCCTGTGAGACCACACTAGTCACTGTCTACCACTCGGAAAGAGACCTATTTGTTCCCACTCTCTGTTTCCTGTCTGCCAATCCATTCTTGATCCATGCCAATCCATTACCCCCTATTTCATGCGCTTTAATTTTGCCCACTAACCTCTTGTGGGGGACCTTCTCAAAAGCCTTCTTAAAGTCCAAATAACACCACGCCCACTGGTTCTCCTTTATATTTTTTACTAATCAATGTTATGTTTCTTTGTTACCACAAAGAGAAAAGGTATGGAGGTTCCCACACTCTGGATTCCTGAAAAACATTATGGCGGGTTTAGTAAGGGTGCTGCTCATACAATGAAGATGGTAATTTGCCCAAAGCCCATGCAAACATTCTGCTGATGTCACTACATGTCATGTGACATAGAACCAGCAAGAATGTATTCTCAGATTCATAACAGTTACGCACTCATAAACCTCCAGTAAACTTGTTGAGCATGATTTGCCTTTCATAAATCCATGCTGGCTTTGTCCAATTCCATTATTGCTTTCCAAATCTTCTATTAACACATCCTTTACAATAGACTCTAACATCTTCCCCACTACAAATATCAGGCTAACTGCTCTGTAATTCTCCATTTTTACTCTCCCTTCTTTTTTGAATAGTGGGATTACATTTCCCACCCTCTAAACTGTCAGAACTGCTCCAAAGTCGATACAAGTTTGAAAGACGACCACCAATGCATCCAATATTTCCAGAGTCACTTCCCTTAATACTTTGGGATTTGGATTATTCGACCTTTAACCCCATTAATTCCTGCAGCACCACTTTCTTACTAATACTGATTTCCTTCAATTCTGCACTTTCACTAGACCTTTGGTTCTCTAACATTTCTGGGAGGTTATTTGTACCCTCTTTGGTGAAGGTAGAACCAAAGTATGTGTTCAATTCTTCTGCCACTTCTTTGTTCCCTATTATATCTTCCCTGGCTCCTGACTGGAAGGGACCTACTTTTGTCTTTACTAATCTTTTTCTCTTCACATATTTATAGAAGGTTTTGTGGTCAGTTTTATGGTCAGGGCCGGGATTCTCTGCTGTCCGGCAGGTGGACTGTACCGGCGCCGAGGAGTGGCATGAACCACTCTGGCGTCGGGCTGCCCGGAAGGTGCAGAACCCTGCGCACCTTCAGGGGCTAGGCCGGCGGCAGTGGGGTTGTCGCCGCGGCAACTGGCGCCGAAGGGCCTCCGCTGGCCGGCGCATGCACGGGAGCGCCAGCGTGTTCTGGCGTGATCCCAGCGCATGCGAAGGGGGTTCTTCTCCGCGCCGGCCATGGTGGACCGTTACAGTGGCCGCGGCAACTGGCGCCGAAGGGCCTCCGCTGGCCGGCGCATGCACGGGAGCGCCAGCGTGTTCTGGCGTGATCCCAGCGCATGCGCAGGGGGTTCTTCTCCGCGCCGGCCATGGTGGACCGTTACAGTGGCCGGCGCGCAGGGTAAGAGTGCCCCCACGGCACAGGCCTGCCCGCAGATAGGTGGGCCCCGATCATGGGCCAGGCCATCGTGGGCACCCCCCGGGGCCGGATCCCGCCCCCACCCGCAGAGCCAGGTCCCGCCGGTAAGGACCTTGTTTGATTTACGCCGGTGGGACTGGCCGAAAACGGGCGGCCACTCGGCCCATCGCAGAGCGGAGAATTGCTGGGGGGGCCACTGCCAACGGCTACGGACCTGCACAATGCAGTTCCTGCCCCCGCCACAAAACCGGCGCCAGAGAATCCGGCAGCCGGCGTCGGGGAGGGGGGGTGGGATTTACGCCGCCCCCTGGTGATTCTCCGGCCCGACGGGGGGTCGGAGAATCCCACCCCAGAATTCTGCAGACAGAGCCATCCGATACTGGACTTGGACTCACTGGACTCCACTCATGTGAATTTACAACAATAACTTCTTTGATTTTGACTTCCGGTGGCGGCTATGAGCTGAGCTGTCGCACGAAAGATGGCTGTCCCTTGGGATCTTCAATTTAGGCTCTTTTATCCCGTACATCTTGCAACAAAGTAACAAAAATAAAACACCTTCACCCCAAAGTAACAACAACGGAGCCGGAAAAATAGTGAAAGTAAAAGTTGTGAGAGGATGATCCAGACCTCAGAGCCAGGAGACAGGTGGAGCGAAGCAAAGCAGAGCATGGCAGACTGAGCAGGATCGCCAACGCAAATGCCGGCCCACCCACCGACCAGCAGTGGATGGAGCTTCTTTTAATAGTGTTCCAATAACACAGAGACTCGAGAAAGGAGGACCTCATGTCAGCCATGAGGTCGGAGAAAACAAATGCTCTGGCCCGCATTAAAGAGGCATTGGAAAGAATTGGGCGGGACTGGGGACCAGGAAGTGATGGTGTGGGACCTGGTGAGGCCGGCCAACAACCGGAGCGATCGGATCACCTCACTCGAGGTCGAGGTGGCAAGGTTGGTAATAACCCCAAAGACTACTCCAGGGGAAGGGGGGAGATCAGGAGGACATGTCCCACTACCAAAACCTGAGCATTGTCAGGCTCCCAGAGGGCACAGAGGGCAGAAACCCGACAGAGTATATTGCCAGGATGCTAGGGAAGCTGGTCTGAGGGGAAGAATTCGCTAAAACCCCAGAGGAAGACTGGGCCCATAGGTCACTCTGGCAAAGGCCCAAATCCGAAGAACCACAGTGGGCGATTATAGCAAAACTAGGTTTCAGGACAAAGAACGGGTGCTGAACTGGGCAAGGAGCACATGGTCATGTAGATCCGCATCTACCAGGAAATTGGAGCCCACCTGGCTAAGCAGTGGGTGCAGTTGAATGGGGCGAATGCGATTTTATTTAAAAACAAGATGTGGTTTGGCATACTTACCCGGTAAAACTCTGGGTAACCTACGGCAACAAAGAGCATTATTTTAAGACACCGGAGTTCATCCGGAAAAATGGGCTGGGAAAACAACAATAATGGACAACTAAGAACTCTTGAACGAGTCTCTTTTTTTTCAGTGCTGAATGCTTCCATGACCTGGAAGTGGGGAAAAGGCAGAGGTACACTGAAATGAGAAGTGGGGAAAGAGAAATCGGGCTAAGGGCAGAGGGAGTTGCTCCCAGGGGGGAGCCATCACGCTGGCGAGTATGCTAATGTGTGGAAGTAAGTGAGGGGGGGCGTGGCGCAGCTCCCGAAACGCAGGGAGCGCCTTACAGAAGGGAGGGGGGAAGGGGAGCAAAACAATGAACTGGGGGGAGGGGGAAGAAGGGTAAAGGAGGGGAAGGTAAGGACGGGAGGCACCAAGTCTGCAGGGAAAGTGAAGAAGGGATGGCAAGGGCACATCTGCAGGGGAAGAGGTTTGGGGATTAGGTAGGACAAGGAAGTTGCAACGAATGCAAATGTGAATACTTTATCAACAGAAGGTCAGACCTTACAGCTCTATTAAACTAAGATAGAAGATCCCCCCCATTGTTTATTGCTTTCACAACCTTACCCATGATCTATTAAGATAAATAAAAGTTACCTTTCAAGAATAATAAATCCAGATTGGTTTGAATAGCATTTACATCAGTGTTATTCACAGTTTCTCAAGTCAGATGTGCCCTTATCTTAGATTTTGCATTTTTACCCCCAATTTAAAAGTTATATTCCTGAAACTTAAAGTGATACTCTTCAAAAACATATGAATCAACAGATTATTGTAGCAATGGTCAGCTAGGAGAGTGAGTACCATTATTCATGTTCTTGTTTAAAGAGGTTGAATAGCTTCCTCCCTGGAGAGGTGTAATTTCCTGATGCAATATTCCCTGAGCGTCAGAGATAGCTGCCTCTGGATCACTCTTGCGAAAGTCTGAGCACAATGGCAGTGGGATTGAAACAGTAAGCACCATGTTATATGCTATTACCCCATTCCAACCATATCGATCAAGCTAAAATTGGCACTATATTGTCGAGAGAATTTTGATTGTTTTAGTTTTTCTGTGCAGAAGAAAACGGCTGATGTCTGTGGGCCAGATGGAGAGCTTGATCATTTATTTTTAAAGGATTTAATATTTTGTAGATTGCAGGGGTGCAATTGATCACCCATGTATGATGGTCTTTTAAAATTCCAATTAATCCCTACTGTGCAGAAAGAGGCCATTTTGCCAATCAAGTCTGCACAGATCTCCTGAAAGAGCACTCTATCTGGGCCCACTCCCCTATCCTTTCCTCGTAACCCTGCACATTGATCATGGCCAAACCACCTAACCTGCACATGTTTGGATACTAAGGGACAATTTAGCACAGCCAATCCATCTGTGGTAGTCACCACTGTTTGTATAATACTTATATTAGAGGTGATACGGTAAGGCTCCTGTACTACAGGTACGGGGGGGTAGATCCCTGCCTGCTGGCTCCGCCCAGTAGGCAGAGTATAAATGTGTGTGCTCACCGAGCTGCTCCCATTTCTGGTAGCAGCTGTAGGAAGCAACACATCTCTGCTTAATAAAGCCTCGATTACACTCTACTTTTATCTCGCCGTAATTGATAGTGCATCACCACCTCACCTTTTTGGACTATGGGAGGAAACCGGAGCACCCTGAGGAAACGCACACAGCCATGTGGAGAATGTGCAAACGCCACACAGACAGTCACCCAAGAATGGAATTGAACCCGGGTTTCTGGTGCTGGGAGGCAGCAGTGCTACCCAATTTGATACTGTGTTCCCATTGAAGTTCCATTTCCCTGCACTGGAAATGCTGGACATCAGGAACACAAATCTAGTATTGCTATCAAGGTAACAATTGAAAGAATAACATGATGGATCTACTTTGTTACAATGCAGTTTGAATATGGCTGCTCAGATTTGGACAGATGAAGGTAGCAGTTGCTGTCAGTTCTGCTGGAAAATCAGGGAATAGTAGCATATTCACTGGCCTAGTAATCATAGAATTTACAATGCAGAAGGAGGCGATTCGGCCCATTGGAATACACCGACCCTTGGGAAGAGCACCCTACTTTATGGGCAGCAGGGTAGCATGGTGGTTAGCATAAATGCTTCACAGCTCCAGGGTCCCAGGTTCGATTCCCGGCTGGGTCACTGTCTGTGTGGAGTCTGCACGTCCTCCCCCTGTGTGCGTGGGTTTCCTCCGGGTGCTCCGGTTTCCTCCCACAGTCCAAAGATGTGCGGGTTAGGTGGATTGGCCATGCTAAATTGCCCGTAGTGTCCTAATAAAAGTAAGGTTAAGGGGGGGGGGTTGTTGGGTTACGGGTATAGGGTGGATACGTGGGTTTGAGTAGGGTGATCAAGGCTCGGCACAATATTGAGGGCCGAAGGGCCTGTTCTGTGCTGTACTGTTCTATGTTCTATGTTCTACTTAAGGCTACATCTCCACCCAACCCAGTAACCCCACCTAACCATTTTCCTGAGGCGTGGCAAGTGACCGAGGGATATATGAGTTCAAACCCTGTTGTTGGCATACTGAAGTTCAGTTATTGAATTAAATCTGAAATAAATGATTACCATCAGTAATGGTAACCATGTAACTACCCATTTGGTTCACCAATTAGAGGAAAGGGAATTAGATGTGACTTCAGCAAGATGTTTGGCTCCCAAGTGACCTGGCAAAGCATTCAGTTCTTACGAAGGTGACTCACCACCAGCTTCTTAAGGGCAATTAAGAATAGCCAAATGATGCTGGCTTTGCCAGTAATGCTCACGTCCCATGTAGGAACAACAAAAACATAGTGGGCGGGGTTCTCCGCTCCTGGGAATAAGTGCCCGCGCCGACGTGAAACGCAACGGCGTTCACGACGGCGCGGGCACTTATTCCCGGGAGCGGAGAACAGGGCTCGGGCACGACCTATTCTGGCCAAATGGGCGCCGTGCCAACCCGCGCATTCGCAGTTGGGGCAGCTCATTCCTGCGCATGCACAGTTGGGCCGCGCCATCCTGCGCATGCGCAGGGAACTTCTTATGTGCGCCAGCCCCTCACCAACATGGCGCTGGGGTTCTGGGGCCGACCACGGAAGGAGGTAGGCCCGGGGGGGGGGGGGGGGGGGGGGGTGGCGGGGGGGGGCCGGCCCGCCGATCAGTGGGCCCGATCGTGGGCCAGACCCCATCGGAGGCCCCCCCAGTGAAGGAGACCCCCCTCCCCCACAGGCCGTGCCCCCAGCATTCCCCCACAGTTCCCGCCAGCCACGACCACGGGTGAACGGCGCCGGCAGGATGGTCATTTTTTTCGCTGGCCGCTCGACCCATCCGGGCCAGAGAATCGGCGTTCGCCGTTGGCGGCGATTCTCCGAGCGGCTCGGTGCGATTCTCGCGCCGCTGGTTTCAGGGGGGGTGGGAGAATCGCGAGCGGGTGTTGGGGCGGTGTGGCACCCCAGCTATTCTCCCACCCAGCGTTGGGGAGGGGGAGAATACCGCCCTGTATGTTACTGGTTGGCAAGCATCTGGCTGAATAGCTCTTTGGGCAATTTTCTATTCGGACGCTTCAAATCGCTCTGAAGTCAGGTAAAAAGGCAACAGAAAATTATTCTCTCATCTATGTTTCACCCCTATACAATTTTGAAAAAAAATATCGACAGGAACAAATGCCAAAGTTTGCTTTCGAGAAGGTGCAGCCACTACTGAATGTAAAATATGGAACTTAGATTAAAAATCTTATTATTTCGAGGCGCATGACAAAAGAACAAAGAACAATGAAAATTACAGCACAGGAACAGGCCCTTCGGCCCTCCAAGCCTGCGCCGATCCAGATCCTTTATCTAAACCTGTCTCCTATTTTCCAAGGTCTACTTCTCTCTGTTCCCCACCCGTTCATATACCTGTCCAGGTGCATCTTAAATGATGCTATCGTACCCGCCTCTACCACCTCCGCTGGTAAAGCGTTCCAGGCACCCACCACCCTCTGCGTAAAAATTTTTCCACGCACATCTCCCTTAAACTTTTCACCTCTCACCTTGAAATCGTGACCCCTTGTAACTGACACCCCCAATCTTGGAAAAAGCTTGTTGCTATCCACCCTGTCCATACCTCTCATAATTTTGTAGACCTCAATCAGGTCCCCCCTCAACCTCCGTCTTTCCAACGAAAACAATCCTAATCTATTCAACCTTTCTTCATAGCTAGCACCCTCCATACCAGGCAACATCCTGGTGAACCTCCTCTGCACCCTCTCCAGGGCATCCACATCCTTCTGGTAATGTGGTGACCAGAACTGCACGCAGTATTCCAAATGTGGCCGAACCAAAGTCCTATACAACTGTAACATGACCTGCCAACTCTTGTACTCAATACCCCGTCCGATGAAGGCAAGCATGCTGTATGCCTTCTTGACCACTCTATCAACCTGCATTGCCACCTTCAGGGTACAATGGACCTGAACTCCCAGATCTCTCTGCACATCAATTTTCCCCAAGACCCTTCCATTGACCATATAGTCCATTCTTGAATTTGATCTTCCAAAATGCATCACCTCGCATTTGCCTGGATTGAACTCCATCTGACATTTCTCTGCCCAACTCTCCAATCTATCTATATTTTGTTGTATTCTCTGACAGTCCTCCTCGCTATCTGCAACTCCACCAATCTTAGTATCATCTGCAAACTTGCTAATCAGACCACCTATACCTTCCTCCAGTTCATTTATGTAGATCACAAACAACAGTGGTCCGAGCACGGATCCCTGTGGAACACCACTAGTCACCCTTCTCCATTTTGAGACACTCCCACCACTACTCTCTGTCTCCTGTTGCCCAGCCAGTTCTTTATCCATCTAGCTAGTGCACCTTGAACCCCATACAACTTCACTTTTTCCATCAACCTGCCATGGGAAACCTTATCAAACGCCTTACTAAAGTCCATGTATACGACATCTACAGCCCTTCCCTCATCAATTAACTTTGTCACTTACTCAAAGAATTCTATTAGGTTTGTAAGACATGACCTTCCCTGCACAAAACCATGCTGCCTATCACTGATAAGTCTATTTTCTTCCAGATGTGAATAGATCCTATCCCTCAGTATCTTCTCCAACAGTTTGCCTACCACTGACGTCAAGCTCACAGGTCTATAATTCCCTGGATTTTCCCTGCTACCCTTCTTAAATAAAGGGACAACATTAGCAATTCTCCAGTCCTCCGGGACCTCACCCATGCTCAAGGATGCTGCAAAGATATCTGTTAAGGCCCCAACTATTTCGACCCTCGCTTCCCTCAGTAACCTGGGATAGATCCCATCCGGTCCTGGGGACTTGTCCACCTTAATGTCTTTTAGAATACCCAAAACCTCCCCCTTCCGTATGACAACTTGACCGAGGGTATTTAAACATCCATCCCTCGCCTCAACATCCGTCTTGTCCCTCTCCTTTGTGAATACCGATGCAAAGTACTCATTAAGAATCTCACCCATTTCCTCTGAGTCCACGCATAAATTCCCTCTTTTGTCTTTAAGTGGGCCAATCCTTTCTCTAGTTACCCTCTTTCTCCTTACATACGAATAAAATGCTTTGGGATTTTCCTTAACCCTGTTAGCCAAAGATATTTCATGACACCTTTTAGCCCTCTTTATTGTGCGTTTGAGATTCGTCCTACTTTCCCGATATTCCTCCAAAGCTTCATCAGTTTTGAATTGCCTCAATCCTATGTATGCTTCCTTTTACATCTTAGCTAGTCTTGCAATTTCACCCATCATCCATGGTTCCCTAATCTTGCCATTTCTATCTTTCATTTTCACAGGAACATGTCTGTCCTGCACTCTAATTAACCTTTCCTTAAAAGACTTCCACATTTCAAATGTGGATTTACCCTTAAACAGCTGCTCCCAATCCACATTCCCTAGCTCCTGCCGAATTTTGTTATACTCTGCCTTTCCCCAATTTAGCACTCTTCCTTTCGGACCACTCTTGTCCTTGCCCATGAGTATTCTAAAACTTACGGAATTGTGATCGCTATTCCCAAAGTAATCACCGACTGAAACATCAACCACCTGGCCGGGATCATTCCCCAATACCAGGTCCAGTATGGCCACTTCCCGAGTTGGACTATTTACATACTGCTCTAAAACACTCTCCTGGATGCTCCTTACAAACTCTGCTCCATCTACGCCTCCAACACTACACGAATCCCATTCAATGTTGGGGAAGTTTAAATCTCCCATCACAACCACCCTGACAGTTTAGAAGACATGGACTCTCAGACCAGGATTTTCCCCAATATTGGTGTCACTTGAGAAAGCACAGTAAGAAGTCTTACAACACCAGGTTAAAGTCCAACAGGTTTGTTTCAAACACGAGCTTTCGGAGCACGGCTCCTTCTTCAGGTGAAAGCGGCATTGAAGCTGGCCTACAGCAATGGCAACTTTCTACATTGTATAGAATCATAGAATTTACAGTGCAGAAGGATGCCATTCAGCCCATCGAGTCTGCACCAGCCCTTGGAAAGAGCACCCTACTTAAGCCCACACCTCCACCTTACCCCTGTAACCCCAGTGACCCCGCCTAACCATTTTGGACATTAAGGGCAATTTAAAATGGCCAATCCATCTGACCTGCGCATCTTTGGACTGGAAACTGGAGTACCCAGAGGAAACCAATGCAGACACGGGGAGAACGTGCAAACTCTGCACGGACCGTGACCCAAGCTGGGATCGAACCTGGGATCTTGGTGCTGTGAAGCAACAGTGCTAACTATTGTGCTGCCGTACCATGCAGCACTTAGGGGGAAAAAAACTTAAGTCATGGGTTCTCAGATGTATCTCTGGTGAGACAGCATCCGATTCACCCAGCCCGCAAGAATTATATACAGCCACGGAATGGGGCGGCATATTTACAGACTGCACCAAAATAGAGTGAGCAAACCAGTTTACCCTGGAAGCCCCTGGGCAATGCTGGCAGACTTGTACACTGCCTCCTGACACTCACCGACATTACCCGGGCATCCCCGGGACTGCACTGAAATTACCCAGGTGATGCGACCATCAATTCACTTGAGACATGAGTAGAAGTAAACCGTGGCTTTAATCAACTTAGAACAGTGCCTGCCTGCGACTGAACCAATACTGAGAACCGCCTACAGGTCGACTGCTCTTTATCCCTCCCTTCAAGGGGAGGAGCCATGGGCGGAGCCCATACATGCCCCAACATGTAACCCTATGGATAATGCCATACAATGGCCCATAGGAGAAGCCCACAAGGGCAACAGCATTGCACAGATATAAATACAAGGGCAACAGCACAGATATAAATACACTGGTGGATTATTGGTACAATACATTCACCACACCAGACACCCCCTGTTACTACCCAGGCGCTGCCCTCTGGCACTACCCCTGCCATGGGGGCGCCTGTGCAGTACCATGGGAGTGCCCGTGCAGTGTCGGGGGCGGTACCGGGGCATTGCCTACTCCTCACTGAGTGATGCACTAACCTGAGCTTCCCTGGGAGTTATGCTCATGAGCTGCATGGCTTCGGAGGCCAGTTATGATTCACAACCATTCTGCAGTCAAGTCACCGTGCATGGAGTTTCTGATGGGATGGATGATTCCAGCATAGGGGCCTGATCATGATGTGGTCATTTATTATGATGACGTTCCAATGTTGAATGATGCGAAATGTACCCCATCACTGATGGGGGCGCAATTGTCTCATGTGTTTATGCCGGTGTAAAATCTAACTTTGCAGTTCTCATCATATTTTCTGCTCCCAACTTCAAACCCGTCCGACATGAACGAAAGCAGAAAATCCATATCTGAATTTCTGCTAACTATAAACTCAGGCCTCTGAAAATCTAGGAAATGCCTAATACTGGACCAAATAGTTGTCTTTCCGGGCTTGTGAGTTTTATTGGCATGCCATAAACGATCCAATTGTTAGCAGCATACTTACTCTTTTAATTACCAGATTTAACTTTCAGTGGTAAGTTGATGGAATAAATTAATGCGCCAATCCAAAATGTTCTTACAGTTAATAGTGAGACAAAGGTTGGGATACTGTTCATAGGAAGCAAACAGTGGATCGGGGAAAGTCGTCCAACAAAAGATGGAGATTCGCAACTCATAAATTATATCTCTGAATTCCCTGAATTTGTTTATGCATTAGTGATGGCCTGCATCGTTAACACACTGTTAATTATCGAGCAAGATAGAAAACAATGATGTTCTAGTAGTTCTCAGAAATGTCTCTCTCCTCTTCAACTGCACAGATTCCAAATCTCGTAAGATTCCAGACACCCTTCCTTCCAAGAGAATTTTAAAAAATATTTCCTGGGCCCTACTTTTAGATTTTTACTGGATAAACTCTTGAAGAACAATTAATGCTGATATGGTTGACATATATCAAATTCATCGCTGTCACTGCCAAAGATTAGCTCTTTATAAGTGTTTATTATTTGATAATTTGGGGAAATCGTCCATGTTGACTTGCAAAATGGATGGCTTTTGTTTAATGTAGATCATGGCTTGTTCACAGATTACTCAGGACAGAAATAAAGGCTGTCGGCCAGGGTGGGGCTTGAGGTCACAGACCTCTGTGCATATGAAATGCTGTATGATGAACAGTCATTGCAGCATGCACTCTCAGCATGCAGGGCTCTGTCATCGCTGATTTGATTCATTTCACTTTATTGAATCGGGGATTAAATCATGTCACTTTTGTCTGTTGCAATGGCTGATTTGTTGTACAGGCCTAACTGGGGTAATATATAAAGTCTGATTGATTATCGGACTATTGCGGCGACTGTGTTTATGGTTTTTCATGGCTTTCCACTCTATTACTGCAGTTCTGTTATGAACAGGTCTCACGCTGACAGTTGCATTTGGGAACACAAAGTATTTTGCCTTTCACATAAATCTTTCCACTACCACTGCAGTGTTCTGCCTATACACATAAAATACTATTTAATTTTATAAATGAAGTACTATTACTCATCTGTTTCTCCACATTCCAGAAAATAGCCCGAATTATTACTCAGGGAAAATAATAGGAAAAAGGTTTAACGTCAGTGTTTGCCCCATAGAATGGGAACTGGTGTTGGACATTTGGCACTCAAGTGGTAATTCTGTGGAGCTGCATATGTGGACTCCACTCACCCACTTCCACGAGAGTGGACTGGCTGACGCAAACACACATTGGCTTCTGGGTGGCCCAGAGGCTGTGGAAGTGCGATGCACCAGTTTTCGGACGTGCCACTTTGAGGCATTGCCTGCGAAGGGGAGGTGCAGATGGTGCCAAACACTGCATTGCAGGGGTTGTGGGAGTTGGGGAGGGGGGTGGAGTGGGGAGACTGTGGGGGGACGTGCATGGGGGTGGGGGGGGGGGGGGGGAGTGTAGTTGGGGGAGTCAGGGGCAAGGTGTTTTAAATGAAGTCTTCAGGTTGCCCACACTGAGCAGCCAGAGTTTCAGACCAGAAATACAAGCTTTAAAAAATCAGAAGTCAGGCTGAAGGTTCCAATTCTTTTAGAACGGGTTTGTCAGGTCAGTTTGACATCAGGCAACTCCATGGTTTTAATTTTTTTTTAAAAAGCCTGACAGAAAACCACGAAGCTGCCCGAAGGTCAACGGCAGCGCAGCAACTGTCATGAAAGTGCTCTTGATTAAATAATTGTACTTTAAATCCCAGTAATTATAGAGCCAGTGTGGACTTATAGAGGTTTGGGTGAAGAAGGGCGAGAGGAGGAGGAGGAGGAATTCCACACGGAGAGGAGGAAAGGAACCCACCTCACACTGATATATGTCCCTCTTGTGTAGCAGCTAGTACGGCACTGTCCACTCTCATTTCCCCCTCTCATTCTGCCTGTAGACCAAGGGACCCAAGCAAGGTGCTGATGCACAAACACCCGTTTTACCCTGGGGGCTCCCATTAGATGTCCAATAAGGTAAAGCATCAGAGCACCCAATTTTTTTACGTGTGAAATTTTACAGTATAAATGCTGACAGAATATTGATGGTCTTGCCAAAGTGTGCAGTCCTTTCCAAACCTCCTGTGATGATCGGAATACCTTGCCCCTTTAAGAGGCTTGTGATGATCGGAATACCTTGCCCCTTTAAGAGGCTTGGCCTTGCCCCTTTAAGAGGCTTGGAACCCTGGGGGACTCCGCCTCTGGCTACGCCCCCTGGGAAACAGTACTTAAGATGAGACTCCATTTTGCGAGCACACTTGTCATGGATGCTGCTATTGGTCACTGCTTATTAAAGCCTTTGATTACTGACCTAACTTACGCGTCGTAATTGAGAGTGCCTCACCTCCTGTAGCAATTGAAGAGTTAAACATTGGGTTGGATATTCCGGCCGTCTGCTGGGTGTATTTTCGGTGGCAGCGGGGGAAGGGGGCATTCGGGTGGGTATATAAAATATGAGGGGGTGCTGACCCACCACATCCTTGTCCACCATTAAACTGCTCCCCATCATACAAGAATAGGCAGGTGCCAAAATTGGTAACCTGCTTGCTATATGCAAATACATAATTAAAGGACAATTGAACTTATTTATAAGCCAATTGACCCCCAATGTCATGCTGCCCATACCATAACACGGTTGGCATGGGCGGGCAGGCAAAAGTGGACAGCACATTCTTTCAAAAAAGTTTTTTAAATGGTGGAAAGGAAAGAGGAGTACTATTTCAGAGGTGTTTATGCAATGAAGGTAGTTTCTCCCTTTCCTCCCTCCCCACATACACCCCACTAGGTGCCCAGTCGCCCCCTGCTAAATAGCTCTGACTTCCCTGATCCCCGTATCCATTAGAGCATTCATACTGGGTCTGCCTGCAGTCTCTGCATCATTCACTGCTGAGCTCTGCCATGACCAGGGCTGCAAGAGCTGCTGGTCAATCAGATTGGCCAGAGGCTCCTGAACTTGGGACTTCCTCCCAGTGAGGCAGAGGTCTCACATTTTCCTTATTGTTGGCACATGCAGCATGTCATTGCTGTGGAAGAGAACTTTTCCGATTGGTCATTTTCCGACTGACATTTAGTTGCGGAGGTCAGGGGGGGGGGGGGGGGGGGGGAGCAAAACAGAGTGCCACACCCCATCCCCATAAAACCCAACCCATTATGTACTTTTAGGTAGCACTCAAAACCTTCAGCAATGCTTACTCCCAATCAGTTGGCTGCTGTTAGGAGGAGCATCAGGTGAAGTGTTATCCATGAAACTTTCACATGTTGTAGCCTGGAGCTCTGGATAGTGATGGTGGTGTGCTACAATTTTCTTTCCATCAAATGCAGGCTAGGATTCACTCCCACTCGTAACATCTGCCATTGGCATGTATTGGAGCCTGTTTGGCTGCATTATGAACACATCTTCCTCAGCCATCAAATCCTGGAGAGGGACTTGAATTCAGAGATTCTGGTTTAGAGGCAGGGTCGCCATCCACTGCACTATAAGACCTCCTCAATAGAACAGGTACTTAACAACTAAATAGACACTTGTATACGAGTGCCTCAAGAGGATGTCCCTATTATCATCAAATTATCAAATGCTGATGATAATTTTCATCCAATTAATGACATGGATAGAATGTGGTCACCTTTCTGTGGACTGTAATATTGGCGGAAAAATGCTGCCTTAAAAAGACCGGGAAGCCTCTTGCCAGTACTATTTGGAATATGTCCCTACAGAATGGCTGCAATGTACTCCATTGTGGGCAGATAAGGATAGATCACAAAGCCTAACCAGGTATTCACAATTTTGGTGTGCTATTGGACCCTGAGCTAAGTTTGCAACCCCTCGTCACATCTGCCACGAAACTAGTTCCACATTTATAATATTAGCGGCCACAGCCCTGCCTTTGCCAGTTTGCTTCTGACGTGATTATCTAGGCCTTCATTATCTTCAGACATGACTGTTAAAATGCTTCTCTGCCTGGTGTCCCATTCTCCACCCTCCACAAACCTTAGCTCATCTAAATCTCTGCCTTCCATTGCCTATTCCTCATAGATCCATTCAAACTCCATCCTTGTGCTCACTGACCCACATCAGCTCCCGTTTCCTTCAATGCCTCACATTTAAAATTCTCATTTGCATGTTCAAATCTCTTTGAGGTCTCACTCCTCCCCATCTCTTTAACCTTCCCCAGACAACAACCCTCCAAAAACTCTGCATTCCTCCACTTCTGATATTATGTGCTTCATACACTTCTATCACCGCAACATTTGTGCCTATGTTGGACTCTAAGCTTTAGAATGTCCTCCTGAAACATTTTTGCCTCTCCAGCTTCCTCTTCTCCTTTAAGACGTCCTTACAATCTAACACTTTGGCCGGATTTTTCTGGCTGTTTGCTGCTCCTGGAGTTCTCCAATCCCGCCAGCAGCATAACACCGGCCGCAGGTCTCCCGGCGGTATGGGGTGACTTCAATGAGAAGCCCCACACATAGGGTGGGAATGGAGAATCTTGCCACAAGCGAACAGCGCGTAGCGTTCCCATAGCCAAGAAATATGTGCTGGGAGGCCAGAGAATCCCGGGCGGGATTTTCTCACCATGGGGCCGGGCCGGAGAATCGCTGGGACCCAGGGCAAATCGCGCCGGTCCGCTGATTCTCCGGAGAGCGGACAATCAGCACCATTGGTGCTGGCGTGGTCAGCGCAGCACCGGTCGGGGGCCGCACTATGGGCCCCCCCCCCCCCCGGCGATTCTCGTCCCAGGATGGGCCGAGCGGCCATGCCAAAAAAGCCGAATCCCGCCGGCGCCGTTCACACCTGCTCTTACCTGGCAGCACCTCGGCGTGGATGCATCCGGGGGCGGCCTGGTGGTGTGAGGGGGGGGGGACCTACCACGTGGGGCAGGGGGCGGCACCGCTGTGGCCTGGCCCGTGATCGGAGCCCACAGATCGGTGGGCTGGCTTCTCAGGCTGGTGGCCTCTTTTGTTTCGTGCCGGCCCCTGTAGCTGTACGCCATGTTGCGTCGGGGCCTACGCAGAGAAGTGAGCCACTTAGCATGTGTGCATTGGCGCCGGTGCCACTGCGCATGTGCAGACCCACAGCGCCCATCTGACGCTGGGGATCAGCAGCTGGAGCAGCGTGGGTCACTCCAGTGCCATGCTGGCCCCCTGTAGGGGTCAGAATTTCTGCTCCTGACGGCATGTTGACACCGTCGAGAAACGCAACGGTGTTTACGACGGCATCAACACTTAGCCTCAGGATCACAGAATCCTGCCCGCAGTCCTTTAACTGATCTATTGGGTATACCTTCTAATTTCGCGAAGTAACCCAAGCTACTAGACTTCTCAACGAGTCTCCCTCGGATTGATCTGTTCACTGTCAGACACTATGCACGACGCCCTATGCTGCTCTGCTCATATATTTGCTTTGTTTGGCCCTTGTTCTGCACTGTAACTGGAATCAGGAAACTTGATTGGGTGGAGAATTCAGTGTCAGCCGAAAATCAAGGTTGACGCCAGGCGCCAAATGGAATGCCATGTTCCATTCCCTCGGCAGCTTTGTGAATGAATTCTACACTGCACGCCTGCATTGGCATGCACATTGTACAGTAAAGTCCATTGACATATCATTAACCAGCCCGACCTGGCATTTTCCTTTTCTTCCGCTGCTGCCAGAAGGAATTACCTTCAGCGAGGGTTACTTGTTCTATTTCCAGTTGGGAAACAGGTGCTGTGGCTGCTGAGGGTGTGGGAGGGAGTCAAACAGTGGCCAACATCGTTAGTGTGCTGACAGTTGTGCTGCTGGTCGTGGGGGCATCTGTCAGTCCGGGAGGAGCAGTGGAGGATGGCTAGAAGGTGGGCTGTGGGGTCTGGGTGGCCAGGCATGGGCCGCCATTACTGCAGTCTGCAAGGCAGCCATGTCACTGCGCATGCTGCTGACTGCCCACTGGGAACAGCGGCATGGGTCAACCAGGCCACACCCCCTAAGTATCCTCTGGACCCAGCTAACTCATCAATGGGCTGAGCATGCTCCAGCGCAGTCAGTGCCATCAGCTTGGCTGGGATGAGGGATGGCATGCATGAGAATTGTGTGAGTTCTACGTGGCGCCGGTGCTAGCCCATTAACGGGCCCTGAAGCTCTCCGGGACTGGCATTGCTTTCACCCACGTAGAACACTCGATATTCAGTCCCGGCATCGATCTTTGTCTCACAAACGAAGAATTCACCCCCACACGTTTATGCCAGGAGGAACCGATGCGATATACAGGATTGGTATAGATAAGGGATAGAGCAGGTTAGGGACCTGTTCATAGAGTGGAGGATCGTGAGGCTAGAAAAATGGCTGAAGAAGTTCAAGTTGCCAAAGCATACAGTGTTAGATAAGTTGTTAACTCTGGATGAGCTGGGGCAGGGAGATTGGGGATATTTATGCGTGGTTTGTGGAGACAGAGAAGGTGCCAGTGGACAGGATAAGACAGAAATAGGAGGAGGAATTAGGGATTGAGCTCGAGAGGGTGCCCTGGAATGAAATAATGAACTGGATAAATTCAACCTCATTCTCTGCTGAGGATGAGCCTTATACTGTTCAAGGTGGTACAAAGGGTTCAAAATATGACTTGGGCCCATATGAGTGAGTTTTTCCCGAAGTGGAGGATATATGCGGGAGATGTGGGAAGTGGCTGGCAAACCCGCTCATATGTTTTGGGGGTGCACTCATTTGGGGAGTTTCTGGGCAGTGGTTTTCGAGCCTCTGGAGAAATAGTGGGGGTGAGGATGTCGCCGCGCCCTTTGCTGGCGCTTTTTGGTATTTCAGATCTGCTGGAGCTGTTGGAGGTGAGGCGGACATAGCCTTTGCCTTTCTATTACCCGGTGGCAAATCATACTGAGTTGGAGGTCGGCAGTGCCGCTGGTGGTCTCGGTGTGGCTGGGGGATTTGTATGATCTTTTAAGACTGGAGAAGATAAAGTTTGCTCTAGGGGGTGGAAAAGGTGCTCTCTGGCTCTCTCTGTCCTTATTTGAGGATCTATTTATCACCAGTGGGTATGTCGGGGGGGGGGGGGGGGGGGGGGGGGCAGGAATTTGAGTAGTTCAGGGTAGAAAAAGGGGGAAAATTGACTAACTGAATTATGTTTATATTTGGTTGTTGTATGTGCACGTTGCGGATTGTGTTTGGAATAAATCATACTTCATTACTAACACACAGAATGCAAATAAAAACTGTTTAAACTATCTATAGCCGGGATTCTCCAATAATTGGGCTATGTCCCCATGCCGACGTGAGAACTGGTGCCAACCACTCTGGTGTCACCGGCCCCCGAAAGTGAGGAATTCTCCCCTTTCTAGGGGGCTAGGTTAATGGCCTTGTGAGGTATTTCTTGGGTTTCTTGCAGCTGTGTCGAAGAGATTAGTCCTTCATTCTTGGAGCCCCTTGCTCAGTCCAGGAGGAGTGATGAGCTTCGTCCAGCATCTGCAGCAATACCATTCTCAATGGCCATGGGCTAGGTTGATGCCAGAGTTGATGCCAGAGTGGTTCCCGCAGCTCCAGCCGGCGCGAGTTCACGCATGCACAGAACGGCCGGCGTATTTCCGCGCATGCGCAGCATGACCAGCGTATTTCCGCACATGCACGGGGTTCCCTTCTCCACGCTGGGCCCTGGACAATATGGCAGAGCTCTACAGGGGCCCAGCGCGGAGTAAAGTAGGCCCCCATGGAACCAGCCTGCCCGCCGATCGGTAGGCCTCGATTGTGGGCCAGGCTACCATGGGGGCCCTCCCCGGAGTTGGATATTCTACCCCCCCCCCCATAACGGCCCCCGCACACTTACCTGCCAGGTTCTGCTGTGTGTGAGGTGAGTAATTCACGCCAGCGGGAGTGGGCCAAATTCGTCAGCCACTCGCCCCATCGGGGCCCGGAGAAATGCTGGGGGGGGGGGGGGGGGGGTGGCGCTGTCAACGGCCCCGGACCGGCATGGCGGGAATCCCGCCGGTGCCTGAAAATCGGCGCCAGAGAACAGGGAAGCCGGCATCGGGGTGGGATTCGTGCCTCCCCCCCGGGGATTCTCTGACCCGGCGCAGGTTTGGAGAATCGTGTGCCCTAACACTAGTTAAATTTCTGTACATTAAAGATCAATGCAAGTTTTTGTCGTTAATGATCTACGGGAAAGCAGACTTAATAGAATCACAAATGTCCCTCAAACTCTGAGGGAGTATATTAGACATTCCCCAGGCCCTCTGAGTTGTGTAGTAAGCCATAGGCAGCCTTTTAGATGGACAGCAGCAGTGCGGGTGGATGATGCTAGTGACAGCAGCCTTGAATTTTTCTTGTCACGGCTTCTTTCCAGAGGAGCAGTAGGATCAATCAGCTTGTCTTACGTGCTTGCATAAAGTATGTGGCTGATGCATTGTTTGGATATGAGACGTAAATTGATTGATGAAACAGGGTAATGAATTGTTCATTATTTACAATTTGTGACAAACATCAAACTTAACTTTATAGCATTTAAAGGCCTATCATTTGAGTGACTATTTTTTTTAAACATGTGTGCAGACGGGTAATATTTTTTTCCAAACCTTTGTGTGGGAAAATGATCAAAAATCCCATGATGTGCTAATCACTAATTAGTGCGTGTGGCTTTTTTTTTTACAATCCCACTGTTGTTTTTTTAAGTTCTGGAAGTAAATGCACTTAAAATGGCCATTGAGAATGGTATTGCTGCAGATGCTGGATGAAGCTCATCACTCCACCTGGACTGAGCAAGGGGCTCCAAGAATGAAGGACTAATCTCTTCGACACAGCTGCAAGAAACCCAAGAAATACCTCACAAGGCCATTAAAAAGAAACTTGCATTTTTTTCGTGTTCATTCTTACGCAAATATCGATGGTGGAATAAAAGCGGAGGTTGGCGGTTGAGGCCGTGTGATAAAGCCTCCATAAATCCACTCAGCCAGAATTCGCAACCCCAGTGGGTTAGCATTGCAGCCTCACGGCGTCGAGGTCCCAGGTTCGATCCCGGCTCTGGGTCACTGCCCGTGTGGAGTTTGCACATTCTCCCCGTGTTTGCGTGGGTTTCGCCCCCACAACCCAAAAATGTGCAAGCGAGGTGGATTGGCCACGCTAAATTGCCCCTTAATTGGAAAAAATGAATTGGGTGCTCTAAAATTAAAAAAAGAAATTTGGGAGCATATGGCTTTAAGTGTATCTTCAGTAAAGTGAAAATTGGAGAATGAGGGTCTTCTTCAGTGAATGGTTTCTGCTGTGAAAGTACAAATACTATCGAGGAGCTGTTTCCCCATAAAGATCCAAAAGCAAAATGCTTTAAAATTGGCAGCTTTTTCTCACACGGTATTTTTCTGCTTCTTCCCTGAGGCACTGACTCCTGTGCTTCCATCAGTTTCAGCAATGTTTGCAGCTTATCAAAGGCCAGTTTCTTTGGGTCAAAAAACCTGGACACACATTCAGGTAGATCCTCAGCCCCACTGACAGAATCTGATGGTTCCCTAATGAGGAGTCTATCAGATCTCTTGATCTAAATGGAATAAAATTGTGCCAGATTGCCACCAAAGCAGCAATAATGAAAACCTACCCCCGATGCGTGATAGGTGACTGAGTAATTAAAATGGACCAGTAACTTACTGCCACTGAACAAGCTGTCTTCCCATGGGGTGCAATTTGAAGCTGCTCTTTTGACCAGGTCAAAAGGTCGCCTACTTTAAGACACTCAGGTCCTTCTTTAAATACGCAGATTTAGTTATAATAAGACCACTGAGACATGTGTAGCGAAGCTCTGTTTTCCCAGTCAGGCTAACCTGACAGCATGAGGAGCTACGACTAGAAATGATCCAGAAAGTTGAGTAGATTTTCTTTCTTTGTGGGCAAGTAAGTGTGTGAATGCTCTGCTAGGCCTCGATTGGGCATTCACTGTCCCTCGTGGCAGCCACCTGCCAGCTAAAATCCTACTCCAACTTACTAGGCAGCTCATGCTACGCACTAAGATACGAACCAGATGTTAAAATCTCCTCAGCTTCATGTGGAGAAACAGAGAGTTTGTCATGCATTTTCTCAGCTGAATGAAATGAAAATTGCTAATTGTCACGAGTAGGCTTCAATGAAGTTACTGTGAAAAGCCCCTAGTCGCCACATTCCGGCGCCTGTTCGGGGAGGCTAGTACGCGAATTGAACCGGCTTGCTGGCCTGCCTTGGTCTGCTTTAAAAGCCAGCGATTTAGCCCAGTGTGCTAAACCAGCCCCAGTATGACTCCTTTGTCAAAATCATGCCTGATGCAAAATTAAAGTGAATATTTTTGTTAAAGAGAATGAAAAAGGAAGCAGTGCAAAAAGGTACTGGGGTAAGCACACTATTAGAGGTTTTGCAACTTAGTAATAAACTACAGAGAGTTGTGAACGCAGCCCATTCCACCACGTGAACCCGTCTCCCATCCATTGACTCTGTCCATGCCTCCCGCTGCCTTGGGAAAGCGGGCAGCATAATCAAAGACCCCTCCCACCCGGGATAGTCGCTCTTCCAATTTCTTCCATCGGGCAGGAGATACAAAAGTCTGAAAACTTGCACTAACAGATTCAAAACCAGCTTCTTCCCCACTATAACCAGATTCCTGAATAACCTCTTATGGACTGAACTGATCTCTTCACACATCTTCTCAACTAACAACCCGTACTACACTCCGTATGCTTCGCCTGATGTCTATGTATATGTATTTACGTTTTGTATTTATATATGTCCTATGTTTTTTCATGTATGGAACAACCTGTCTGGACTATGCAGAACAATACTTTTCACTGTACATCAGTACATATGACAATAAATCAAATCAAAACTTACAGATTGTGTTCCTAGCATTGTTCATGCATTACAATGAGAGAACCTGTTTCAGAACCAGGGTTTGGAAGTTAAAATAAAAACTTCTTTGTTAAATGGCAGGACTCCAATGATTTACAAACAACCTAAAGGTTAATATCTGGTAAAGACTGCGTGGGTGAACAAGAATGAGAGTTAAAACAAAGAACCAGTCAGCTCCCGGTCTTAAGGGAAATAGAACTCTGAAGTGAAGAGTTGAAGCCTGTAAGACATCTGTAATGAAGGAAAGCTACATATACTTCAACTAAAACAATTAGATTGCCAGTCGTGTGGACTGAGAGCATCAGATGACACCCCCGGTGGTCCTCCACTGCACGAGGAGCCACACAAAAAAGTGAAGACTTTTGTGATTCAGTTTTCTGATCCTTCACCATTATTATGAAGAAGAACCGAAAGCAAACAGCGAGTGGTTGAAGCAATTATTCCTTTTCATATTCTCCCATGGCATCACACAACACAGTTCTCAGACTGTTTGCAGGTCCGGCAGCTCGCCACTTAACTCTTGACTCTTTACTGCTGACAGCTGGAACTTTCTGGATCCCTGCTTTGAGAAGCTAATTAATCTTCATTAACCACAGGTTGTCAGTTGGCTAACTTATCCTGCCACCTTAATCAAGTTGCAAATCATAGATTTCTGAATCCGAATGGTATAGTTTTTTTTTTTCCGCAGGCAAGTAGAAAAAACAATGGGAAGGCTGAAAATAAACAAAACTAATTGGTGGTTAACCAAATCAATCAGGAAACATACAAAATGCGCCAGAGGTAGAAACAGTGAACCAGCAGTGTTGGTATTGAGTTTCAGGAACCAACCTGAAGATTGTGAGGTCCTTTGTAAATTATTCAATTTAAGATCTGAAGGTGAAATCGGGCCTGAGTACAAGATTAACCCCAAGCTTAAGTTGGGAAGCCCTGTCAGGAACAGGGGTCATGTTCAGAAGAGACCCAAGCCGCACAAGGAACCGTCACATTTGGCTTGTCTCTTGCTCCAATTCCCTTTGGACTCTCTCTCAATGACTTACTTTAGTGCCAGGAGCTATTTTGATAGGTCGCTGGTGGGGGCCCACTGGTGTTCAAAATCCCTGCCACATGCTGAGTAATGATCCTGACTGGATCAGGCAAGCGCCTGATCCCCAGGTATAAAAATGAGGCCAAGAACCATTAAGTCTTCCTCCAATGTTGACATGTCAATTTTCTCTGGCCTCCCATGCATTGATCCTGTCTCCATTAAAATTTACTGGAATTGGCCAAACACAAAACACAAATGCAAGAGTGCAGTTGGGAGCTTCTTGTTTCAGGCAAGCAAGATCTTATTATTTTGTATTATTGTGCGAAGACAGGTTGCAATGATATTATTCTTTGTATGTTCACTTGCTGCGAAATACAGAAGACGTCTTTTATGTCTGGCCCTGTTTACTGGGTCGTTTGCTGATCCACCTTCAAAAGACTGGAGAAAAACTTTCTGTGCATGTGAAAGACAAATTAAATTATCTTTATTTGTCTACCATGTTTTCAGTGAAAAATGAGGAATGAACCAGGTGAATATTTTTTAAAAACATACCAGACACAGGCTCACATGAGGCACATCTGATTCAATTCTTGAGCAAGACAGAATTGGTTGCCCAACATTTCCATCAAAAACAAAATACCTAAATATTGTAAGGACCCCTCCTCTTTGTTTCCTGTTTATTCCATTACTTTCCCCTTCATTTATTTTGACCCATGGTTGAGTAAAGGACCTGTGACTTTAATGCAGTCAGTATCTTTAACGCAAGCAGAAGCCATGGCCTGTATTTTTAAATTCAAGCAGAGGATTGCAGCAGCAGGAAGGCATCAGTGATGACTCACTTTGACTGACTTGGCTAATGAATTGGCTTAAATGTCTGTGCCCTGCCCTTTGGTCAGTGGTGATTAGTTCTGGTCCAACTGACATGTTTCTCAGATTTACAAGGCTAGTTTTCTCACTTCACTTTTGGATCTAAAGCCTGGATGGAGGAGTTCTACCCCTCTCTCTCAAAGATCTGGGTCAGGATACTCCCCTACCCTGCGGGACGGGGGTCCCGGCGTAGCGGAGCGAAGCCAACCACTCCGGCATCGGGCCTCCCCAAAGGTGCGGAATTCTCTGCACCTTTAGGGGCTAGGCCCGCGCCGGAGTGGTTTCCGCCACTCCGACTGGCGCCAAAACCAGCGCCAACGGACTTTGGCGCTCAGCACCCGACGTCGGGGCTGGCCGAAAGGCCTTCGCCGGTCTGCGCATGCACCGATGCGTCAGCGACTGCTGACATCACCACCGGCGCATGTGCGGTAGGGGGGTCTCTTCCGCCTCCGCCATGGTGGAGGCCGTGGCGGAGGCGGAAGATAAAGAGTGCCCCCACGGCACTGGCCCGCCCGCCGATCGATGGGCCCCGATCGCAGGCCAGGCCACCGTGAGGGCACCCCCCGGGGTCCGATCGCCCCCCGCCCCCCCCAGGACCCCGGGGTCCCGCTCGCGCCATCAATCCCGCCAGCACCACGGGTGCTCCAATTCCCGCCATCGGGAGAGGCCTGTCAGCGGCGAGACTTTGGCCCATCGCGGGCCGGAGAATCGCCAGGGGGGCACGCCGATCAGCGGGGCGTGATTCCCGCTGCCGCCGATTCCCAGGCGGCGGTGAATTCCGGCCATGGCGGGGGCGGGATTTACGCCGGCCCCGGGCGATTCCCTGACCCTGTGGGGGGTCGGAGAATTCCGCCCCTGGGGTGGGAATCTCCATCAGCCGATGGAGGAATCGCGAAATGCGACTGGGCAGAGAATCGAATTTGATGCCGAAGTCATGGCGGGAGCTGAATTAATGCCAAATCATAAGTCTCCTGTGCCCCAACAATCAGCGTCAATGTGTTCCACTCTGCTTGTACAGTAAACGCCATTGGAATATCATTAGTGGTCCTGACCCAGTATTCTCTCGGGCCTCCGCGATCCTCGGCATCCACTGGGGGGAATTTCTGATGGCGAGGTTCACTTGTGCTTTCAAAAATCATGAAACAGGTGCCATGGCTGATGAGGGGGAAAGAGAGGGGCACGGAAAGTGTCCAACAATGCCATAGTGTGCTGACAGTTGTACCGCTGGCTGGGGTGGGGGTGGGACTTCTCACAGGGCTGGGGGTGTAGCCAGGTAGTAGGCTTTGGGGTCGGGGTGGATGAGCATGGAATACCATTGCCACAGCCTGACAGGCAGCCATGCAGCTGCTCATGCCGCTGACTGTCCACTATGAACTTAGTGCCACAGGACGTATGGTGCCCTCCCCTTCCCAGGCCACCCCTGTCTGTACCCTATGACCCCAGCCATTCAATCAATAGGATGGGTGCGCTCCAGTGAACCAGTACCATCTTGTCAGCTGGGATAAGTGTGTGTGGGGAGTGGAATGCTAATATGCAGCTGCAGCTTGTCAGCCTCTCATTCCCCAGTGAATCCGACACCATTTTCCATTGGAATCGATCGTGTTCCCCTCCACAATTGATGACTTGGTCCAGGTGCGGCGTCAGTTTTGCTGTTGTAGAACTCCACAAATCCTGCCCGCCGTCAACACTTAGTCTCAGGAACAGAGAATTTGTCCGCTGATGTATTTTCCCTAGAAATTCAGTGTAAGAGCTCTCTCTCTCTCTGCAAATAAAAGGCTGATGCAAAGCATAGTCCAGGGACGCAATTCTCTGACCCCCACGCCGGGTGGGAGAATCACAGGAGTGCCGGGCGAATCACGCCACGCCGCCCTGGCACCCCACGCGTCTCCCACCACCCCCCCAAAATGGCGTGTCACGTTTTGCGACAGGCCGCTTGGAGAATCGCCGCTCCGGTCAAGTGGCGATTCTCCGGCCCGGATGGGCTGAGCGGCCAGCCGAACCCGACCGGTTCATACCGGCGCCAAGCACACCTGGTTGCTGCCGGCATGAACATTGCGCCACCGCTGCATGTGGGGCCTGTGGGGGGCGGAGGGAGGATCGAGCACCAGGGGCATGCTCAGGAGGGGTCTGGCCCGCGATCGGTGCTCACCGATCGTCGGGCCGGCGTCTCTAAATGACGCACTCTTTTCCCTCCACCGCCCCGCAAGATCAAGCCGCCATGTCTTGCGGGGCAGTGGAAGGGAAGACGGCAACCGCGCACGCGCGGGTTGGCGCCGGCCAACCTACGCATGCGTGGGTGACGTCATTTAGCCGTCGCCGCAGCGTCATTCAGGCCGCGCCGCTTTGACGCAAGCGTCAAGGCCCAGCGCGCCTGATTGACGCGCCGCTGCTCCTAGCCCCCCGGGGGGAGAATAGCGGGCGAGGAGCGGCCTCCGACGCCGGACTGAAACACTCCAGCATTTCACTCCGGCGTCGGCAGTTTGTCTCCCTTTGGGAGAATTTCGCCCCAGAATCTGATAACCCTCGCTGAAACAATCTCCTGGAGTAGCTGTAAGATATACTGCTAAGCTGTAAAAAAGATCATTACATGTTGTATTCCAGAGACTTTAGTCTACACTCAAACCGTGAAGGAAGTGCACTAGGCGACTCATCATCTGAAGCAAGGACTTATCTTTCCACCTTAATCCTTATTGTTTTTCCAACTTCCCTCTTCTGCGTTTGTCAGTCTTGTGTGTATGGGTAGAATGTGGGGCAGTTAAAGGGGAGCCAGGTATTAGCCCGACATTAAACAGCTGTTCTTTGCTGTATATTTCATATTAATTATAGTCATAAATAAACAATAATTGTGTTTCAACTTACAAACCTCGTGACTGTAATTATTCAGCAGCCAAGAGCCAAAGATTCTGGATATTTTTATAAGACTAATTTAGATCTGTTGTGACTCTGGAGCCTGTGGGGCTGGAATTGACCGTACACTTGCCCAGGGTGACGTAACAATATTCAGATTGGGTTCCTTCGCCTGTTGGAAGAACCTGAAGCAATTTTCAGGTACCAATGAGGGGAATGTGCTTAGTGGGAGTGGGTGTACGTGGCCTGACTGGACTAAATGGACTGTTACCTACCATTCTGAAATGTGATTCCATCAATAGTTTGGGGTTTGGGGTTTGGGATTTCTTACTCATGCCATCAAACAAGTGATGTTGTTCAGATTATTATCAATCAGGCGTGTGCTATCATCAAATATTACACTCAAATATCCAATTCAGATCATTAAAGGCTCATGTTATTACAATCACGGATTACACCAATGTATATTCAAGACTGAGAGTCTATTCGGATGGTTAATAGGTTAGATATTTTATGTGAGACACTGAATCAGTATGCGATGGATGGGGCAAAAAATCTCCCATCCTTGTTTGCTGCTGGGAATTTTGGGTGTCATTGCGGGGGAATGGAGTTTTGGCTGGAACGCTAAGGGCGCGATTCTCCGCTCCCCAAGCCAGGTGCGAGAATCGCGGGAGGGCTGGGCGACTCACGACACGCCCCCCTGGCGCCCCCCGCGATTCTCCCACCCCCCGCTCGGAAGAATCGCCGGTCGCTGTGAAAAACGGCCCGGATGGGCCGAGCAGCCTGCCAGCCACACCTAATCGCTGCCGTCGTGAACATGGCACCAAAAGCTGGATTGAAGCTTGTGGGGGCGGAGAGGGGAGTGATCGGTGCCCACCGATCGTCGGGCTGGCGTCTCAAAGGGACGCACGATCAAGCCGCCACGTCTTGCAGGGCAGTGGAGGGGAAGACGGCAACCGCGCATGCGCGGGTTTGAGCAGTCAGCCGTCGTGACGTCAGCCGCGCATGCACGGGTTGGAGCCGGCCAACCAGCGCATGCGCGGCTGACGTCACATAGGCGCCGGCGTCGCATCACTCTCGGCGCGCCGCCTGGCCGTCAAGAGTTACGAGCGCCGCTCCTAGCCTCCCGGGTGGGGGTGAATAAGGTGAGAGGAGCGGCCTCCGAGGCCATCGTGAAACTCGGCCGAGGAGACGATGGCCTTCCCGATTTTACGCGGGAGCGGAGAATTACGCCCTAAATTTTCAATTCTTGCTCGCAATGGATCCCCTCACAGGCGAGTCCAGAATATCCCATCTGATGGAGTCAGGTCATTCGCCTGCCAAAAGGTTTAAGTGGTCCAAAGTTGCATCTCTTAAATATGGACTTCAACGTGGTAATCTTTATAAAAGGGATCTGGGCGATACGCCAAGACACTATCTGCTGAGAGGCTGGTACATCATGATAGGGGGTACAGGTGTGGCCATTCTGTTGCAACCCCTGACTTCTTTGCAGTCTACAATGGGACAATTGTTCTGTGCTGTGAGGTCAGTCAGGTGAGCAATGCTGGTGTCACCATCAGCAATGATAGCAGCTCCGATCAGTCAGTGCGGTAAAGGTACTGTTACGTAGGGAGTTCCAGAATTTTAATCCAACCGCAATGAAGGAAAGGCAATTCATTTCCAAATCAGGATGGTGTGTGACATGATGCAGTATTTTGGAGGTGGTAGTATTCCCAGATGACAGCTACATTTGTTTTTCCAGGTATTAGGGGCGGAATTCTCCGCTCCCGGGAAAAATCGTGAAGGCCGTCGTTAACTCGGCCAAGTTTCACGGTGGCTTGATCTTGCGGGGCGGCGGAAGGGAAAGAGTGCGTCCCTTTGAGACGCCGGCCCGACGATCGGTGGGCACCGATCGCAGGCCAATCAGCTCCCGAGCATGGCCGTGGTGCTCACTCCCCTCTCCGCCCCCCACAAGCTTCAAACGGGCCTTTAGCGCCCATGTTCATGACGGCAGCAACCAGGTGTGGTTGCCGCCGTTGTGAAACGTTCGCGAATGGCAGGCTGCTCGGCCCATCCGGGTCGGAGAATCGCCGGTCGCCGTGAAAAACGCCGAGCGGCGATTCTTCCGAGCGGGGGGGGGGGTGGGAGAATCGCGGGGGGCGCCAGGGCGTTGTGAAATGAGTCGCCCGGCCCTCCCGCGATTCTCCCACCCGGCGTGGGGAGCGGAGAATCGCGCCCTAGGTGTCGGAAGATGCTGTCGAAGGATTGAATATTCTGGATGTGCATTTGTTATGTTGGAATCTAGTGCCAAGGTCGATGTTGGGTTGTTTGGCTTGGTTTTATTCCTATAGTTTCTTGAGGCAGTTTTGATACAGACTGAGTGACTTGCTGGGACATAAGAGTCAACCCCATTCACATGAGCCTGGAACTGCACATGTCTGGGTAAGGACAGCAGATTATCTTCCTTGCAGTTCATTAGTGAACCAGATTGGTTTTTAACAACAATCCAGTTTGCCGCCCAAGGCCGAGCAGCACTGTGAGACAGACCTATCAAAGTTCATAGAATCGTAGAATCCCTACAGTGCAGAAGGAGGTCATTCGACCCATCGAATATGCAAAAGAGCACCCTAACTATGTCCACTCCCACATCTTATCCCCATAACCCCACCTAAACTTTGGACACTAAGGGGCAATTTAGCTTGGGCAAGCTCCATCTTTGGACTGTGGAAGGAAACCGGAGCACCTGGAGGAAACCCACACAGACATGGGGAGAACGTGCAAACTCCATATAGACCTTCACCCATGGCCGGAATAGAACCCGGGACACATGGTGCTGTGAGGCAGCAGTGCAAACCACTGTGCCACCATGCTGCCCTTCAAAAAATTAATGGAATTGCTACAGTGCAGAAAGAAGCCATTCAGCCCATCGGGTCTGCACCGACCCTCTGAAAGAGCACCCCACCTAGGCCCACTCACCCACCCTATCCCCATAACCCCACCCATCCTGCACATTCTGAACACAAAGGGGCAATTTTAGCATGGCCAATCCACCTAACCTGCACATCTTTCGACTCTAGGAGGAAACCGGAGCACCCAAAGGAAACCCACATATGCACGCGGAGAACCTGCAAACTCTACACAGACAATCACCCAAGTTCCATTGATATTTCGAAAAACTGGCCGATGCTGATGGCAGGTGGGGACAGAAAATCCCACACCAAGTTTTATTTCAGCACTTAACTGAATTTAAATTTCACATTTGCCATCGCGAGATTTGAACACACATCCTTTGATCATTAATCCCAATTATGGATTACTAATCGAGCAACAGTCTCTATAACCTCCTGGAAACAAAACTAAAACACGGTTGATGCATGAAATTCTGACATAAAAACAGAAAATACTCAACAGTCAGGCAGCATTAATGGAGAGAGAGAGACAAAGCAAGTCTCTGACCTTCTATCAGAATTCTGATGAAAGTGTTAACTTTCTCTCACCATGGGTGCTTCCAGGCTTACTGAGTATTTCCAGCATTTTTCCGTTTTCATAACATCCAGGGTAGCTGGCAATGCAGGTCAAGTTCGGTAACATTGCACACTAGCTGCATATTAACCTTTCCCCATGATAAAATAGAGATTGTTGTCACATGGGATGTCGAGGGCCAGGTCATGTTTTACTAATTATTTCTTGCACCTATGGGAAGCACTCAGAACTGGACGTTTCTCTCTCCATTTGTCTGCTTCCCCAGAAATGTATTGATTGTATAGCCTTCCTGCACTGAGAATTCATGACAGTTTTGATACAGTTATGAACAGTTGCCTGATTAATGTGGCAAAGGTCACTTGATACTACTTGGAAGTTCCTTTGGTGACAATGACTGATAGAGATAAAGCTTTCTCCCCCCCATGAAATAGGCTGCAGAATTTCAGTCAGAAGTTGATTCATTTCCCCGCTACCTTACAAAGTAAGGCAGTTGTTATTTGCAGATTCCGAAGAGGGTATATTTGTATGTATGTTGCACCTTCTATGATCTGTCATCCAAATAGCTTCCAATCAAGTCACTTCCAAATCTTCCCCTTCCTTTACTTCATAGGATAAGAATAGAGGGGTTCCCATTTAAAAATCCATATTTCCAATTCTATGCAGTAATTTCAGTAAAGGTGAGTAAAAGTAACAGTAAAAGTTCTGGCTGACCCTCCATAGCACGAAAGAGATCGATATCCAACTGAGGTAACACCAAGGGGAGGCAGTGGCGTAGAGGTATTGTCACTGGACTAGCAATCTGGTGACCCAGGATAATGCTCAAGGGACCCTGGTTTGAATACCACGTTTGAATTCAATAAATATCTGGAATTAAAAGTCTAATGATGACCATGAATCGATTGGTGTAAAAACCCATCTGGTTCTTTAATGTTCTTCAGGAAAGAAATCTGTCGTCCTTACCTGGTGTGGCCTGCATGTGACTCCAGATCAACAGCAATGTGGTTGACACTTAAAAATGCCTCAGGGATGATCAATAAATGCTGCCACGTTCAATGAATGAATAAAAAAAACACATTGAGCAGCAGCACACAAAATGTCCTCCGAGATGTGGTAATCAAGATGCATTCCTGCAATAACCTGAGCTATTTTTCACATAGTATAATTATTTGCAGTGTGTTTTTGAATAATTTGGAAAATTACTTGAGGACCAGCCACATCCTAATGGCCCTATTTTCATGCAGTTGCTAAGGCATCTACTGGCCCATAAAATGGTGATTTCTTTTTAGGGAGAATAATTCTATGGGCTGGATTCTCCATCGGTGGGATCCTCCATTTTGCCGGCAGCTCACTCACGCCCACGGATTTCCTGAGGCCATGGGGGTGCCCACAATGGGAAGCCCCATTGGCTGGCTGACGTGATGGAGAATCGCGCCTGTCATAATATACACACAAGTATATGATGGTGCATAGACACACACTGACTGACACACTGAAAGACCAATCAACACACAGAACACAGCAGCCAATCACCAGACAGGGCACGGTCACTATAAAGCCAGAGGGCACTAGTTTTCCCACTCATTCGGGATGCAGCCTCTGAGACAGACAGAGCCCGCAGTCAGTAGCACGAACATCTACCATGTGCTAGCAGTATAGTCTGGTCAGGTTAGCCATAGGTCTTCAGTCAACCTAACATAATGTCGGCCCACAGTGCAAGTATGTTTAACAGCTCATAGTTCAATAAAATAGAGTTGTACTTCTACAAGTATTGGTAGCCTGTCTCTCTCACTGCTCTGGTAAACGCAGTCATCACAGACCCAGCATACCCAACACATCACCGCCCTATTTGTTTTAATGGTGCTTTTGAGGCAGTAGCATCAAAGAATCCATTTAAATCCATTTGACGCCAGAAATCTACAACACAATAGGCGGGAAATCAGAGAGAAATCCAGCTCCATTGGTCACATCTATGAAATCTGTCTCAATTGCTTAAGGGATTTAATAAACCCATTGGTAGGGGCTGGCAGTGAGGTTTAATGCTCTATTCAAAAGCTGTTGGATATCATTCAAAACGTGAATCTTCCAAATAAGGTGGAGTTGATTTCATTTTTCAGTGGTAGTGTAAACTCTCAAACGTTTTATTGACTTCCTATTGCAAGCACTTCTGCTTTTCATTTCTGATATCACCCCCATTTAGCCCCATAAATTACCCCCAGACAAGAAAATTGAGATAATTGGATGGGAAGATGGCTTAGCAATATTAAGAAGAAGACGGTGATAAATAGGGTGTAGTGACTGGGGTGCAGTAAAGTCCTCTGAAGGGGGCGTCCTGAGTCTCTTACTGCTCACACATTCGCACAAGAGTAATTGTTGGTGCGGCTGAATTTGACAAACGTTGGTGATGTGTGACCAGAGGGTTTAAAAGTCTTCCTGGTGGCTGTGAATCTCTGCCGCCATTTGATGCGATATCTTGAGCCTCCCTAGATATGGCTGTTCAGGCATCTCAAGGAAACCGAGCTCTGCCAGTCGAACCTTTGCCATGCGTTGTGCTGCCTGCAAGGCTGCCTTGTCCTTGCTGGTTTCCCCTCTGCTGCACAGCTACAGATCCATGTGGTGGAACCTGTTGTGGCTGCTGATCCTGGTAGTCACTTTGGGCCTCATCTGAAATCCAATCTAAAGCAGCATACAAGCGGCAGCCATCTCCATATGATGAGTGAGTAAGCCTTCAGCATGCAGAAAGTAACTTCTAAATTGTATGAAATAACCTCTCAGCAAAAGTACCCAAAGAACTTTCACACTGTCAGGTAAGAAAGTGGCTATGACTACAGAGGATTTATTGCCGCCTTTGCCTGGCAACGTTTCAGCCCCTTCAATTGCGGCTGCAAATTTACCTTGGATTCCCTGGCGAGTATCAGGAAGCCTGGAAATCTGGGGACCTGAGGTTAAAGTGTAAACGGTGTGTCAGTATCACCCTAATTGAGCGATTAGTATGTGGAATCAGAGCCTAACAGATAGGTTGCTGACTTCCCAATGAGCTGTCACATTTGCCAGTAGTAATCCCCTTCACCACCTCTCTGCGCACTCCCCCCCCCCCCCCCCCCCCCCATGCCCAAACCCATGCACTAGTCCACATGAAAATTCAGTGTATTGTGTGTAATCTTGGGCATCTTATCTTCAGAAATATTACTACTTTGCCCAGAAGTTGGAGAAAATTAATAAGGATGAAAAAGTAGCAAATTCGAGCCCCTCAACTATAAGGAAAAGCGTAAAATTTACCTGCTTTTAATTGAAAAGAAGAACATTGAGGGGAAACATGATCTGGAGCTTCAAAATACCAAGGGACATAGCTGATGGAGATTTAAACAGGTTTTTTGACTTGAACTGCGAGCACAGAACTGGAGGATACATGTTAAAAATTAATAAGCCTCAAGTGAGGCCAGGGCTTAGAAGAAAACTTTCATCCCCCTCTCAGATTAGTAAATTTGTAAAATAAACTCCTGCCAAAAGTAATGGAGGCTGAGACAATTAAGATTCTATATAATTACCCACTTGGGATAGGCATACACTGACATGATCAAATTCTCAATGGAGCACCATTGTCTTGTGCTGTTCATCAGGAAGCGTTGTGGCTGACATACGGATGTTAGTCTGAAGTTTAGCCCCATTGTATTAGGGTCAAGGAGTCTTCATGGAAGCTACAAAATATTAAATGACAGGGATGGTCACATTAAGGTAATTCCATGTGACATTGGAAGTAGAGGACCTTGGTGGGCCAAATCCTTTTTCCTGTTTCATGCTTTAATGTGATCCTTCTGGTAAAGCTTTTATCAAACCTTTCAAATTCTTTATACATTCACAAAATGATGGTGGAAATTACTTTGGAAGGGGATGAGGTAGGAACACAAGGGGGCGGGATTCTCCGTTTCTCAATGTAACAAATCAGCAGTTTACATAGGCTAGAGCTGGGGTTTTATGGTGAATTGCTGTGTTCCACAGTGTGCTTGCATGCAACACACTCACGGGACAGAGTGTAAACACACCCGCTAACAGGTTTGTAGGTGGGGCCCATAAAAGCAAGTCCTCGTGTTGGCTGCCTGCCCATACCCCACTTGATGCTCTTAAGTGGCCAATCATTGGTCAATTCTGGGACATGTCTCACGCAGGCTGATGTTTGAGGCTGGTGAGAGGAGTTCAGTGACAAGGGGGAAGGTAAACAGGCAAGCTTGCTTGGGCCTCAGGCAGGAGAGGTGGGGAATCCACATCCATCCATCACAGACCCCCTACCCAGATTGTGCACCCCTCCCTGTCTGACCTTGCTATCATGACCTCTGACCCCCCCCTCCCCCCCCTTCCTTACCCCCAAAGCCTCCAATCCCAGTTCTTCCCTGAGACCTGGGGGCGGGATTCTCTGACCCCAGGGCCGGGTCGGAGAATCGGCAGACCGGGAGCGATTCACGAAACTCCGCCCCGATGCCAGTCCGCCGATTCTCCGGTGACCGGAGAATCGGCGCCATTGGCGCCAGCACGGTCGGCACGGCGCCGGCCGGGGGCAGCTCTCCGCAGCCCCGCCTGGCGATTCTCCGCGCGGGATGGGCCAAGTGGCCGCCAAGATAGCCTGAGTCCCACCTGCCCCGTTCACATGTGGCCTTACCCGGTGGGATCTTGGCGTCCATCCTGCGGGGGGGGAGGGGGGGGGGGGGCCTGGTGCGGGGGAGGGGGGATCCGACCCGGGGGGGCGGGGGGCCTCCACCAAGGCCTGGCTCACGATCGGGGCCTATTGATCGCCTGGCCGGCGTCTCCTAGTGGGGGTCCTCTTTTACTCCACGCCGGCCCCTGTAGCTCTCTGCCATGTTGAATCGGGGCCGATGCAGGGATTCTCCGCATATGCGTGAGTCTGCACCGGTTTGCAGCGTGCATGCGCGAGTTCACACCGGCCGCAGCACGCATGTGCAAGTTTGTGCTGGTCGCAGCATGCAAGCGCAGACCCACGGCATCTGTTTGACGCCGGTATCGGCAGCTGGAGCGGCAGGAGCCGCTCCAGTTCCGTGCTGGCCCTCTGTAGGGCTCAGGATCACTGATCCTGGGGGCCTGTTGACGCCATCGTAAAACACAACGGCGTTTATGATGGCGTCAACACAGCATCAGGATCAGAGAGTCCCGCCCCTGATATTTATTTGGAACAAGTGAGTGGAGTGAAAGGAGAAGTTGGCCAAAATAAAAAACGTTCAGCCAGACAGGGGAGGGACGTGGTGAATAGGGATTCGTTGAGCCTTCATTCAAGCACGAAGTGATGAGTCCTCAGATTATTCGAGTAGGAGAGGAGGATGTAGAAGGATTCAATGTACGAGGTAAAAAGGAATTGGTTAAAACCAGGTAGCTGAAAAATGTTAAAGTGGCATAGGAGTTCAGAACAGTCGTGGGTGTAGGTTAGAATGGACTGGACAAAGGGGGAAAAAGTTGATGTTGACTGAGGAAGAAATAAGTTCTGTGAGATAAGAACAGGCTGAAGTGATAATTCTACAGGGCAGTCCTGTTTGTGGATCGTGGGAAGGTGGTAGAAGCGGGCTGTGTGGAGTTTGGGGATATGGAATTGGAGGCCGTGATGTAAAGTATTTCAAAGAAACTTAGGTTAGTGACGGACTCGTAAATTATGTCAAAATCTTCAATGGTTGCGTTATGGTCCAGGGAACGATACTGGGGAGGACTAAGTAATCAATTAATAATTTGGTCAACCACATTACAAGGTGGAATTTGGAGAGGTGGCATTCAGTCGCTACAAGGTAGATGTCTATGACAAAGACCAAATGCCACTCTTTTAAACAGGCTTCATGACAAAGTTAAAGTTGGACCTGAGAAAACAGAATGCTGTAAGTTCAGAGAGTGTTATATTTGAGTGAATGATGGAAATAGAGAAATTTAAATGGATGTAATCACACTGGGGGTTTTCAGTACAAAGATCAAGAGAGGTTAAGTGGCCAAGGGATTCAAGTGGAATGAGAATTCTGAAGAAGGGAGGTAGGGTTTAGTGTGAGGGGAGAAAACTCTTGTTGGCAGAAGTGAGTGTGGAGGCGATGGTGATGGAAGGAGAGGTCAGAGCCATGCTGAGCTAGAAATACTTTGAGGTGAGTGTGCAACTGGATGAGGACTTTGCTGAGGGCTGACCATTTGATATCACAGGTACCATAAGAAATAGCAGATGGAGTAGGCCATTCAGCCCCTCGAGCCTGCTACACCATTCAGTAAGTTCATCACTGATCTAATGTGGTCATAACACCACCTTCCCCAATAATCCTTGACCCTCTTGTTAATTAAAAATCTCTCTAACTCAGCCTTACAAAGACTAATGACCCTCTGAGAGAAAAAAATCCTCCTCCTCTCAGTCTTAAACAGGTGACTCCTCTTTAAACTGCAGCCTCCCCAAGTTCTAGATTCTCCCCTGAGAAACATCCTCCCAGCATCTGCCTGAGAAGTTTGTACACTTCAATAAGGTCATCTCTCATTCCTCTAAACGCCAAAGGAGCTGAAGCCAACCTTGCTCATACTTTCCTCATAGGTCAACCTCTTTAAACCAGGAATCAGCCGAATGAACCTTCTCTGAATTTTTTCCAAAGCAAATATGTCCCTTCTTGAATATGAGACCAAAACCGTAGACAGTAAATGATGGCAAAGAATAGGATTGAAAGGTGATATGGGATCAGTAGAAAGCCAGTGTGGATGAAGGCTCCAGAGGGGTACTGATGTCTTAGCGTTGATGAGGCTTGCAATCCTTGACACCGTCAACATTTTAAGATAATAATCATTGTTCCTTTGTTTTTAACTGAAGATGCTGATAATGCTTCTGCTGTTGTTATTTACAGCACTTCTAGACCAAGTTTATATTTCTTTATCGGTCAAATTCTCACCTCGTTTAGTTCTGTAGAATTATCCAACCAGCTCCATCACAGATCTTGGGCTAGATTTTCACTATACTTAGGTGGGTCACTCGAGTTGCGGAGTTCCTTGACTCGGCAGACCTGCATCCATTTAAAGCATCCCATTGGGTCCCATTTTCACTACGGGGATGCATGATGAGAAAAATATAGGGGGCTGGTTTCTCCAATTCTTAGACTAAGGGCTGACGCCGGCGTGCGAATGGTGGCATTTTACGACCAAAACAACGGCCACCGTTCCTCCGTCTGGTGGTGGGGGGGGGGGGGGGGGGGGGGGGGGCTAGCTGGCACGCAGCGTAAAGCCCACGGCTCTAGCTGCAGATACGGCCAGAGAATTGCTGGGTCCGTGGCTGCGCATGTGCACAGCTACGGCCTGCAGTGCCGCCCCGTGCAACATGGCACCGGCAGCGCGCAGACCCAGCCTGCCAAATAGTTACCCCCATTGGCTAGGCTCACCACCCCCGGACTGCCTGCCACCAGTGACCCCAGCCCCCACCAAAGCCCCCCCTACCCATGGAACAGCTCCTCTCCAACTGTGTTAGTGACTTAGTCCGCAGCCACCACGCCGAGTTCTCGAAAAAAAATACCACACGTGACCTACGCCACCGGGAACTCGGCCCATCGGGGGAAGGGCCTCAGGTAACGTCCTGAGGCCTTCCCAGTGGTATGCGGCATACTCCTAGGGTATGCCGTTTTGGAGGGGGTGGTGCATCCCAAAAGCGGCGCCGTTCCCCCAATTACGTTGCCAATGAGGCTTCTCCGGACGATCGCCGAATGTAATTTTGGGGTCGGAGACCAGAGAATCCCGCCCGGGCTCTCCTAACCTAAAATCAAAGCGAAGGTAGCCACCGGGATGGGCAAATGCTGAGGTGGCCTGGTCAGAAGGCCAGCCTTAGTTCTCTGAGACTTCTTCCAGTTGTTTTAGAAGCTGCTCCTGGGCGGCACGGTAGCACAGTGGTTAGCACAGTTGCTTCACAGGGTCCCAGGTTCGATTCCCGGCTTGGGTCACTGTCTATGCGGAGTCTGCACCCTCTCCCAGTGTCTGCGTGGGTTTCCTTTGGGTGGTCCGCGTTCCTCCCACAAAGATGTGTTTGGACATTTTGAATTCTCCCTCAGTGTACCCGAACAGCCGCCGGAATGTTGCGACTAGGGCAATTTCACAGTAACTTCATTGCAGTGTTAATGTAAGCCTACGTGTGACGATCATGAAGATTATTATTATTATGGCCCTCATCCCAAACACTCCATTTATCCCACACACCTCATTAATCCCAAAAACGTCCATACCCCCTCATACCTCCATACCACCTCCATGCCCCTCTCTCATACCCCCATCTCAAACTCCCATCTACCCCACAATGCACCCTCACACTGTCCCCCACCACCTCCACAGCTACTCACCCAGTATCCAATCAGGTGCCATGTAGAAATTATTAATGAAAGCTTGAGCAATCTAATACAACCCTCATTTATATATTCTTGATAGTGAAAATGCTCCCATTCATGAAACCCATTCAAAATTTTTGTACCTCTTCAAGTGATCAATCTGGACTAAAAACAAACGTCTATTAAGTAGCCACATGTAGGACAGATAATCCTTTAATAGCCTGTAAATTCAAAACCTGCTGCTGAGATAATTCTAGATATTGAAACTCAGTCAAGCATTCATAACGACACAGTAACCACCCTGAGGAAATGCCAAAAAAGAACTCTATTGAAACTGTTGTAGACGGATGGTTTTTGTTCTAACCTATTCCAGCTGGCCTATCAATCAAAGCAGTCAACCAAATGGTATTTTTTAAAACATTTATTGGCAACCTAAGTATATTTTTTACAACTTCAAAGAGAAGTGGTTTTTAAAAGTTCCAGATCATGACAATTAAAAAGGCCTTATCCATCCTTCAAGAACATTTATATATACCCTGTTAATCCATCAATACTCCAAACCACACTATAGTTTAAGGCCCTTAGAACAGCAAAAATAGGGTGATCTCAGCCCCAAATTCAAATGGGCCTGTTGAGTTTGTGTTTCCTAATAAATCTCGCCACTTCCTTTTTATTATATCCATCCCTCACTACAACCCCTTTTACTTCCTCTGTACTTGTTTAAAACCTGTTACATTCCCAATCTCTTTGAGTTCTGAAAATCTCAAAGAGTATTTATCACAGAATCATAGACTCACAGAATTTTTACAGCACAGGAGGAGGATATTTGGACTATCATGTCTGCACGGACTCTTCAAAAGAGCATCATGACTTAGTGCCATTCCCCTGCCTTTTCCTTGTACCTCTGCATATTGTTTCTACTCAAGTAATCATCCAATATCCTCTTGAATGCCTCAATTGAATCTGCATCCATCACACTTTCAGGCAGTTCACTCGAGGCCCCAGGGTGGCACTGCCAGGTTGCCTGCTGTCACTGCCAGTGTGCCATGCTGGCAGTGCCAAAGTGCCCAGGTGCCAAGGGGAGTGCCAGGGTGACACCCTGCCCTGTCCCTAACCACCCAGGGGTCTCCAATGGCATGAGAGACCCCACCTCTGTGCGTTATACCTGGTCCATGTTTGTGTGGACCAGTACTAGATGGCGCCCTGGCGAGGTCTCTCAGGCACGGCTGTTGAGTCCTGTGTGCTATGTAAATCTGGCATCCGGCTCATTTAAATATCCAGAGCGCTCCAGGCAGAATGAGTCAGGTGACACAATTGGCCCAGCACCTGACGTGGAGCCTGATTTGGGCTCTCACATGATTCACCTGTTGAGCCCAGCTCCGCGCTGAGCACAACAGGGTCACTGAATCACGCCCATTAACTGCTCTCTCCACATGTGCTGCGAACTTCAATGATCTATGCACATACTCACCCAGGTCCCTCTGCTCCTGCACCTCTTTTAGAATTTAACCCTTATTTTATATTGGCTTGGATTCCCTGGTTCCCGAGCCGTGTGTTTCTCAGTGGCGCTGCTTCTCTCTTCACGCTGCTTGTCAATGGGATTTCTCAGTGATGCTACCATACACCACTGGGAAATCCTCCGGGCAGGGGTGAGCTGCTGTCGGGAACAGAGAATCCCAACAGCTGGAGAATTTCGGCCATTTTCTCTCCATGTTCCTCCTACCAAAATTCATCACCTCAAACCTCTCTGTCTTTAAATTATCTACCACCTATCTGCCCACTCTAATAACTTGTCTATGCCCCTTTGAAGTTCTACCCTGTCCTTTTTGCATCCTACAATACCTCCACATTTTGTATCATCCATAAAGTTTGAAACTGTCACTTACATACCAAGATCTAGATCATCAATATATATCAGGAAACGCAAATGTCCCAACCTCCAGGGAATACAACTACAAACCTTCCTCCAACCCGAAAAATATCCATTGACCATTACTCTCTGCTTCCTATCATCCAACCAATTTTGTATCCATTCGGTACACAGGAAGACCGGTATCCGTTCTATCATTCCTCTATATTATCTTTTAATTAACTACTCATTTCTCTGAAGGAATTTGAAGTTACAACTATTGTGCATTGTTGGTCGACACAGCTTTTGTATCACAATTCTGAATTTCCTTGCCATTTTTAGTATCTCGATGGCTTTGTCTTGTAAACTTGCTTTTCACAATGATGTGCCTTGTTCTTCCATGGGCTCTGATTCCAAGCTTTTCCTCACAGCACCCGCCATATGCTGCTGTTTAATATTTAATCAGCTCCACCTCAACTGATGTATTGTTGGCCTCATTAGATAATTAATGGTTGCACGTTTCTCATTTGTTTCAGTTGATACAACTGCAGCCAGTAATTAGAGCAGGAGTTTATTAGTTGCACTGACTTGGTTTATTTTTGAAGTGCTCCCTTGATTGAAGCCACTGGGAGTGTGCAACGTGGAAGACTTGTTTTTTTTCTCTTTTAATGGTGCTGTTTGTTTACATTTTACTACAGTTTTGCAACACCACACACTCAGGCAGTTGTGGGAACAGTTGGTGGTGTAGATTTGACTTTTATAATTTGGTAGATAATTGGACACTTCAAGGAGTTATACTTCTAGTTTACATTCAACAAACTTCGTAAGAGCGGCTGGTAGAATATTGTCATCTGGTGAGAGAATCCCTAATGCTACAATTACAACCCATAATGACAATTAGAAAGGCTATCCAGCAAATAGTCAGTTTAACCCTTCAGAGCTATCTGCCTGTGCACAGAACACCAAACACTATGCAACCTATTATGCAACTAAAGATAACCTTCTGGATGATCACTCTAACAAAATATCAGCCCTTTTCTACTTGAGATTTTATGAAGTAAACTATTACATGTAATTTGGGATAGAGGTCCTCTCGCACATTAAGCCTCATTTGAAATGTTGATTGGATGGTAAACATTTGTGCCCTACATATGAATCATTACATGCATATTTATAAGGCTATTTATTATTTAAGTTATTAATATTTTAAATGTTTTACACATTGGTGAAAGAGCTGCATTTGACAAATAGGTGATCTGAAAATAAATAGGTTCTTGAGCACATTTATGCATCGATATTTTACCTGAAATAATAATACTTGTATCTTCCCTTCAGTCTGCCTGATGATAGGTTTGTGCGGGTTGCTAAACCACAAAATTCTAGTTTTTAACGTCTAATCATTTCCTATCCTTTGTGGAGCCCTGAAACACATTAATTAGTTAATTAGCTTCTGCAACATTTGCTTAAAAAGTCACTTTTAAGGAAGACCATCAGTCTGCACGTGTGTGAGATTAATCACTATCCTCATGCAACTTGTGATTGATAATACTTTTCCAAATTTCAATCACAAAAATTAAATTCCTGTTCATTTATTCTCCTTTACACATAATTGGCATTCACTAAAGCACCAGAGAGGTTTCCCAGGTTCTCTGATGGTTAAAGATCTCGATGCATTATCTTAATGTTTTGCTGTTTTTTTCTGAGTAACTTACCCAATTCCTCACAATAGCAATATGTCTTTTTTTTTTACATGTGGCAACAGTTTTATTTTCTATTGTTACATTTCACCAGTTCCTTGCTGTTTTAATAAATGTTAATGGTCGGTAACTTCCTTTCGGATCTCCGAAGTAAGTCACTGGTCCTCTGAACATGCGCAGCGTGATGTCCGGCCAGTGCGGACACATGGGCATGCCCGCTGAAAGCACGAGATGTTCAAACACCTGTCCTGCGCTGAACCTGCAGCATTAAAAATCCAGGGACAGCGCCAACTTGGTCAACTTGCCCCGATGTTAGGTAAGTTTTTACATCCTTTTATTCCATTTTTGCTCCTGGGTCCAGATCATTGAGCAGAGGCAGGGAGACATCGGGAGACATTTGTTTGGTTGGTAAATGTTTTATATTATTAGTGTTTAGCGTTTATAAATATGTTTAAAATGCTACTAAAGTGAAAGGAAGATATATATTTAAATTTTTGAAACTTTGGTTTGTTATGAGAGTGTTAATTCCATTAAAAAGGTACTTTACTGTATAAAGTGAGTTTGGAGTCAGCGTATGTGGAAGAAAAAATGTTTTTGACTTTGGTTTGTCATGAGGATGTTATTCCATTAAAGAAACTACATGGATAAAATGTGGTGATCACTCTCTAACGAGTATGATTGTCCATCTAAGCTACTCCACGTTACTGGTCACGGTTCTATGGGCTCTTGCGTGGCTGATGAGCCCGATCCTAAACTGCATCTTCAGTTGCTCACTTGGCAGTAGTTCCAAAAGCTAGATCATCCTGGGGCACTAGATCATGGGTATACTTTTCTCAGGCTCCTTTTCTGGTCCTCCTCTTTCAATCGGATGTTCTCGAAGAATTGGGTCCCTTAATCAGGAGGTTCATCCAAGTAGATCTCCCAGGAATGGAGACTATGAGCGGAATTCACCCACCTCCCCGCCAGGTCGGAGAATCGCTGGGGGTGACGTGAATCCCGCCCTGCCGCTCCGACACTGGCTGCTGGATTTTCCGGCGCCGGTTTTTGGGCAGGGACGGAGATCGCACCACGCCGGTAGGGGGCCATTAGCAGTGGCCACCCCCCGGCAATTCTCCGAGCGGCCGCCCATCTTCGGCCAGACTCACGGCATGAAATAGACATGGTTCATCATGGCGGGACCTGGCTTGTCGGCCATCTAGCGGGGTCCTTCGGGGGGGGGGGGGCAGGGGAGGATCCGGCCCTGGGGGGGGGGGGGGGCACGGTGGCCTGGCCCACGATCGGGGCCCACCGATCTGCGGGCAAGCCTGTGCCGTAGGGGCACTCTTTCCCTCCGTGCCGGCCTCTGTAAGGCTCCGTCATGGCCGGCGCGGAGAAGAACCCCCCTGCGCATGCGCAGGGAACACACCAGCGGTTCTGCGCATGTGCCAGAACACGCTGGCAGTCCTGCGCATGCGCCGGCTGGCGGAGGCCCTTCGGCGCCGGTTGGCGCGGTGCCAACCCCTCTAGCGCTGGCCTAGCCCCCGGAAGTGCAGAGCATTCCGCATCTCCTGGGCGGCCCGATGCAGGAATGGTTCACGCTGCTCTTGGCGCCGATACGGGTCGCCCTGCCGATTGTGGGCGAATCCCGCCCTATGTTCCATTTTTTGAGGTGAACTTTCAAGGTGTCTTTGAAGAGCTTCCTTTGTACTCCTCTTGTTTGTGATTCTTCCTGGATCTGGGTGAAGAAGATTTTCTTTTTCCAGGATTCTGCCATCCTAAGCATTTGGGCGGCCTAGCAGAGTTGGTTTCTGATGATCATGGCCTTGATGCTGATGCTATTGATTCCTTCAAGGCCACTAATGTTAGCATGACTGTCATCCCAAATGATTCAGAGCTAAAGTACATTTGGATTTTGGAATGTATTTTAAACTGTGCTGTTTAAGTCTCCCCCTGGTGTAATGCTCATCTGAACAAACCTATTATTACTTCAAATGCTTTAACAAAGTTTAATTCCTTAGTTAATGTATGTAAGCCTCCTGTCAGCTAATCTGAACTATCTCTCTGACAGGTATTGCAGAATCCAGTGCAGTTTCAAAATCTGCAGTCACGCGTCATCTCACTGGGGCATCACACTTACAGCTTGGCTTCTTGAACTTCTTTTCAGGTTTTGACAAAGGCAGAAGGAACTTGAGAGAAGAGTCAGGCTACATCGCCACCTGACTAGGAAGCAAATCAATTACCCACCCAAAACAGTGTACAGGCAGAGGACATCCCAAAATGATGTCAGACGAGATGTATGGAAAGATGCTATGTTTCAGCTTTCGGACTGTGAGCTTGTAAAATTAACAATTGATATGTCTGAACTCTCTCTCTCTCCTCATCTCATGCCCCCTCTTTCTCCCCTTCCCCCTCTCTCCCCTTATCCCCTCTTCCCTTTATCCCCTCTTAACTTCTGTCCCTCCCTTCCCTCCCCTTCCCCCTTTACACGTAAACAGAACCATTGTGTTTGTGCAGAAAAATATATTTTATTGAGAGCTGTGCTTAAGTGAGAGAAGATAGTTTGTTGCACAAAATTTGTAAAAGTTGAGGTTATTACACAAAATGTCACTGTTCAGCTGATAAAGTTAAACGTTGAGTTAAATGTTAATTGGCTTCAAAGTTTGGTATTTATAAAATTGTTTTTGTTTATAAAGGTTTTCCATTACAAGCTTCTACAAATGTCTTACTGAAGCATCAAATCACATTTAATTATTTGATTATGAGATAATTATAAATGAATACGATAATTGAAGTAAACAAGGCAGAAACGTAATATCATGAATTAACATGGGTAACATGGCGGCACATTGTTTATTGCTGCTGCCTAACAACACCAAGGACCTGTGTTCAAATTGGTCCTTGAATGACTGTGTAATATTTGCATATTCTCCCCGTGTCTGCATGTGTTTCCCGGAACCATAAGTAAAAGCATAGAATTCCTACACTGCAGGAGCAGTCCATTCCATTCCATTGCCCACTCCAGATCTGTGGAAAAAAGTAGGTTTTGACGTTTTTTGCTTCATTGTAACAGGCAGGGCTCTCCGTCGGCCGACACTGGAATCGTGGGGCGGGATTCTCCAACCCCCCGACGGGTCATAGAATCGCCGGAGGGCGGCGTGAATCCCGCTCCACCGCTCCGACGCCAGCTGCCAAGTTCTCCAGCGCTGGTTTTTTGGCAGGTTGGGGATCGCACCGCGCCAGTCGGGGGCCGTTGGCAGTGGCCCACCCCGCGATTCTCCGGTCCCCGATGGGCCGAGCGGCCGCCCAATTCGGCCAGTCCCGCCGGCGTGGATTAGACCAGGTCCGTACCGGCAGGACCTGGCTCTGAGCTCTGAGGGCAGCCTGTGGAGTCCTGGGGGGCTGCGGGGGGATCCGGCCCCGGGGGGGGGGGGGGGGCACGGTGCCCCCACGGTGCCCTGCCCACGATCAGGGCCCACCAATCTGCGGGCGGGCCTGTGCCGTGGGGGCGCTCTTCCCCTCCGCGCTGGCCTGTTTAAAGCTCCCCCACGGCCGGCGCAGAGAAGAAACCCCCAGCGCAGGAAACACGCCAGCGGTTCTGTGCATGCGCCAGAATATGCTGGCACTACTGCGCATGTGCCAACTCTCGCCGGCTGGTGGAGGGCCTTCGGCGCCGGTTGGCGCGGCGCCAACCACTCCAGCGCCAGCCTAGCCCCCGAAAGTGCGGAGGATTCCGCACCTTCCGGGTGGCCCGACGCCAGAGTAGTTAACAGCGCTCTTGGCGCAGATACGGCTCGCCCTCCCGGATACCGGAGAATCCCGGCCGTGATGTGATTGGGCAGAGAGTCAGTTTTGATGCGAAAATCGCTATTCTCCGGTGCCTCGGCAGCAGCATCAATGGGCCGGATTCTCCCCTACCCGGCGGGGCGTGCCATACCAGAGCCGAGGAGTGGCGCCAGCAGGGTTGGCGCCATGCCACCCGGCGCCGAAGGGCCTCCACCGGCCGGCGAGAGTTGTCGCGTGCACGGGAGCACCAGCGTGTGCTGGCATCATCCCAGCGCATGCGCAGGGGGCTTCTTATCCACGCCGGCCATGGCGGAGGTTGACAGCAGCCAGCGCGGAGGGAAAGAGTGACCCCACGGCACAGGCCCGTCCACGGATCGGTGGGCCCCGATCGCGGGCCAGGCCACCGTGGGGGTACCCCCAGGGCCCGATCCCCCCACGCCTCCCCCAAGGACTCCGCTGGCCGCCCGCAGAGCCATTTGCCACCATTTCTGGACCTGGTTTTATTTACGCCAGCGGGACCTGCTGAAAACGGGCAGCCACTCAGCCCATCATGGGACAGAGGGGTGGCTGCTGCCAACGGCTCCCGACCGGCGCAACATGGTTCCCGCCCCTGCTGAAAAACTGGCGCCAGCGAATCCGGCAGCCGACGTTGGGGCGGGATTCATGCCGCCCATCTGGTGATTCTCCAGCCCGGCGGAGTGTTGGAGAATCCCGCCCAATGTGTTCCACTCCGCACGTACAGTAAGCGCCGTTGACATATCATTCGCGTACGTGACCTGGTATTCTTCGCGAATTTCCACCTCCACTGGGACGAATTCCCGACAGCGAAATGTGCTTTCAAAAATCATGAATGAGATGCCGTGACTGCTGAGGGGTGGGAGGGGGTACTGAAACATTGCCATATTGTGCTGACAGTTGGTGCTACTGGCCACGGGGGGTGGCTTCCACCAAGAAAGAATGTGAGTAGCGGGGGGTGGTCAGGAGTTGGTCTGTGGGGTCGGGTGGATGGGCATGGAACACCATTGCCATAGCCTGCAAGGCAACCACACAGCTGCACACGCCACTGACTGCCCACTGTGAACATAGTGCCATGGATCGTATGGGTCTCCCCCCAGGCCCCCACCCCCCCCCCAGTGCCCTCTGGCCCCATCCAACCCATTAATGGGATAGCCACTCCAGTCCAACCAGTGCCAGCTTAATGGCTAGGATGGTGTGAGTGGCGAGTGCAGTGTGTACAGGTGGCTGCAGCTTGTCAGCCTCCTGAGTGTCAATTGTGAATCCGGCAAATCTATCACCTTTTCTCATTGGAATCATGCGTTCCACGTGGCACCGGTGCTAGCCCCTTAACAGCCGCTGAATTGGTGCAGGTGCGGCGCCAGTTTTGCTGTCGTGGAACTCTGCAAATCCTGCCCTGGCATCTCAGGAATGGAGAGTTCTGCCGAACAGTTTGTTTTCTGATGTTACCAATCTGAAATGATTATCACTTTCCATTTGATCTTCACAATCCTATTAGAATAGACAACATAGAATGGAAGAGGGCATTGGTGAAGTAAGCATTCAACACCTCATCATTAATGTCCCTTGTTTTTAGAACCTGATAGATAGTCCAATTCTTCCAATACCCTTTGATTTACTGCTATGTTATTACCATTGGGCCATTGCTGCTCAGCAATTCCAGTCAGGAGCTTCATTAATCATATCGTGCAATCACTGTGATAAAGACAGATTGCAGTGGAAGTTTGATTTAATCTTGGAGCTGACTAATCTTTCACAAGAATCATATTAGTTTTCGACCAAAAATTGTTAAGCTGTAGTTAAACAAATTTTTTCTGGTTGCCATCTCCTGATTCTCTTTTCCATTCCAGAACAAACGTATTTTGCTGAACTGCCCCTTGACTACCTAAAGCTCCATCAACTGTATGACAGGAAGGTTCAAATTCAGAATCTAAAACATAACCTATTGCATATATTTTGTATGGATCAAAGGAAAAAAAAAGTTGTGCAGAAAACAGGGGCGGGATTCTCCCCTACCCGGCGGGGCGGGGGGTCTCGGCGGGATGGAGTGGTGTGAACCACTCCGGCGTCGGGCCGCCCCAAAGGTGCGGAGGTCTCTGCACCTTTGGGGGCCAAGCCTTCACATTGAGGGGCTAGGCCCGCGCCGGAGTGGTTGGAGCCCCGCCGGTCAGCGGGAATGGCCTTTGGCGCCACGCCAGCCGGGGCCGAAGGGACTTCGCCGGCCGGCGGAAGTCCGCGCATGCGCCGGAGCATCAGCAGCTGCTGACATCATCCCCGTGCATGCGCAAGGGAGTGGGTCACTTCCGCGTCCACCATCGTGAAGACTATGGTGAAAGCGGAAGGAAAAGAGTGCCCCCACGGCACAGGCCTGCCCGCCGATCGGTGGGCCCCGATCGCAGGCCAGGCCACCGTGGGGGCATCCCCTGGGGCCAGATAGCCCCGCACCCCCCCACCCCAGGACCCTGGAGCCCGCCCGCGCCGCCTGGTCCCGCCGGTAAGGTAGGTGGTTTGATTCACGCTGACGGGACCAGCATGACAGCGGCAGGACGTCGGCCCATCGCGGGCCGGAGAATCGCTGTGGGGGGCCCGCCTACAGGCGCGGCGCGATTCCCGCCACCGCCGAATCTCTGGTGCCAGAGAATTCGGGACACAGTGGGGGCGGGATTGACGCCGGCCCCCGGCGATTCTCCGACCTGGTGGGGGGTCGGAGAATCCTGCCCCAGGTCTTCAAACAGAGAATGCCTTCTCCGATAATCAATAAATCCAGTCACATAGAACAAATGTCTAAAATGGTCTCTGTATGTACGGATGGTGATGTCTTTGTAGTTGAAGTGATCAGGGAACATATGGCTTTGTAAATGAACAAAATGATTTATTAACTAACTAAAACACTAAAAGGTTTCTATGATGTGACAGTTGGATAATATGACGAAATACAAATAACTATGATTAACTAGTATTACAGTAAGAAGTCTCACAACACCAGGTTAAAGACCAGCAGGTTTGTTTCAAATCACTAGCTTTCGGAGGACTGCTCCTTTCTCAGGTAAAGAAGCCATCAGCCACTGCCTTATGTATCTGTGTGCCATTGACTCTGAAATCGGGGTTCATTAAATTGGAGAGGGTGAAATTTGCCCTGAGGGGATCAGTACAAGGGTTTTTCAGGCGGTGGCAGCCTTTTCTGGACTTCCTGGCGGAACGGTAGGGAAATAGGCCGACAGCAGCAGCAACCCGGGAGGGGGGGGGGGGGGGGAGAGAGGGGGGGTGGTAAGGATTGGGGGGAGGGAGAACTGTGCACATGGGTTTGTGGAGAGTGATATCTCTTTCCCTTTCGTTGTCTGGGTGCTCTTTTGTTTTTTTTGTTTTTGTTTTTGTTTTAGTTCTTTCCTTTGGTTTGAAGTTGCTCTTGAAGCTGGGGGGGTATTGTTCATGGGGTGTTACCGCGGGTGGTTGTTAATAGAGTTTATATTTGTATATATTTTGTATATATATATTGTTTATATTTTGTATTTTGTAAAAATTTCAATAAAAATTATTTTTAAAAAAAAAATTGACTCTGAAATCCTGTAGTTGGCTCCCAATGAGCCCCGGAAGGATCCAGAAAAGAGGCTTCGACAGCCATTGATATTGCCCAGATTGCCCACTTGGCAGCAGGTCTTGTTTCTGCAGGCAGTAGATTTCTGTAACCACCTGACATGTGAGGGTGAATCTCCTGAGGCGCTGGTGTTCCAACATGTTGAGGAAACCTATCCTCTGCCTATAGACCCTGTGTGACAGCTGTGGCCACCTTCCAGCTGCACTTTTTGCTGAATCCCTTCACTGCTTTGATGTTTGTCGGCCTGTGAGCCGTAGGTTGCTGCTGATCCTGCTGCTGCTGTTGCTGCTGCTGAGGCAAGACTGCTGCTTCTGGTGCAGCTGTCGGCCATTTTAAATCCTTTCACAGGAGATGGTGTCACTGGCAAGGCCAGCATTTGTTGCCCATCCCTACCAACCCTCAATAAGGTGGATGCTCAATCTTGGTTCACAGCTGCCTCACGGCGCTGAGGACCTAGGTTCGATCCCAGCTCTGGGTCACTGTACGTGTGGAGTTTGAACATTCACCCGTGTCTGCGTGGGTCTCACCCCCCACTACCCAAAGATGTGCAGGGTAGTTTGATTGGCCATGCTAAATTGCCCCTTAATTGGAAAAAAAATTAGGTACTCTAAATTTATAAAAGAAAATCTTGGTCCACAACTGTGGGTGAAAGTAACGCATTGCAACTAAATTGGTAGATTGGGGTTTTGCTGACAATTATACTCAAAGACGAGAGACATGGACAATAGAGGCTTTATTGCTGTGCGATGCTATTCCTCCATCTGCAACTGTAGACTAGGGTCTGAGTGACTCACACGCATATTTATACACAAGCTCCCTGTGGGCGGAGCTAGCCAGCAGGGGCTTACCGGAGGAACCTGTATTACAGGTACAGGCATACACCCCCCTACTGCAAGTATACATCACTACAGTGGTTATATCACCACACTGATATGGCAGCCATGTCCAAAGTTCAGGTCAAACCTCCTCATCTCCAAAGTGAGGTAGCAGCTCCAAAGCATGTAAGAATTGTGAGCAAGCCCTTTCACATAAGCAGTAAGAAATCAAATGTGAGCACTCAGGGCTTTTTGCCTTATTTCACTGTAATTTCTTCAGCCCTTTCAACTGCCAACATCTCCTCACCTTGCTTTCGCTGGCAGGTTCCAGGAAACTCATGGTGCCGCAGTTAATTTCCAAAACAAATATTGTTGTAATTGAATGACTCACGTCTTGAAATTGACAACTTGAACTCCTGAGTGGGTTGCTCACACACACACACAAATACACCGTGATGTTTTGCAGTTAAGTGCGGATGTCGATGGGTTGAAGCCAGCTTCCTGACACACTTTCAGTTCTCTGAATTTCACCTCCCACCTGCACCTGAGCCAATACGCTCATCCTCATTAAATTTCCTCACGATGTCAACAGTCAAGGTTCCACTACATAGGCTGAGAAAGAAAAAGCATGGAAAGGATATGGAAACACTGGGATTTTTGGGGGCTGGTTTAGCACAGTGGGCTAAACAGCTGGCTTATAATGCAGAACAATGCCAGTAGCGCGGGTTCGATTCACGTACCGGCCTCCCCAAACAGGCGCTGGAATATGGCGACTAAGGGCTTTTCACAGTAACTTCATTGAATATTGAAGCCAATTTGTGACAATAAGCAATTATTATTATTATTATATGGGCAAGGGTTATCTTGTTTGACTCTCCGTTACTGTGATGACCTAATCTCATCATGGCGATAGCGTCAAATATTTCTGAGAATGTCGTCCTCTGTATATCTTTAATGGGCACATGCCCTTTCTGTTCCCACAGAAAGAGTTTAGACTCTTTCTCATCACTCTCTGCCTTCAGCTGCAAAAGCAATTTTCAGCCAAGCTAGTTAATTTGCCATTAATTGATTGGACCCCTTTTTTTTGAAAATCCCAGATGCAAAACTTAATGAAATGGAAATGAGAATCTAATTATATTGTATCCAGTGGATTGCCCTAATCTGACAATTAAGTTACTTCCTGAAGGAATTCCGGGAGATTTGGAGAACATATTGCTCTTAAAACTGATTACACCTTCCATGTTCCGCAGATGGGCTTTGATAGAATCCTATAAAATGTTTTTGAGCATTTTCACATTCGCTGGCATTAGATTAATGGGCCTATAATGTCCGGTTTCACTTGTACCTCATTCTTAAATGTAAGGGTTCTCAGCTGTTGTATGATAAAAGTGATAGGTGAATGCCAAGGATATTTCTCAGGTCATATGTCAAAAAGTTGATGTTGATAAGGTTTAACAAAGAATGAGGAAGAATAGCCCTTTGAGAAGATATTGCTTCTGTTGCTCAACTAGAGGAAAACAGCTTTTTTGTGGGTTCCGGCGCCACTCGCTCCATAATCCATCTTTTATCTTGTTTGCCCAGCACTTGCTCGCCAAATTGGAAAGTTAATATTTGGTGGTATGTCCCTGGAAGACTTTTCGATGCGTATTGGAGAGAAAATGCTGAAAAACTTGAAGAAATCAGATGTTAGAAGGGCGCAATCAGATTCGGCAGGGGTGGAACCGCATTTCTAATAATATTGTTTTGATAAAAATAATCCTTATTGTCACAAGTAGGCTTTACATGAACACTGCAATTAAGTTACTATGAAAAGCCCCTAGTTGCCACATTCCGGCGCCTGTTTGGGTACACAGAGGGAGGATTCAGAATGTCCAATTCACCTAACAGCACGTCTTTCGGGACTTATAGGAGGAAACCGGATCGTGCAGAAGAAACCCACGCAGACACAGGAAGAACATGAAGACTCAGCACAGACAGTGACTCAAGCCTGGAATTGAACTTGGGACCCTGGTGCTGTGAAGCAACAGTGCTAACCGCTGTGCTCCCATTTGCAAAATGGCAACTTGATCCCGAGCATTATCTCGACCCAGCACTCGCTGAGGTGCTGCAAATGATGACTGCAAACGTTTTCCGAGTAATAGATCAGAGATTCGGCTTGTTGACGGAAAATGTGAGTGCTCATGAGGCCGAACTGCAGAATACTAATACGAGGCACGATGAAACAGACGAAGGAATGCTGAACGTTGAAAATGTTGCTCCCTCAGCTGAAGCCTTGGAAAACCAGCTATGTGGCATGTTGGAATTGCTTTGCTTCCACAATCTTAGACATTGCCTGAGGGTCCTGGAGACAGTGAGGTGTGGAGGGACCTGGCTCCATGAGGGAGTGAGGATTTTCATTTTGCAGGAATTTTTGGTGGTGAAGCAGCTAAAGCCTTGAGGCTTTGATGAAGTTCAAAGTTAATTCAAGGCAGCTGGAATGAATTATGCCACACATAGTAACCCACAACCCTGAAAGTGATATCAGACTACTCCATTCAGTTTCCTGATGATTCAGCTAGTGCCTTGGGCTTTGTAAAGTCTACAGATGACAGGGATTTGCACTGATATTCTGCAGTTCGGAAAATTTGAAATGCAGACTTTCTTCTTATCATGTTGTTGTGTGTATAATTTCATTGTTATAGAATCATAGAATTCCTACAGTGCAGAAGGAGGCTATTCGGCCCATCGTGTCTGCACCAACCCTCTGAAAGAGCACCCTACCGAAGCCCACTTCCTACCCTATCCCCCTACTCCCACCTAAACAGCACATCTTGGGACACTAAGTGGCAATTTAGCATGACCAATCCACCTAACCTGCACATCTTTGGACTGTGGAAGGGAATCGGTGCACCCAGAGGAAACCCACGCAGACACAGGGAGAAACTCCACCCAGGGCCGGGATTGAACCCGGGTCCCTGGCGCTCTGAGGCAATAGTGCTAACTACTGTGCCGCCATGCTGCTCTGCTTAATGGGAGGTGTTAGCATTTGACTGCTGCAATTAATATCTATTACTTGTCATAAAGTGTTCCAGAGACTTTTATTATTTGTGCTAATTAGCCATATGCTAATTATCCATCGTGTTTTCTTATTATATATTCTCTTTAATTGTCAGAACTGAGTAATGCCATTGCCGGGAGGTGCGTGGAGGATGCAGTTCTTCATGGGTGGGTTTAAAATGTGTGAGGGTCATTTGGCTCCCATTCCCTTGTTGGCTTTTTCCCTCTCCACCTTGTTGAGGAGGTTATCTCCTGATGGTAATGACAGTATGGGCGCAGGCTTAGCACTATTGTGGTTGTGATTCTTTTGCATTTTTGTTATGTTTGGGTTCTTATGTTGTTGACTATATCCAGCAAAGGTACAGGTAAGTCTTATATCAAAGAGAAGAACATGTGAGGTATATTCTGGTGCCTCTGGTGTTGCTTCGGATGGGGGAGGTGCGTTATGGCACATGCCTGAATATGGTGCGAAAATCCTCTCCTGCTTTTTTTCTGGTCTACTCAATGGCAGTAAACTTTGCTCTTGGAATGTACGTGGAATTCATCATCCTATCAAGAAGAAGACAATCTTTACTTTTCTTAAGAAGGAGAAGGTGGACATAACCTTGCCACAGGAGGCTCACTTGGATGACAAAGAGCAATTAAAATTATGGCGGGAATGGGTCGGGCAGATCTTTTCTGCTTCCTTCCCGATGAGCAGTAGGGGTGTGGTAGACTTGGTCAACAAGAATGTCCTCTTCAAAATGGAGCATTGTGTTAAGGATAAGGGAGGTGTGTTAAGGATAAGGGAGGCAGATATGTGACTATCAAGGGGTTGGTACATGGAGAGGTTGTCTCAATAATGAATGTATATTGTCATGGCACACTGGTCTAGTGCACGGTCAATTCTAGTCCCACTTGACCTGGAGTCGCAACATGGGTGAAATAAGATTTTGGGTGTGATTCTCCCAAATAATGTCGAAGGGCGAGATTCAGTGACCCAGGTGTGCCCGGCATGGATTCGAGCACAACTGGCAAATCAAGCGAGAACCCCAAATTGGACTCCGCGCCGGGTCAATCGCTCTGCTCAGCGCGATCTAGCTCTTGCCCCTCGCTGGGCGAGACCCAGATCTGCACCTTTAAATGAGCCAAATGACAAGGATAATACTGGGGGAGTAGAGAGATAGGCCTACTAGGGCAGCACGGTGGCCTAGTGGTTAGCACAACCGCCTCACGGCGCTGAGGTCCCAGGTTCGATCCCGGCTCTGGGTCACTGTCCGTGTGGAGTTTGCACATTCTCCCTGTGTCTGCGTGGGTTTCGCCCCCACAACCCAAAAATGTGCAGAGTAGGTGAATTGGCCACGCTAAATTGCCCCTTAATTGGAAAAAGTAATTGGCTAATCTAAATTTTAAAAAAAAGAGATAGGCCTAGTGATGGCACACTTGTTGCTAACAGGCAGGGAAAAAAAGAGGATTGGGTGTTCCAGAAATGGTGCACTTTGATCATGTTGGTCGCAAAATTACAAAGAGCACACTCAGTGAAGATTGGCAGACTGATAGTAGAATTGTTCCCTGGAGAGAAGAGAAGGTTTGAGGAGATTAATAAAGATGTGAAGAATGGAAGAGGGTTTCGATAGGGCAGATATATATATAAAAATTTACAACTGTAAGTGGGTCATTAACTAAAGGGCACAGGTGCAAGGTGTAGGCAGAAGAATCGGGGGCGGGAGGGGGGAGGTCGTGCAGATGAGTGCAAAATCTTGTTCCACTGCCATTATGATCTCATTATGAAGTCATTACGATCTGGGGTGTAGGAAGCAGATTCAAAGGTAACTTTCAATAGGACTTGGATAAAATACTTCAAAAGGAAATGTTTGCAGGGATATGGGAAAGGGGCAGGAGAGTAGGAATAATTGGACTTTCAAAAAAGCTGGCAGTATCAGGATGGGTCCAATGGTCTTCTGTGCAGTATGGGCCAGACTTCTGCGGTTGTCAGGATTTTAACAATTACAGAGGAGGATCCAGCACTGTAACTCCTACTAACCGTTTTTGCTTGTGTTTTTGTTCCAATTTCATAGCTCTGTAAAAAACAGAACGACATGTCTTTTAGGATTGGATAATAAGCCGAAACCATTTTCATACTTCACGCTCTTCTGAAGCACGAAACAATGCACCAAGACTCATTCTCACTGTCTGAGATAGTAGACACTATGGTTCTGTCAGATTGAAAGATGGTGAGGCATTGGAAGGAAGAGGCTGGAAATTCAAGAAAGCCATTTGGAAACGGAGTGCTACAGGGAAGCTCTTGCTGAAATTATTTCCATGAGTAACACCCTTTAGAGGATGATGGTAGATTATCAAACAGAAATAAAGGAAAATGGTGGCGAGGTTATTTATTCACTCTCACTTTTTGATCTGCTGCACTGTTGCCTGACCGAGCTTTTCAATGCATATTTGCAAAATTTCTCAATTTCCAGTTCTGCCCTCTGCTGTCCGAATTCCTCAGACTGACAGTGAGGAGTCAGGAGCTCATCCGGTGAATTTGTATTTGTGCGGCTGAAAAGGGTAATTATTGCCCGCAAAAAAATTGCCGCGGCTTTTCTAATTGACAATTTCTTACAGATTTTCACAGTAACTTCATTACCGTGTTAATGAAAGCCTACTTGACACACTAATAAAGATTATTATTACTATTGTTAATCTGATGGAAAGATCGCTGCCAAGACTCAGAGGAATTTTCTTGACAGTTTCTGAGGTGAACATTTGTAGCACAATTGATGTTTTCAAGGATAAAGCTGGCGTGGGTTCAGGCGCTGCACCAGCCTGATGACAAGGTGATGATTGCAACAATAGGAACAAAGTTACGACAATAGATGAAATAAGCCATGGAATGGAAAACTAGACATCTGTCAAACCTCTTGAAAGATGGTTTCAGCATTTCAATCTGTCATTGACATATGGCCAACTCTGACCTGGTCCCAGCTTACCACCATGCTGTGCCAACAGTGAAAGGTTACCTCAGCTGGTACAGTTGACGTAAGAGTCAAGGCATCCTTTGAAAGTTAACAGAGAAAAGAACAGGTGCAGCTGTCAACTTAGCATTTGTGGGTTTGGAGACAGTGAAGCAAAGCAACTTTGTTCAAAAGGTACATTTGGAACTAACAGCCCGTATGTCATTTTCCTTTTTGTTTTAATTACACTGCAATAAGTTTTGAGATGACAGTTTGCATCAACACTTTTCCAAGACTCAAGTTGTTAGTTTCCAAAATCAAAAATACATTTATGCATTATTATAAACTGGCTATTGAAAGAGGAGTGCTTATATAATAATCTGCTACATTTATCCAAGTAGGTTTCGAGTGGTAATAGTCACAAATTTATGTGTCCAGATGCATAAGTCCAACATTCTCCAGAAAAATGATGATTGTCATGGTTATGGGGTTTGGATTATTTATAACGGTCCAGAAATTGCTGGAGATGACGATGAATTAATGCCACTTGCCTTCATGAGCTTGTAAAAACAATCTATCAATTTGTGATGACGAGATATGCCATGTGTTCCATTTGTCAACAAATTGCTGGATGATTCATGCCAATCTGCCATGATTTGAGGATGATCAGGGCAAACTAATAAATTATTGGAACCTGTCACTGTCCCTTTCCATGCACAGGACTCTTCCCCCCTCACCACAACTCCAACAAGCTACGGAGAAAGAATGCTTTTTGAGGCGACATCAGAAGATCTGTGTTTCGCAGAAGCCTCTTCTCTTCAACAAGAAGACAATGGGCCTGTGATGTTAAAAGACCTCCAGTCGACTTCACTCAAGGCTCTGCCAATGGCCGTAAAAGTTACAAGCGCTCAATATCTATACACAAAGCTCATTTCAGCTAAGCAACAATGATGTGTGTAATATCACCCTGAGAGTCAATATTACACACCTTGAGAGTCTGTGTTCAGCAGGTCATGGATGCAATACCTCACAAGGCATCTGATCTCATCAGAATCATAGAATCTCTTCTATGTGCAGAGGGAGGCCATTCAGCCCATCGAGTTTGCACCAGCGCTTGGAAAGAGCACACACTCCCATCTTATCCCCGTAACGTTTTTAGACATGAAGGAGCAATTTAACATGGCCAATCCACCTAACCTGCATATATTCGGCCTGTGGGAGAAAACCGGAGCACCCAAAGGAAACCCACGCAGACACGGGCAAACTCCACACAGTACCCAAGGTCAGAATTGAACCCGGAACCCTGTGAGGCAGCAATGCTAACCACTGTGCCGATCAGCACTGACAAGTCCTCAACATGAGCATATTTTCAGACTTATCATGAAATGTGCTTCTGTGCAGAATATAAGTTGGTGTGATAAACGGTGTCCAAACAGTAGGAGCTGCCGTAGACAACTCTGAATTAGAGGAATAATTTAAAGGGCTTGGGTAAAACCTCTCAGAAAATGCTGCATGGCAGAAATAATGACTGCAGAGCCTGGTGTTCATCCTTTCGTATGGAATGCAACATGACAAACAGTTTTGACAAAACTTTATTTTACAGAGCATGTTTGCTCTTATGGTGAGTTGAAACTTGCAACTTGAACAGGGTTATATCCAAAACACAAATGGGGAATGCAAATGATATTCTAAATGAATAGAGAACTCAGGCTGAAATGAACGAGGAAAACAAGAGTCTAAAGTGGAGACTGCTGACTGTTAAGTGGGTAAATACATAAATATTTAAAGATTATCCGTGTGCCAAGTTCACAAAATAACAGTGATTATATTTCAGAAGTAATTCATTAGCTATGAAGTGCTTTGGGATGCGACATGAAAGCTGTTATTTAAATTAATGATTAAAGCCCATTAGACACATCAAAACTGAAAATTTGGACATGGGAAAACAGAACTGCGACTTGTTAATTTCAATCTTGAACTTAAGTACAGGCTGGTTAAAATAAATATCACTGCAGAGATGACAGTAGCCAGATGAACATGGGTCCGGACAGACATACTGTATTGTATCCGCCGGAGAATGTCAGTGACAGGCTCTATGGAGGGGGGACATATATTTAATAATAATAGCAATCTTTATTATTTTCACGAGTAGGCTTACATTAATGCCTCAATGAAGTTACTGTGAAAAGTCCTTAGTTGCCACATTCCGGCACCTGTTCGGGTACACTGAGGGAGAATTCAGAATATCCAATTCACCTAACAAATACATCATTCGGAACTTTTGGGAGGAAACTTGGGCACCCGGAGGAAACCCATGCAGACACGGGGAGAACGTGCAGACTCCGCACAGACAGTGACCCAAGCCGGAATCGGATTTGAGGGCAGCACGGTAGCATGGTGGTTAGCATCAATGCTTCACAGCTCCAGGGTCCCAGGTTCGATTCCCGGCTGGGTCACTGTCTGTGCGGAGTCTGCACGTCCTCCCCGTGTGTGCGTGGGTTTCCTCCGGGTGCTCCGGTTTCCTCCCACAGTCCAAAGATGTGCGGGTTAGGTGGATTGGCCATGCTAAATTGCCCGTAGTGTCCTAAAAAGTAAGGTTAAGGGGGGGGGGGGGGTTGTTGGGTTACGGGTATAGGGTGGATACGTGGGTTTGAGTAGGGTGATCTTTGCTCGGCACAACATCGAGGGCCAAAGGGCCTGTTCTGTGCTGTACTGTTCTATGTTCTATGAATCTGGGACCCTGGTACTGTGAAGCAACAGTGCTAACCATTGTGCTACCATGCTGGAGTAGCAGCAGAACATAAAACCAACTGCTGCTTCAAAGGATAATGGCTGCCCTGGAGAAAGCTGGCAGCCTGGGTGCCAAGTATAGCAGATCAATGAACAGCATATCTCAGGGAGTCAGGCCTGCACGATATTTTAATGGGGAGATATGGATCTGTAGGGGTGGACTTTTTGGAGTTGAATGCTAAGTTATCATGTGGCTATATGTTTATGGAAGAGTGTGATTGTGGCAGCGGGAGCAAACTTCTTAGGCTACTTTGCAATGGGAGTCATTTCAATAATCTCAGTAGACCAGTGTCGGTTGAGGTTATGCATGAAGGCCACGTCTTCTGAACCTATCCCCTCACCTGAGGTCCTCAGGTAAGCCTCAGGTTAAATTACCACCAGTCAGCACTTCCCCTTTAAGGGGCAAACAGCCTATGGTCATCTGGGACTGTGGTTACTTTACCTTTACTTCTCCAATATTCATGGTGCTAGAAGAGTCAGAGTTGGAGCTGAGACCTAAGAACATTACAAGTCGCTGAGGGAGTAGACCATTTGGCCCCTCAAACCAGTTCTGCCATTCAATATAGCCGTAGCTGAACTACAGTCTTAACTCTACTTTCCCACCTGCTCCCCATATATCTTGATTCCCTGAGACACCGATACATCTGTTTTCTCTCGGGCAATCAACAATAGAGCATCGACAAACCTCTAGGGTAGGGACTTCCAAAGAATCACAACCCTCTGAGGGATGAAATTTCTCTTCATCTGTGTCCTAAGTTATTGCTCCTTAGCCTGTGCCCCCGTGGTGGTTCTAGATTCCCCAGCCAGGAGGAGCAGTCTCCCTGTGTCCACCCTGTCAAGCCCCTTCAGTATCCTGTATGTTCCAATGAGACCATCCTTCATTCTTCTAAAGTCCAGGGAATGTCAGGCTCAACTTACTCAGTCTTTCATCATCAGACAAACATCACAGGAAGCAATCTCGGGAACCTTCACCGTACCGTCTCCAGTGCAAGTTAATCCTTTCTTAAACACGGAGTCTAAAACTGCACAGGTGTGGTCTCAAACATTTTTTATACAAGTGTACCATGACCAGCTCCTCCTTGTACCCTAATCCCCTTCCAATGAAAGCTGAATGTAATTTATCTTCCGAATTGTTTACTGCATCTGTATGTTAACTTCTTGTATTCCTTGTATCAATACAGCCAAATCTCTCTCAACATCAACATTTACAAGTTTCTTGCCTTTTAATAAATATTCTGCTTTTTATGATTACTGCTAAAGTGCTTATCATCGCACTTCCCCACATTGCACTCCATCTGACACCTTGTTTGCAGTCTCTTTGTGTCCTCCTCATTGCTTACAATATCATTTAACTTTGTATTGTCATCAAATATGGATACATTACTCTTGGTCTCTTCTTCAAAGTAATTAAGCTCGATTCAATTGCTCATGATATTTCTGCTGTTACACATGGCATTGCCATTTTAACTGGACTACGTGGTGGTGACAAGATTCTACTCCGATGTCAGAGGCGTCCAGACCAGTCAGTACATCTAAATTAGTTGCTTTGCTTAGAGAATTTATGCTTTCTGGAAGCTGATAGAAAGGCAGCTCTCTCTGAGTCTGCAGGATTTAACTGATCTAATAGATACCGTTAGAGCTACTCTCCCATACATCAGTGTGTACTTGATGCAAGGATCTTAATGGATTTCATCTGTTGTGTTGTCGTTTACAATGTGTTCAATTAGAAATATCCCCTTGTCATGTTTATGCAATGCAGCAAAAAGAGATCTGGGACTGGATTCTCCACTTGAGAGACTGGGGCCGGGATTCTCCCTTCTGGGGACTAAGTCCCCACGTTGGCGGGAAAACCGGCACTAACCACTCTGACACCAACAGCCCCTGAAAGTAAGGAATTCTCCAAACGTTCGGGGGCTAGGTGGACAGCGATGGGGTTGGCACCACTCCAGCCGGCGCCGAAGGGATGGTGCGAGTTTGCGCATGTGCAGAACGGCCGGCGTGATCGCACGCATGCGCAGTGGGTGGTTCTCTTCTCCGCAACGGCCCCCGGGCAATATGGTGGAGCCCTACAGGTGCCCGGCACGGCGTAAAGAAGTGCCCCCATGGAACAAGCCCGCCCGTAGAACGGTGGGCCCCGATTGTGGGCCAGGCCACCATGGGGGCCTCCTCTGGGGTCAGATCCCCCGCAACCCCCCCACACCCCCTCGAGGACCGCCGCCGCAAACTCACCTGCCAGGTTCGGCCGAGCGTGAGCTGAGTAATTCACGTCGGTGGGACTGGCCAAAACTGGACGGCTGTTCGGCCCTCCGGGGCCTGGAGAATCGCCGAGGGTCCACTGTCAACAGCCCCTGACTGGCATGGCAGGAATTCCGCCACCGCCCGAAAAACGGCACCGGAGAATAGGGCAGCCGGCATCGGGCGGCAGGGCAGGATTCGCGTCTCCATCTGGGGATTCTCTGACTCGGCGAGGGGAGGGGGGGGGGCAGGAATCGCGTCTCCATCCGGGGATTCTCTGACTCAGTTACAAAACTTTCTCAGGGCAGTGAGGGTGAGTCACCACCCCGTCCCACCCCATCCCACACAACCCATCCCCCCCCCCCCCCCCCCTCCACCCCTATGCGGCCCCCACCAGGCAGACTGGTAGGCAATGCTGGGTTAAGATGAGCAACCCCCAGGCAGCCATGGTGACCACCGCCTCTGTGTATCTGGTATCACCCTTGCCCCACATGTTGCACTGGCGTAGGACAAGGCCGCCATGTCACAGACAGCCATGCACCATGAGCCACATGGACATTGCTGCGGCACTCTAGTGGTGCAATCACAACAGGCCATGGACGTGTGCTGGAGCTCGCTGACCTGAACCAGAGTCTCAGAGGTGCTTGACATGGTCACTGAGTGACATGGCCTAGTCCCAGAGGGACGTGGCACAGTCCCTGCGCTCCATGGTTGCAAGCATGGAGACCCTGGTTGAGACGAGAGCGTGCCTCCAGGACTGGCAGCTGCAGGCATTGCCAGAGCCCTCGGACATCACTATAGTTGCACCCCCGTAACCCGGGGTCCATCAGGCACCCCGGGTAGGAGGAACTGATGGGGCCCATGATTGTAACACCTGCAGGGGAGGTGCGGGAACACCACAGCCCCTCTCAATCCACCCCCATCTGTCCTTGGCGCATCTGATGAGCAGTGGGGCAGAACAGGGTGGCGCCATTCCACCTATGGTATCTGGAAGGCTGCCGGGCCTACCCGGGCCCAATCGTTTCAAAGGACAGCCGCCAAAGGGGACCCAGGTCATAGGGCAGGAAACATAACAGACCGCCTCCATGGCTGATGTACCGCCTGTGGGACCACCTAAAAGGAGGGTTAGGACATGTAAGGTGAGAAAGATAGACACCAATTAAGTTGGCATGGTTACAGCACATAGGATAGTGTTAGGGGCTAGGGCACAGTTGTTGTACAAAGCACGGTCACCAATAAACACATGTTCACAGACGTTCCAACCTGCATTGGCCCTCTATCTTCAGGAAGTGGGGAATGGGCTGGGTGCAAAGGGTGTGGCGGCTGGGGGTGGGGTGGTGGGTGGGGGGGGGGGCTGTGTGGGAGGCTGGGGTCAGACATATCTGGCATATGACTGCCTGGTCCCCGTTTCCTGCCTGTCCTGGCCCTCTTCCATATCTTCCTCATCGGACGAGGCATGTTGGAGGACGGCACGGGCCAAGGGACCTGAGGGTAGTCGTGTTCCCACAGTTGCCGCCCTTGGAAGCGCCAGGGGCCTGAGCCAGAGATGTTGGGGCGCTATGGGGCAGGACCTACCCAGTGAGGGAACCAGCACCACTCACCACCCCTGCCCCAGACTACAAGCTTCCCCTCGCCACCCCCAGAAGGACTGTGGGGCTGTGTGATGGAATGGCCAGCAGGCATGCAGGGTCAAGCAGGTGGACAGTGGCATGTGACACTGGGGCAGGAGTCAGGTGTAGGCAAGGAGGGATGGAATGTAGGAGCGGGGGGAATGGAGCTGTGGGGATGGCCAGTTGAGCTGTCGGTGGCCAGTCACCCTATTTGGAGAATCTGGAGACAATCAGGTTGTCCCATGCGCGACGGCCCTGGTGCACAGATTGTAATGCCTCCTGTGTCTGCTTGGGCCACATTTACTGCCCTCTTCCACATCGTCCTCATCGGACGAGGCATGCTGTTCCTCCCCCTGCTCCTCCAGCATGTCCCCCCCCGCAGTTCAATGTTGTGGAGATTGCAGCAGGCCACAACAATGTGGGAATTCCTTTCAGGGCTGTACTGGAGGGCCCCACCAGAGCACTTCAGGCACCAGGACTGCGCTTTCAGGACGTTATTGCACTGCTCAATGGCAATGGCAGCTGCATGGGCGTCATTATAGCAACTGTTTGCATTGGTGTGAGGCCTCAGGGTAGGCATAATCAGCCATGACTGCAGTAGATAGCCACTGTCACCTAAAAGCCAGCCCTTCCCCCAGGGGTGCACCTTGAAGGTGTTGGGCAGCGACGAGTGTGCAAAAACAAAGGTGTTGTTCATTCTGCCTTGATAGGTAGGTGTAGACATGCAGGCAGTGGTCGCACACCCAACAGCACATTCAGGGAGCAGAATCCCTTCCAATTGATGAAAGAATCATAGAATTTGCAGTGCAGAAGGAGGCCATTCGGCCTATCGAGTCTGCACCGGCTCTTTTAAAGAACATGCTACCCAAGCCCACAGCTCCACCCTATCCCCGTAACCCAGTAACCCCACCCAACACTAAGGGCAATTTTGGACACGAAGGGCAATTTAGCATGGCCAATCCACCTAACCTGCACATCTTTGGACTGTGGGAGGAAACCGGAACACCCGGAGGAAACCCACGCAGACACGGGGAGAATGTGCAGACTCCGCACAGTGACCCAAGCCAGGAATCAAACCTGGGACCCTGGAGCTGTGAAACAATTGTGCTAACCACTATGCAACCGTGCTGCCCATAAAGGGACTCCCTTATGTGCCAGTGCCCATAGGGGGATATGTGTCCCATTGATCACCCCATGGACCAGGGGCATGCCAGCGATGGCGGCAAATCCCTCAGGCCCCGGTAGACTCAGTCCACATCGAAGGTGATATATTGTGCCGCCCAGGCATATAGAGCATCCATTATGGCGCAGATGCATCTGTGCACAAAGGTTGAGGAGATTCCGGACAGGTCCCCACTCAGGGCCTGGAAGGACCCGTGGCATAAAGGTTCAGGGCGACCGTCACCTTGGTGGCCACCGGGAGCAGGTGGCTGCCTTGCTGGCCATGACAATGGTGGCCCGTGCCTGGCCACACCAGTCCTGGGGGACACCTTGGGCCCACAGCCCATCCCCTGGTTGCTCCCCGCTATAGCCCACAGCCAGCGGCCTGGTGACTGTAATTATTGGGCAACCAAGAGCCACGAGCCAAAGTCCTTGGATGTTTTTATAAGAATTATTGGTTAATTCACTTGTCCTGTGACTCTGGGATGAGTTGGGCTGGAATTAACCACGCACTTGCCCTGGATGTCATAACACGATGCAGTCAGCCAAAACCTCATTACCTTGAAAACCTCTTTTAAATTTCGAGTACCCAATTCTTTTTTTTCAATTAGAACATAGAACAGTACAGCACAGAACAGGCCCTTCGGCCCTCAATGTTGTGCCGAGCCATGATCACCCTACTCAACCCACATATCCACCCTATACCCGTAACCCAACAACCCCCCCTTAACCTTACTTTTATTAGGACACTACGGGCAATTTAGCATGGCCAATCCACCTAACCCTCACATCTTTGGACTGTGGGAGGAAACCGGAGCACCCGGAGGAAACCCACGCACACAGTGGGAGGACGTGCAGACTCCACACAGACAGTGACCCAGCCGGGAATCGAACCTGGGACCCTGGAGCTGTGAAGCATTTATGCTCACCACCATGCTACCCTGCTGCCCAGGGGCAATTTTGAGTGGCCAATTCACATAACCTGCACATCTTTGGATTGTGGGGGTGAGACCCATGCAAATAGGGGAGAATATGCAACCTCGACACGGACAGTGACCTGGGGCCGGGATCGACCCCAGGTTCTAGGTGCCGTGAGGCAGCAGTGCTAACTACTGTGCCACCGTGCTGCCCCAAAAACCTCTTTTAGATCTTAACCTTCTTCGTTCCATGAAGAATAGTTCTAACTTTTCTAATTGCTCCTCAAAACTGAAATTTCTTAACCTTGGTAACATCCTGGTAAATCTTCTACGTGCCCTTTTTAAGGCCTTTTCTGAAGTTTGGTGCCCAACTGAGGCCTGACCAGTGATTTTTAGATGCATGGAAGCTGCAAAGTTCTGGCCAAAATTCCCTCTGTGCCGATTATTGAACTGTTCTTGCTGAAGCTGAGCTCTTTTGAGTTATCATCGAGGGAATGGGTCTGGTCTGCAGACTCCTGCTAATTACTCTTCTATTCATGTAGCCTTGTCTGCCTCTGGCATTTTCTCTTCTCCAGTTGCTGTTCTGCTTCCATTATAAAGACATATGCAGGAATGCCCATTATAAACACCCTGACAAGAGGCTCCATGACAGAGGGTGGGAATAAAAAGATTTGTCTGCTAGACGTTGCTGTAAGGCAGTTTGCAGAATCATTTTTTAATTGCACAGATGAAAACATTTTTAAAAAATTGCTTCAAAGTTGATACTTCAGACAAAACATCCGATTTTATGTCTGGGTGGGTTTTCCATGGGACAACAAAAGGGGAAGTTTGAAACTCACACGCTGCCACAGAATAAGGGCTCAGATTAATTTAATGCTTGAGGCTCATTAGACTGAAGACTACATCAAGCTACAATGTGAAGGCTGCCAATCTGCTCTTGTCCAGCCACTCAACGTCGTCCTAACTCTTGTCCTTTAGATCAGTTATCTTCAAACTCGGGGGCGCGACCCGTGGGTAGGTGTCGGGAGGGTCGCGGAGCCGTCCTTCGCGGCGCTCCTGATCGCGCAAATCCCCGCGCAGCAGCCGGCTTTTAATAATGCCGGCTGCCAGCAGCCTTTAAAATGGCCGCAAACATGTTAAAAAAATTTGCCGCAAACATGTTAAAAAAATTTGCCGCATTGCACATGCACGCCGATGATTGAGCATGCATGCACAGTGCTGCCGCTATTTTTTTAAACTATCGCAGCTTTATGTTTCAAGTTCAGGGGGGGGGTTTATTCATTTTATTCATTTATTTTATTCATTTAATTTTTATTTTTTTCATTTATTTTATTCATTTTTTAAAATAAAATTTTACAGGAAAAAAATGCAGAGCTTCGAACAGATGGAGACTCCATACTTTTCAACACAGGAAGGCTTCACCTTCATCCAACAGGTTCCATTGGAGGAGCGTGTACGAGGGCCAAAGCGACCCAAAGCCATTTCCTCCATTTTTATCAGCAGCAAACAAGGTAAGAGAAAATGGTGGATCGTGCAGGTCGGCTGGCATGGGTCGCGAAGTCGGCCGGCGTGGGTCACGGAGTTCGGCCGCGTTGGGTTCTGAAGGTTGGCCGGTTGGGTCCCGAAGGTTGGCCAGTTGGTAAAAATGGGTCCCCGGAAAAAAAGTTTGAAGAACATTGCTTTAGATCTTTCCATTAGGCAGGTTGCAAGAGCTGCAGTCTGCACGGGACGATACCCCAAAGGAGTACAATTCTTCTGCGATTGCACCATCACATCCACTATCACTTTCAAAAGCCAGCACAGATATTAGCATTGCAGCTTGATTATAAATGAGTTCCAGGGTTCAGCATGTGGTGAAATGCCCAGTGCTTGTGGGCAACAGCAAGTACTGGCGACAGCCCAGGACACATCTCACCGAAGGGCAAGGTCCTCTCCCATATTTGCTGAGGAGGACTTTGGCCTAACAATGATGTGCTTGCAAATGTCTTGCTTCAAGCAAACTGTTATACCAGGCAGAGGAAGGCTTGCCAAGGAGTTTGTGAGATGAAAGAAAAGAGCATTGGTGGACAAGAGAATAATTTGGGCCTCTGGATCTTTAACTTGGGGAAATTCTGGCTTGTTCAGTGATTGTATATTGGACAACACACCCTGAAAATGCAGAGACAGTGGAGGAATGGGGAAGCGACAGAGAAGAAGATTATTGTCTGTATTGTCTGTAGACATGTAGAAATTTCAGTTCACATGTCATTGAATGACAGAATGTCGGGGAAGTGGAAAGAAATCAAGTGTAAATCCTTTAGGAGAATCTGAGGTAAGACAAGAGCTGAGGAGAGATGGCATGGAGTGGGAGGCAATAGTCCATTGAAGGATTTTGGAGAGGAACGGGAGATTGGAGATGGGAATCATAGTTTGAGAATCGACGGAAAGGACAATCATCAGAAATGAGGGGCTGGGGATGAAAATTTAGAAGGCAGGGTACCTGAGGAGAGGTTATCGTAAAAAATGTCAGACATCATAGGGCTCAGGAGGAACGTTGTGGGGGTTGGGAAGGGTGGGGGTGGGGGATGAGTAATATTTTAATATATATTTATAGTTGTAATTCAACCTTTAATGTTGTGAGCATGATGACAGTGTAACGTAATCAATAACTAAGAAGGGAAGCTCAAAGTTTGATTCAGACTTGCTTATGCAACTAGAAATCTCATAAAATATAACTAACTATATGAAAATAGAAAATGCTTCAGACTATCAGTTTTGAGAGTTAACTAGAAGCTAAAAAGAATCAAATGCTATCATTTAAATCAATTTGTTTGGATTCAAAGATACCTTTCTCATTTAATAAATTCATGACCACAGTATGAAAACAATGTCTTCTAATTTATTTTCCGAGCTTGGGTGATCAAGACTAGCTCGTGCTGGCATGCAGCACTCCATATGTGTGTCGATCCACAATCTATTATAATAACTAGCTGATCTTCTGGTATAGTGAGTTTTCCCTGTCTTTAGGAGGATTGGTGAGACCTGAGCTGATAGAAATTGGAAAGTAGTTTGCCACAGAGTAATAATAATAATAACTCATCAGAAAGGGTCAAATGCGTGGTTTAATAAATGATAGTGGGCTGGGTGCTGTGGTCCCCCAGGCGCGTGTTTCTTGGCAGTGGCGCTGTTCTCTGGTAGCGGGATTCTATCTTCCCATCGCTTGTCAATGGGATTTTCAATTATGGACACACCACACCGCCGGGAAGCTCACGGGTGGGCCTGTGCTGCCGGTGGGAAAAGTGAATTGTAACACCCGGAGAATTCCAGCCAGTTGCAGATAAATAAATACACTTCCTCCACACACTGTACCTTCATGCAAACAATTGAGTGACTGCCTGTGTGGAGTTTGCATATACTCACTGTGTCTGCATGGGTTTCCTCCGGGTGTTCCAGTTTCCTCCCACAGTCAAAAGATGTGCAGGTTAGGTGGGGTTACAGGGATAGGGCAGGGGATTGGGCCGAGGTACGGGATGCTCTTTTGGAGGGTGGATGCAAACCCGGTGGGCCGAGTGGCCTCCTTCTGCACTATAGGGGTTCTGTGGATTCTGTGGAAGTAAACCTCTGTAATGAAATGCTTTACTGCCCAGCCCTTTAGGGTGCAGGCTTTTACAGTCAGGGTCAAAGCGGATGGAAGAAAGTTCATACTGTTGCTTAAAGTATACAATGACACACTCTTAAATTACTTGCACTGCATGTCTGGTGGTTACCAAGAGGATATTACAGTATGTAATATGAGGTGGGTTTGCAAACACCATTGTTTGAACCCACTCTGTGAATGGCCAACAGCTGGAGTTCTGGAAAGTCATTGCATAGTGTTTTAGAATGCTTGCTTGGACCTTTCCAACTAAATCATTGAGTCTGGGAACCTTCATGAAGTTACATGTCACGCAAGATTTAGGCACTTACATCACAGAAAAGCCTCACCTATAGGCGAATTTAATAATTTTCTTGTATGCAATGTCAGGGGTTTTGTGGGCGGGATTCTCCGCTCCCGGGACTAAGTGCCAGCGCCGTCGTGAATGCCGTCGCGTTTCACGACAGTGCGAGCAAGGCCCGGACGCGACCTATTCTGGCCCCCGGCGCCGCGCCAACCCGCGCATGCGCAGTTGGGGCAGCTTATTCCTGCGCATGCGGGCCGCGCCATCCTGCGCGTGCGCGGGGAACTTCTTACGCGCGCCAGCCCCTCGCCAACATGGCACCGGTGTCCTGGGGCCGGCCGCGGAAGGAGGTAGGCCTGCGGGGGGGGAGAGGCCGGCCCGCCGATTGGTGGGCCCCGATCGTGGGCCAGACCCCATCTGAGGGCCCCCCGGTGATGGAGCCCCCCCAACCCCCCCCGCCCCCCCCCCCCCCCCCCCCCCACAGGCTGCCCCCCCAGCGTTCCTGCACAGTTCCCGCCTGCAGCGACCGGGGTGGATGGCGCCGGTGGGAACCTGTCGTGTCGGAGCGGCCGCTCGGCGCATCCAGAGAATCGCCACTCGCCGTTTGCGGCGATTCTCCGAGCGGCCCGGTGCGATTCTTGAGCCGCTGGTTTCAGGGGTGGGTGGGAGAATCGCGTGCGGGTGTCGGGGCGGTGTGGCGCGACTCACGCGCCGCCCTGGCGATTCTCCCACCCGGCGTGAATCATGAATCCTCGTCAAAAGTCATCAAACAAAGAAACACCCAACATTCAATGTTCCCATTGAAATACATTGGTACTCTTACCTACTCAAAACCTGTAAATCAATCACAGCCATTTATAGTAACAGGGCCAGATCATTTTTCCACTTCAGACTTAATCTTGTTTAAATAAAGACAGTCAGTGAAAAAAACACTTCAAACAAACAGCAAAAGAGATGTCAATCAAATAAAGCACTCACTCCCCTCTGCAGCTGGACAAACATTACTTGCAGCAATCTAAGTGGATTATAATAGAACAGAATCCCTACAGAGCAGGTGAGGAGACCATTCGGCTGATCAAGTCTGCACCGACCCTTTGAAAGAGCACTGTACCTCGGCCCAATCTCCCACCATGTCCCTGTAACCCCACTCAACATTTGGACATTTGGCAGCAATTTATCCTGGCCAATCCATCTTACCTGCACATCTTTAGACTGCGGGAGGCAACCCACTGGAAGGCACTGGGAGGAAACCCACGCAGACACAGTGAGAATGCGCAAACTCCACACAGACAGTCACCCAAGGCCAGAATTGAACCTGGGCCCCTGGCGCTGTGAGGTAACAGGGCTAACCACTGTACCACCGTGCCGCCCTAGTTATTATTCATTATTCTTGGATCTCAGCCAAGCATTCATAGCGAGACAATCTGTTCAGCTTGTTTCTTTTGATTCAGTAGTCAGATGATGCATCGAGGCATGAGAGGGGCATAGTAGACATGTGAAACCATGAAGAGTGCTTGGGAGATTTGAGGGACATGGAAGGGGCGTGGGATACGAGAGCAGCTGTGGGGAGACCATGGAATAATGGAGGTGCTTGGGGCTATGGGAGATTCGAGGGTGCACAGCGGGGTCATGAGAGATGAGAGACCAGGGAAAGAGGGTGGGGGTTAACTGGTAATTTAGGGTGATGAAGGGTGAGGAATTGAGGATATGACAGTCATGATTAGAACTGGGCTGATGGCTCAGTTAATGGAGATGGATCTTTTAGTCTGTTGACGTCACAAGCTATTCACATCAATTCCACCTCAGGATTGCTTTTTGAACCCTGCTTCTAGTCTTCCTGGAATGAAAATATGGCCATTTGCCTCTTTGAGCCTGTTCTGCCATTCAAAAGATCATAGCTAATCTTTTACCTCAAGTTTACCTTTCTGAAAAGGACAAAAGGAAAGATATGTGTTAAGGCAGGAGAGATTAAATGACAAAATGGTTGATGGTGCCAGGTAGTATAGAAGAAGGAAGGACAAAGGGATGGTGTCAAAATGTCCACAAAATTTCCCAGTTAGAACTGGGATGCTGATCCACAATCTGAATTCAAAATGTTTAAACTGTGCAGCGAGCTATGGTTTCCTGACTCAGCTATGATTGAACCAGACAACGAAGACATAAAAAATTGCCCAGCAATTGAGAATGAAGTGCAACACATGACAAGATTAGCAGAATACCTAAAGCACGCTCAAAAGATATCGGATACATTGGAGGGCTGGTTCAGAATCAGGGGCGGAATTCTCAGACCCCCCGCCGGATCGGAGAATCGCCAGGGGGGGCTAGCGTGAATCCCGCCCCCGCCGGCCACTGAGTTCTCCGGCACCGGAGATTTGGCGGGGGTGGGAATTGTGCCGCGCCGGTCGGTGGGCCCTCCCCGGCGATTCTCCAGCCCGCGATGGGCCGAAGTCCCGCTTCTGTAATGCCGGTCCCACAGGCGTGAATTAAACCACCTCCCTTACCTGCGGGACCCGGCGATGTGGGCGGGCTCCGGGGTCCTGGGGGGGGCGCGGAGTGATCTGGCCGCGGGGGGGGGGTGTACCCACGGTGGCCTGGCCCGCGATCGGGGCCCACCGATCCACGGGCGGGCCTGTGCCGTGGGGGCATTCTTTTCCCTCAGCGTCGGCCATCAACCTCCGCGATGGCCGACGTGGAGCTGAACCCCCCCCCCGCGCATGCGCAGGGATGACGTCAGCAGCCGCTGACACTCCCATGCATGCGCGGACTTCTGGCGGCCGGCGGAGTCCCTTCAGCCCCGGCTGGCATGGCGCCAAAGGCCTTCCACGCCGGCCACGGCGCGCCAACCACTCCAGCGCGGGCCTAGCCCCTAAAAGTGAGGGCTTGGCCCCTAAAGGTGCGGAGGATTCCACACTTTTGTGCGGCCCGACACCGGAGTGGTTCACGCCACTCCATCCCGCTGGGACCCCCCACCCCGCTAGGTTAGGGGAGAATCCTGCCCCAGGTCTAACTTCCATATTCATCAACTAGAGTTCATGTCATTTGAACAACAGCCTATCAAATCCATAGATCACTTCATCAGCAGATGCAGAGAAAAGGGTAACGTACTGTGATTTTTCAAACACAAAATTAGCAGACAGAATTGTTGAGTGGACATTGGATTCACTCCGATGGAAGCATTCCAGCAAAACATGCTAGACAAGCCAAAAACATAAAGAATCAAAGGGCTGTTCAAGGTTGGATGTAAATATGAAGCAATCCTCATAGATTAACAAAGCTGTCAGGTCCCAAGTATATCCCCAATTGTTGACGCACTGACTAGAACATCCAAACCTAGCGAGACATGTGGAAGGTGTGCAAGCAGAACAGGAATGCCCAGCTTTTCATCTGTTCTGCAAGACTTGTGGCAGAAAGAACCATTGCCAATGGCAGTGCATAGAACAAAGGCAACTACAAAGAGACATGCAGTGAGCCAACCAAATGGTTCACAACAGGTTAAGCTCAGGCAATTAGAATGGCCATCTGGTATCACATCAGAAACATGTACATGAGGTGATTGACAAACCAGAAAGTGATGATGATCTGCACGAAGCGATGAAGAGTGGTGAACACATGTTTCACACCATCAAACTCATAGGAAACAGGTGCCAACACGCCGTCCAAAGGTTTTCCCAAGATTCAAATTACCTGCCCAAAGAATGTTGGTAACTATTCATTATTGGCCAAGATTGGTGCAGGGAGAAGTATCAACATTCTCAAAGACATGTATCCACAGATGGGGAAGGGCATGGCGAAACCTACTACTGCCAAACTTTCAGAGTATAACAGTTCATTAATTCCATGTCTTAATGTGTAAGCGCAATCAATCCTCCTGGGTGTCACAGACATCCTACACCATGGAAGCTAAAGGGCCAGCAATTGAAGGTCTACTGGTATGCAGTGACACCACATCAGTAACAACCACAGGAAGTACTCTCATAACCTCAGTTCACAAACATCAAAATATCCAGAACATTTTGACAAAATTGACAGTGGCTTTTAAAGCAGACCAAGCAGGCCAGCAGCACGGTTCGATTCCCGTACCAGCCTCCCTGGACAGGCGCCGGAATGTGGCGACTAGGAGCTTTTCACAGTAACTTCATTGAAGCCTACTTGTGACAATAAGCGATTTTCATTTTTTTTTTCATTTCATATTACACTTGCAAGGCAATGCAAGTCTGTCAGTTGACCCACCACATAAGTGCGGCATCCACTTAGAAGAAAAATTGAAGGTTGAATTAGACAAAATGGAGAAAGATGGAATCATTTGAAGAGTACAAGAGCATATAGATCAGTACAACTTGATCACATGTGTCATAAAGAAGGATATATCACAGAGAGATCCACAATGTTCAAATGCATATGAGATTCGCTGTATGGATGAAGGCTAATAACTTTAGGTCTGGATATTTAGTGAAACATCCATGTTGGACTGGGATTGACCTCTGTTGGTACAAGAGGTGTCAACTGATTGCCGCCTGCATTGTGACCTGTTGTACGTTGGTTCGATTAAATAAAAAACAAAGTTACGAACATTTCAAAATGTGGATACATTTTGGTACACAAGGGAATTAAGAATGCAAATCTCCAATGTCTCATTTGTTGGCAGATAGAACTAAATTGATGTGCTTTGTACCTTTCCCTCATGTAAACTGGTCTGATCGATGCAGGTGTTAAGGGCTACTGACACATCAAAAAAATGTGTCTTGGCACCTTCCACTAATCATGTTAATTTTCTATTCTGCGAGCATCTGTACAAGTCAGGGGGAATATTGAAAAAAGAATCAGCAACAGAGACATGATTTTACTTGACATTTTTTCTTAAATTTTTAATCAGTTTTACTTTGTTTCCATTATGATTTCTTTTATATTTCAGGCCGAGCTTCATTTTATTCTGCCTCAATAATCTGGGCCTATTTCTCGGTTTGCCTGTTCTTTTTAAAAGAAAGGTTTATTTATTAAAGTACTTTGTGAATGCAAGAGCCTTGCTTTCTATGATTGCAGCAACAGGATACGGGAATCAAAAATAAAATCTCATTGAACACACAGGTAGTTTGTTTTACATCTAATTCTCCACTTGCAATAAAGTTCAATATTTTTATTGTATCCCCATTATACCAAGTATCTATCACTGCGCATGCTAAACAAGTCTGGTCACATTTTTAATTAAAAAACCCACAGGTTCATTGGCAAAGTTGTTTTAAATAGAGCTAGGCTTAATGGATGATTCTTCCATTAGAAACGTTTTCTGAGGGTTGGTTCCTAATGTATTTAAATTAGTACTGATGGGTTTTGCTTGAAAGGGATGAACTGGTAAATGGAATGATTTTATTTCTGTCAAGGTATTCAATTTAATTAGCTTCAATAGTATTCATTTACTTGTATTTAATTATCCTCTTAGTCATAATTCATGTATAGTATATTCTCCTTGCATTTTAAAAATGGCACCTTTCAAAATTTCACTTACTGCCAAAACTGAAGCTTTTACAACCGTGTCACACTGAAATCCAGCCTATATCAGATTATTCAGCACCAAGTAGTTGATATTCCTTCTCGTCTCTATAATAGATTATGGGTAGGGTGTAGTCACTGTGGCTGGTTTGTTCTCTGTATCAGTGTCATTAAATGTCCAACACACATTTTGAGTCAGTAAAACATATCTGTTTTATTTATGAGCCAAATCTCTGAAGATCCATGAAGTGAGGCAAATTTGTATACATTTGTTGGCTCTGTCATATCTCACTGTGATGTGTCTATTATCTGACTCTACACTGAGATGCTGCGATGTACAGATGGGCTGTGGTAATGGTCATAAAGGTGACAGGGGAGCATATCGTTTCTGTGGCTAGTAATGCCTGAAAAAATGTCCCTGCTCTTTATTTCTTGGTGTATGAGGTGTGCAGACAGAAGTAGCATTATCCTTGTGTTTTCAGTCAGCTACATCCTACTTGGACGGGGGTTACTGATCCTCACCCACGCTGCGCACTCCGCTCTCACTATTGGCCCCAGAACACCATCTCAGTCGGCAGGCAAAACATAATGAAAGGAGAACCGATGACCTTCTGGGTGGATGTCTTCATTGACAAAGGTAACGGCCTGGGCAAAAGGATTCCATGCGGCTCAAATGACCATTACATTCTGGAACTAAAGGCGTTCCCCACCATATTGTGTGGACTGTGGTTGTTGGTACACCCGCTAGGGATAAAATAGTATCAGGGAAGGAAGGGTCCCTTCAAGCCTTGGCTGGTACCTATTTAGGTGCACAAACCTATGCCTTGGAGACCTTGCTGCTGACATCCTAGTTCACTGGGCCACAGCAGATGTTGCTCCAGGCTTAGAGGTGGAGGTCAGCCAACACAAACTGTACTCCACATTATAGCTCCATTGCGCAGGTAGGAATGAAAAAAAATGCCCATCCTAACTGCAAGTGAACAGAAGGTCCTGTAGCAATAGAAAAAGGGCAAAATCCGTAGGTGTAAGATGACATGGGCAGCCGCACTTACAACCTTGCATGGTTCAGGATATTGTCCGCTTGATGATGACCTGGAAATGACATTGCCATATGGTAGCACCCTGAGCAGCCAAGCAGCCATTTTGAAGGACAGCACTGCTTGCTCCTGAATTGGATGCGGGGTTGGGGCAGGGGTGGGGGGGGGGGGGGGGGGGGGGGGGGGGTTGGGGCTGGCTAGAAAAGGGTCCTAAATAAATACTCATCTCCACTACTCCTCATACACCTCATACAGCAGGTAGTGATGTTTAAGGGGCATCTTGACAAATCCATGAATAGGATGGGAATAGAGAAACAGGGGTTTTAGTGTAGAAGGTTTTAGTTTGGACAGGCAGCATGGTTAGTGCAGGCTTGGAGGGCCGAAGGGCCTGTTCCTGTGCTGTACTTTTTTTTTGTTCTTCGTTCTTTGTACTTAGTTGGTTTGCCGCATTCACCGACAATGAAGCCAAACTGTGGCAGGGAAGGAAACATAAACTCCTAACCTCACTTTGTGTTAGTGTGTGTGTGTGTGTGTGTGTGTGTCAGCTTTTCAGCAAAGAACTGAATTGGAGCCCAACTCTAGAGAAAACTATAACTGCCATCAACCAAATGAAGAGCAAAAAATCAGCCTGGACAAGCCAAGTGGAACTGCAACCTCTTGAGTTCATTTGTATCTTCGATGGTGTGAAATAGGGATGTTTTTTGGCACAGTGCTACAGCAGGCAATAGCGGGCATTGAGGACAAACTTTGCATACACTTCCAGGTTGATTGAGGCCTTTTTTAAACTCCGATCTCTTCAATCTCACACACAGATACAAGAAAAACTCATCCATGAACTTCTTTTCGCTGATGTCTACCTTCCCCTGGCCCACAGTCAGACAGATCAGCAATGTATAACAACACGCTTTTCCGAGACAGCACAATGCTTCAGACTAAAAGTCTGTGAAAAACAAACTGAAGTGCTGCATCAGCCTGAGGCCCAAGAAGAATATCGAACACCAAGCATTTTCATCGACTGAGCCGAGCTGAACACCAGCAAGCAATTTACATGTGTGGGGAGAATCATCTCGTTTGATGCCACCAGAGACAACGAAGCAGCCATTAGGCTTTCAATACCAAACAGCACATTTGGCAGACCCTGCAAACGAATGTAGAGCAACCACAGCCTCACAGCACGGACCATGCTCAAAGTGTACACAGCTGTAGCCCTCGCCACTCTCCCATATGGTGCCCAGTCATGGATACTGGACGGCCGTCGTGTGCACCTTCGAGATCACTTCCATCAGCGCTGCCTCTGCAGCATCTTCACGATCTGCCAGCAGGCTCACAATCACAAAGATTGAAATCCTGGAAACAGTCAACTTCTCCCAGGTCAAAGCTATTCTCCTACAAAGCCAACTGCATTGAATGGGTCATGTTGCCTGGATAGACAACAGTCTCCTGCCCAAAATTGTGTGGTATGGAGAGCTAACCACTGGTAAATGGAGCAGAGATGCCCCACCCTGAAGAAGTGGCTTTCTGTGTGCCATATCGACTATTGCCAGTGGGACGTGCAGGCCACAGATCGTGATGCCTGGAGATGCCACATCGGGAGCACTGGACACCTTTGAGACTCTGAGAGCCAGCATGAAAGAGAATAGGAGGAGAAGGATAGATCCAATTGCCCCCAGTAGCAGCTGCACCTTCTCCTGCATCCACTCTGGGCAAATAGGTCAGTCACAGATAAACCTGATGTGGAGATGCCGGCGTTGGACTGGGGTGAGCACAGTAAGAAGTCTTACAACACCAGGTTAAAGTCCAACAGGTTTGTTTCAAACACGAGCTTTCGGAGCACGGCTCCTTCTTCAGGTGAATGGAAAGGCTTGTTCCAGAAATGTTTATATAGACACAGTCAGAGATGCCCCGGAATGCGAGCACCTGCAGGCAATCAAATCATCAAAGATGCAGAGAGAGAGGTAACTCCAGGTTAAAGAGGTGTGAATTGTCCCAAGCCAGTTCAGTCGGTAGGCCTCTGCAAGTCCAGGCTTGTTGGTGGGGGCCGAATGTAATGCGACATGAATCCCAGATCCCGGTTGAGTCCGCATTCATGCGTGCGGAACTTAGCTATAAGTTTTTGCTCAGCAATTTTGCGTTGTCGCGTCTCCTGAAGGCCTCCTTGTAGAATGCTGACCCGGAGATCAGAGGCTGAATGTCCTTGACTGCTGAAGTGTTCCCCAACTGGAAGGGAACAGTCCTGCCTGTTGATAGTCGCACGATGCCCGTTTATTCGTTGTCGCAGTGTCTGCATGGTCTCGCCAATGTACCACGCTTCGGGACATCCTTTCCTGCAGCGTATGAGGTAGACTACATTGGTCGAGTCGCACGAGTATGCGCCGCGTACCTGGTGGGTGGTGTTTCCACGTGTAATGGTGGTGTCCATGTCGATGATCTGGCATGTCTTGCAGAGATTACCCTGGCAGGGTTTTGTGGTGTTGTGGTTGCTGTTCTGAAGGCTGGGTAATTTGCTGCAAACAATGGTTTGTTTGAGGTTGCGCGGTTGTTTGAAGGCCAGTAGTGGGGGTGTGGGGATGACCTTGGCAAGATGTCCATCCTCGCTGATGATGTGTTGGAGGCTGCGAAGAAGATGTCGTAGTTTCTCCGCCCCAGGAAAGTACTGGACGACGAAGGGTACTCTGTCAGTGGTGTCCCGTGTTTGTCTTCTGAGGAGGTCGGTGCGGTTTTTTGCTGTGGCGCGGTGGAACTGTCGATCAATGAGTCGAGCGCCATATCCCGTTCGTACGAGGGCATCTTTCAGCATCTGTAGGTGTCTGTTGCGCTCCTCCTTGTCTGAGCAGATCCTGTGTATACGGAGGGCTTGTCCATAGGGGATGGCTTCTTTAATGTGTTTCGGGTGAAAGCTGGAGAAGTGGAGCATCGTGAGATTATCTGTGGGCTTGCGGTAAAGCGAGGTGCTGAGGTGACCGTCCTTGATGGAGACGAGTGTGTCCAAGAATGGAACTGAATTTGGAGAATAGTCCATGGTGAGTTTGATGGTGGGATGGAACTTATTGATGTCATCGTGTAGTCGTTTCAGTGATGTCTCGCCGTGGGTCCAAAGGAAAAAAATGTCATCGATGTATCTGGTGTATAGCATCGGTTGAAAGTCCTGTGTGGTGAGGAAGTCCTGTTCAAACTTGTGCATGAAGATGTTGGCATATTGAGGTGCAAATTTGGTCCCCATGGCTGTTCCGTGCGTCTGGATGAAGAATTTGTTGTCGAAGGTGAAGACGTTGTGGTCTAGAATGAAACGGATGAGTTGCAGAATTGCGTCTGGAGATTGGCAGTTGTCGGTGTTGAGGACTGAGGCTGTTGCAGCAATGCCGTCGTCATGGGGGATGCTGGTGTAGAGTGCCGAGACATCCATTGTGACGAGGAATGTTCCTGGTTCAACTGGTCCATGGGTGCTGAGTTTCTGTAGGAAGTCCGTCGTGTCGCGACAGAAGCTGGGTGTACCAGGAGACGCGACAACGCAAAATTGCTGAGCAAAAACTTATAGCTAAGTTCCGCACGCATGAATGCGGACTCAACCGGGATCTGGGATTCATGTCGCATTACATTCGGCCCCCACCAACAAGCCTGGACTTGCAGAGGCCTACCGACTGAACTGGCTTGGGACAATTCACACCTCTTTAACCTGGAGTTACCTCTCTCTCTGCATCTTTGATGATTTGATTGCCTGCAGGTGCTCGCATTCCAGGGCATCTCTGACTGTGTCTATATAAACATTTCTGGATCAAGCCTTTCCATTCACCTGAAGAAGGAGCCGTGCTCCGAAAGCTCGTGTTTGAAACAAACCTGTTGGACTTTAACCTGGTGTTGTAAGACTTCTTACAGATAAACCTGACCAGCTGCCAGCGGCCTGCAACCGATGAGAAGGAAAACACGACCTTCCAAAATAACTTTGCAAATAAATGAGAAGAAGGATGCCTGAAGAATTTCTCGGTCTCTATTTCTTTGCAAGAGTGGAGCACAATGGTACAGAACATTAATTCATTTCATTCCTGAAATATTTGTTTCCTGATGATCTAAGCAAATGACTGCACTGTGGGCGTACCAAAACCACAGGGACTGAATGGCTCCTCACCACCTGTCCAAAGGCAAAACGGAATGGGCATTAAGTGGTGGTCTTGCCAACATTCCAGGAGCAAACATGATAGTTTGTGTAATAACCTGCATGGGGCCTATGGGGTAGGAATGCTTGTCTTTCCCGTGCTCCTTGCAGAGTACGAGCTCGCCTGCTAGGGACGGGATTGCACAATTACCCAGTGTATATCAGGTTGGCCAGTAAGGCACCAACAGAAAAATACCCAATGGAGGTCTACCGGGGACTGCAAATATACTGTTTGTAAATAAACCTTCATTTTTATCTTTAATGATTCCTGCGTCTTTATTAAAATGGCGACGAGGAATAAACTTGTTTGCTGTTGATACTGTGACCTGCTCAGCTGAGCCACCTCCCCGATTTTCTACACCCAGGTATGGATTACTTTAATTTGCCAGGTCTCTGTTTGGCCGGATATCTGCATTTGCCACTGGGGTTGAATATGGGACCCAGTATGCTGAACAAATGCATTATTTCTTCCAGGCCAACAATGTCACAGAGAACAAGCAGCAAATGTTGACGTATATGCTCAGAGTGATCTGGAGTCTCATGTACCTGGTGATGCCAGATACGCAGACATTCGACCATCTGGCCATGACAAATTGTCCAAAATTCTATGATTAACCTAGGACAAAAGTTCGGCGCAACATCGTGGGCCGAAGGGCCTGTTCTGTGCTGTATTTCTCTATCTCTATCTCCTAATGCTGGTGGTGCAACACTTCAACCCAACCCCATCAATGATCGTTCAAAGATATTGATTTAATGCGGCGGGGAGGTCCTCCGGTGAGTCCATCACCAAGTTTGTGTGTTGGCTAAAGAAGATAGCTGAGTTTTGTGAACATGGTACTGTTTTATCCGATATACCCTGCGGCCGGTTAGTCTGTGATATCAACAATATGGAAACCCATAAAATGTTTTGGGTGAAATGCTCCTGACTTTTCAGCAGATGCTGCAAAGTTCCCCATCCCAAACAATCACGGAATGAGGCAGCCAAGAGATATAAGGGATGGAGGTTAATGTTTTGGGGCGTCACCCCTCACGTGGTACTCTGCGGCCTCGGCTAAAGCCACTGCGATTCTGGCTTCTGGGCGACTACCAAGATGCAAGGCCTCCCTGTACTCCGCTGAAGGTGATTCCAGCCCGTGTGCTACAGATGGATGCTGGTCCAGGTGTGCCCACCAGCAACAGGATAGCCAAAGCTCTAGGTGCCCCAGTCAAGGTAGACATCAGCTCCCGGGCCGAGCCTTGGATCTGCATGACCCAGAAGAGGCCGAAGCTGAGACTGAGATGCAGCTGAACTTTTTGGCAGCGTCCTGTGTGACCCCTAGTCGCATTCCGATACAAGTGAATGGTCATAGGCTCCAGATGGAGCTGGACACGGGCATTTCTGTGATGGTGCAGAGCACTTTAGCTCTTATTAAACGGGGTGCGCAAGCTTTGTCTTTGTCTGACATGGTGGCGTGTTTGACCACTTTTACAGGGGAACGGCTGAATATCGTAGGGTCGACCCTCACTCCGCTGGTTGATGGGCGCCAGTCAGTGCGCCTTCCTCTCATTGTTGTGCAAAGGACTGGCTCTAGCCTGTTGGGTGATTGGCTACACCAGCTGCAGTTGGATTGGCAGCATTTCTTCCAAGTGGAGTCTGGCGGATTGGTACAGAACTTAGTAAATTCCGTAAATTTGGTTTGGGCACCATTGAAGGGGCAGTGGAAAAATCCAGTTGGACCCGGACGCCCAGTCCCGACACTTTTGTGCCCACCCAGTTCCCCACAATATAGTGGACAAAGTTGAGACTGAACTTCAGTGTTTGGAAACTTTGGGCATTATTTGGCTTATGCGCTTCACTGATTGGGCAGCGCCGGTAGTCCTCATAATGAAGCCGCAAAAGACAGTCCACCTCCGTGAAGATGCTAAATTGACAGTGAACACGGCTCCGAGGTTGGAGCGTTACACTTTACCTAGAATTGATAACGCGCCACCCTTTATGAGTGAGGAATTTGCCGCTTTTATAAAGAGCATCAGAATTCGCCACGTCCACACCACCCCATACCATTCGGCTTTGAATGGTTTGGCAGCAAAAGCCATGCAGGCAGTTAAACGAGGGTTCAAGAAACAGACATCCAGCTCAATGGACATGAGACTGGCAAGATTTTTATTTTCATACAGGACCACGCCGTATGCAGTCACTGGGGTAGCCCCTGCTGAGCTGTTAAAGGGTCGTAGGCTTCGTACAAGACTGAATTTGATTCTACCGGACATCGTCGCAAAGGGGGGTTGTAGCCAGAATTCGCAAAGGCTTGCCCACTTTGACATCGACCTCTTTGTCACTTTGCACCTGAAGATGCAGTATTCATTCATGACTTCAACAACGCTGCTCCCTGGCTCTCTGGGATTGTTGTCCATCAAAGCGGACCAGTCTGAAAATGAAAATTGCTTATTGTCACAAGTAGGCTTCAAATGAAGTTACTGTGAAAAGCCCCTGGTTGCCACATTCCGGCGCCTGTTCGGGAAGGCTGGTATGGGAATAGAACCGTGCTGCTGGCCTGCCTCGGTCGGCTTTAAAAGCCAGCTCTTTAGCCCTGTGCTAAACCAGCTCCTTAAAACCAAGTTTGGGTCCAGAGGTAACCAATGAAAGGACACCTGGATCACGTTCACTCACAGCGGTTGCTCCCTCATTAAATGCCTTGAAAGAAGCCTGTCCTGGATCCTCTGGCTCCATTGCTGAACCAGCCCGCTGTGAGGCCTTCAGTCTCTCTCGACAGTGACATGCCTGACATTATCTTGTCAGACTCTGAGGTGGAGACACTGTTATGATATGCAGACATGCAGATAATGATATACAGACAGGCAGCTAATGAACCCCGGCAGACACTGTCAGGATCAAGATACCGGATGGTGGCTGGTCTGCTCCAGCTGTTGTTCAACAGGCTGCGCCCCGCTTGTATGTTGTACATATGGCTGATAGTTCTGTTGTGCGATGAAACAGACGGGCACTGCGCAAAGTTGCCTGCCCGCAATCGCTTTCTTCTCCATTTCCGTCCGTTGTTTTGCCACCTCCTGATACCTCGGACTACGAGGCCACCAGTCAGGCTTCCATCCCACCTGTCAAGGCGCCATCGTCCCCACCACCACCTCTGCAGCCGTCGATAAGGATCAGAAGCAAGCCCCAGAGACTGGAATTATGAACATTTGTTTTGTTTGCTATGTTCTGTTTTCTCACATTAGACAGCTGTCTTCACATGTAAATGCGGTCACATATGGCAACAAAACATTAAAAAAAGGGAGATGTCATGATATGCAGACATGCAGATAATGATATACAGACTGGCATCGAATGAACACAGAGAACAGGACATGACCAATGAGCAGGCAGGACACTCGGGGTGGTATCTCACTATAAAAGGCACTCACACTCTGCCTCTTTCGACTGATAAACATCTACAGAGTGAGTCAGGGTGTATGTACAGTATCACACCTCCAGCACGTGGCTAAGAGCTAGTCTGGTTCAGTCAGACAGAGTGACCACACTTAGGTTAGCAGAGAGTCAAACTCATAGAGAACTATGCTAACTGTGCTACTGGTTCAATAAATCAGATTGAACTAAATTCAAGGTCTGGAGTATCTTTGGTTAAAGCTACATCCAGTTGCAGCCTCTGTTATCCCAGAGTACATAACACATCAGATGCAGTCCGAAGAGCTCTCGGGCCCTGACAGCAGTAGTTCAACCTCTTCCTAATGGTCGTCCACCATGTTGTTCCTGCCACCGATGGCATTCATCGGCACGATATAGCAGGATGACGCGACTCTTCTGCTCCATGAGGACTTACCGGAGCCGAAGAGACTCCGATGTCCTCCGCATGCTCATTCTTCTCAGAGGGCGGTACAGTGGCACGGTGGTTAGCACTGCTGCCTCACAGCGCAAGGGACCAGGGTTTCATTCCAACCTTGGGTGACTGTCTGTGTGGAGCTTGCACATCCTCCCCCTGGCTGCATGGACTTCCTCTGGGTGCTCCAGTTTCCTCCCACAGTCCAGAGATGGGCAGGTTAGGTAGTTTGGCCGTGCTAAATTGCCCTCTAGTGCCCAAAGTGTTAGGTGGGGCTATAGGGATAGGACGGGGGTGTGGATAGTGTGTTCTTTCAGAGATCGGTGCAGGTTCAATGGGCTTAATGGCCTTCTGCATTGTAGCGATTCTATGATTCTTTGTCTGATCGCTCGCCGAGGGGGTCCTTTGCAGGGGAAGGAATGTAATACCCTGCACGCGGCTTAGGGGGTGGCAAAGCTTGTCTTCCCCGTGCTCGTTGCGGAGTATGAACTCCTCCTCTAGGGGGCAGGGTATCTTAGTGAATATAAGGCTGGAAATGAAATATACCGACAGAAAAGTACCTGATAGGGGTTTACATGGGAGTGTAAATATACCGTTTGTAAATAAAATGTTGTTCTTATTTTTACTCAGTTTGGACTCCCGCATCCTTATGAAAGTTTGCTCCCTCAAAAAGGCCAGCTGCCAAGAGTATCAATTAAAAAGAGAGCTTTGCTCACAGTAAGTTTACAAATTGAAGATTTAAAAATGGTTTCATAATAATCAACATTAGTGGAATGCCTGTGGCAATGCTCGTTGATATAAAAAAGACAAACAAAAAAAACATTTTAATAAATATATTGCTCCTCAACACCCTCAGATCAATAAAGCAATGTGTGGAGCTGTATAAATACATGAGAGAGTCACAGATTGAATCACTGGAATGATGCCAGGAATAGCATGGGAACAACAGACTATGAAGACACACGTTAGATATGGAGACTATTCCCACTGACAGAGAGAAGGGTAAGAGGAAATTTAAAGGCATGTTTAAAATTGTGGAAGAATTGGGGTCATTTGAATTGGAAACAAAACATTTCCTCTAGTTGGGGAGTAAACAACGAAGAGGTAGTCATTTCAAAGGATCACCAAAATACTGAAGTTGTCGGTTGGCAGAAATGTTTTCACTCAGAGGGCCTTTTTGGAGCATGAAGTGAGTGAGGTGTGCACATATTGAGATCGGATAAATATTTGAAGGTATGGAAGATACAAGAGGGAAAGCTGAGCAGTGAGATCACGCGAGCCAAGAAACAGGACAGGCGTGATGGTCTAAACTATTCCTTCTGTGGTGTAAACCTCTGCAGTCTTATAATAGTACAATTGGCACTTAATGTCAGGGTGCAGTGCACAGATTAATTTCCTGGCCAAAATATTAATATTAGTCCTGACAATCTATCAAGATGATATTCTGTTCTTCTTAAAAGGCCAGCTGTCAGTGATGTAAATTAAAGAGGGAACATAGTATGAACAGAATGCTAAATTATATTGCTAGGTCAGTTGAATATCTGTTCGGAGATTTCATCTTCAACCATGCATTTCCCACACCATACCATGAGTACACCAGATCATAACCAAAATGAACAAGCCGTATAGATGATGTAAAGCTGAGGGGCCAGAAAGCTGATAGCTGGTGTTGAAGGGTCAAGTTCGGACAGTCACGGGAATCATAGGGGTTGTCTTTTTAACTCTTTACCCTCCATGTGTGGTCATAAATAGGACAGGTAAAAGCAGAGAAAAGACGTCTGCTCTTCCCATCGATTTACTGCTGTTTTTACTGCTGTTCAGATTTTTCCGGGGGTTATTATTCCTGGCAGCTGAACCGCCTGCCTGAAGCAAGGAGAAGCTTCATGAATAAATTCATACCATTAGAAAGCTAACATCATCTTTTGACCTCTCTAATGGGGTAGATTTAAATAAGCACTGCTGATCAGTAAAATGGCAGCAACATTATGATCCCGACCCAAGCTGTTATATATTCTATACTCTCTGATAAAACCGTGAATTATGTTAGCATTGTTAACCCGGATTTTACGTGAGGTGTTGTCCAATATCCTGTGAACCTGTACCTCCGCATGCTTCTGCTTCGGAACCTTTTACCTTCTAAAAAAAATAAACAACATTTCCTATTTTGGTAATAACTGGCAATTTTTGACACTGCTCCTCCTTGTCCAATATCCAAATAATTTTAAAAATTTATACTATTCAAGAAATTTTCAATTTTTTCAACGTATAAAAAAGGCCAAACGGATTCATACGTTTTTTAATAAAACAACCCTTAGCTCCACCTGTCCCATATTTATCCAGAAATCTCCCCCCACCCAGCCCCAATTCCCCCCCCCCCCCCCCCCCCCGGCCACCTAACGACTGCAAACTCCCCCTACACCCCCCCCCCCCCATTTTCTGACGCCAACCAGATCCTGAAAGAAGGTAATGACCGGCATCCATCTCCTCTAATCCTCTTGTGGCATACATAATCTTTTCCAAATGCAGAAATTCCAACAACACCCCCCCCCCTCCCCCCCAGCCATGTTGACGCCTTGGCGACGCCGACACCCTCCATGTGAGCAAAACCCATTTCCAGGCTGCCAGAGAGGCGGAGTTCAGGACGTCAGCTTTCCTCCTCTCCTGCAACCTCGGCAAATTGGACTCCAAAATCGCCACCCTGGGGCACAGCTCTAATCTAACTCCCAAAATCCAACTTGTGGAGAGCTTTGTCCATGATTCCCATTGACTCTAGTTTAGCTAGGGCTCCTTGATGTCGTACTCGGTTAAATACTGTCTAAATGTCAAGGGCAGTCACTCTCACCTCACCTCTGGCATTCAGTTCTTTTGTCCACGTTTGAACGGAGGCTGCAATGATGTCAGGAGCTGATTGACCCTGGCGGAATCTAAACTGAGAATGTGTGAACAGGTTATTTCTGAGTAAGTGCCACTTGATAGCGCTGTTGATGACTCTTTCCATAACTTTGCTGATGATGGAGATGTGGTGAATTATAAACACTAATAATCCACACCGTATTGTCCAACATGTGTTGAGCCTGTACCTTGTATCAGATCATGTGTAGTTGCGCGGCTCTACCCATAAGGGTAGATGAGGAGCTTGTACTGGGCTCCACCCTTGGCTCTGCCCATGGCTACGCCCATGGCTCCTCCCCCTAACCAGAAGTATAAAGGTTGCTGTTGTGAGCCTGCCTGCCAGTTCATCAAGAGTTCATCTTGTCACAGGCAGGCTCTGTTGTAAGACGATTAAAACCACTGTTCGCTTCTAACCACGTGTCGCGTGAATTGATGATCTCATCAGGAGAGTAGACTGATAGGGCAGTAATTGGCTGGGTTGGATTTGTCCCGTTCCTTGTGTACAGTACACACCTGGGCAATTTTCCACATTGGCGGGTAGTTACCAGTGTTGTAGCTGCACTGGAACAGCTTGGCTAGGGTTGCAGCAAGTTTCAGAGCACAAGTCTTCAGTACTATTACCAGAATATTGTCAGGGCCCTTTGCAGTATCCAGTGCCTTTAGCCGTTCCTTGATATCATGTGAGGTGAATCGAATTGTCTGAAGACTGACATCTGTGATTCTGGTGACCTCCGGAGGAGACTGAGATTGATCATCCACTTGACACTTCAAGCTGAAGAGTGTTGCAAAGGCTTCGGCCTTGTCTTTTGCACAGATGTGCTGGGCTTCTCCATCATTGAGGATGGGGATACTTGTGGAGCCTTTTCTTCCAGTGAGTTGTTTAATTGTCCACCACCATTCACGGCTGGATGTGGCAGGACTACAGAGCTTATATCTGATGCGTTCATTGTGGAACCATTGTGGAATCTGTCTATTACTTGCTGCTTACGTTTGGCACAAGAGTAGTCCTGTGTTGTAGCTTCACTAGGTTAACACCTCATTTTTTGGTATGCCTGATGTTGCTCCTGGCATGCTCTCCTGCACTCTTCCTTGAACCAGGGTTGATACCCTGGCTTGATGGTCATGGTATAGTGGGGGATATGCCAGGCCATGAGGTTGCAGATTGTGGCTGCGTACAATTCTGCTGCTGCTGAGGGCCCACAGCGCTTCATGGGTGCCCAGTCTTGAGTTGCTCGATCTGTTCGAAGTCTAGCCCATTTGGCACGATGGTAGTGCCACACAACATGATGGAGGGTATCCTCAATATGAAGACGGGACTTTGTCTCCACAAGAACTGTGCGGTGGTTACGTCTACCCTTACTATCATGGACAGGCAGGTTAGTGACGATGAGGTCAAGTATGTTTTTCCCTCTTTTGGGTTCCCTCACCATCTGCTGCAGTCCCAGTATTGCAGCTATGTCCTTTAGTACCCGGCCAGCTCGGTCTGTGGTGGTACGACTGAGCCACTCTTGGTGATGGACATTGAAGACCCCCAACGAGAGTATATTTTGCACCCTTGCCACCTTAAGTACATCCTACCAGCGGTGTTCAACATGGAGGAGTACTGATTCATAAGCTGATGGTAGGTGGTACGTGGTAACCAGCAGGAGGTTTCCTTGTCCATGTTTAACTTCATGAGACTTCATGCGGTTCGGAGTCAATCTTGAGGACTTCCAGGGCAACTCCCTCCTGACTGTGTACCGCTGTGCCCCCACCTCTGCTGGGTCTGTCCTGCTGGTGAGACAATACATAATCAGGAATGATAATATTGGTGTTTAGGACATTTTCTGTAAGGTAAAATTCTGTGAGTATGACTATGTCAGGCTGTTGCTCTCCCAATTTCGGCACAAGTCCCCAGATGTTAGTAAGGAGACATTGTTGGATCGACTGGGCTGGGTTTGCAATTGTCGTTTCTGGTGCCTGGGTCGCTGCCAGGTGGTCCATCCCGTTTCATTCTTTTTTTGTGTTTTTGTAGCAGTTGAATACAATTGAGTGGCTTGTTAGGCCATTCGGAGAGCACTTAAGAGTCAACCACACTGCTGTGGGTCTGGAGTCAGATGTCAGCCAGACCAGATACGGATGGCAAATTTCCTTCCCTAAAAGACATTAGTGAACCTGATGGGTCTTACCGATAATCAACGATGGTTTCATGATCAGATATTTTACTTCAATTCCAGATTTTTTAAAGTTTAAATTCCACCATAAATCTGGGTCCTGGGATCATTACCCTTTGTCTCTGGATTACTGGTCCAGCGACAATACCACTCTGTCACCACCTACCCCATTGACCTTTCCTGGAGCAAAATCCAACCCCCCCCCCCCCCCCCCCCCCCCGAGTCCTTAACCTGTGCTGTTGTCCAACATCTGCCACCTCAGCTGGTGAACCAATAGATGGTTGGCCTTCCCCTCATACTCGTAAGGAAAACGTCCCTCTCGCACAACGAAGTTGGCTAACCACCTTCCCCATTCACATCAACTCAAACTCCATCTGTACCGTCTTCTTCCCCTTTTTCTTCTTCGCCAACGGCTCTGCCATTGTGGCAGCAGAGTATTGACGATCCACCTCAAGGATCAACTCCACTAACCTTGGTCTCTCCACTCTACCAGACTTATCTCTACGAGGTTTAATCGAGATTAACTCCCCCCCTGATAACTACCTTTAACGTTTCCCAGAAAGTGGAAGGAGAGACCTCCTCGTTCTTATTAAACTCCACGTAGCTTCAAATAGTGGAAGCTATCCTCTCACAAGCCCCGTTGCCTGTGAGTAACTCCATGTCCAACCTCCATGGGGGTCACTGAGCACAACCCACCCCCAAACACATATCCACACAATGTGGAGAGTGGTCAGATATTAAAGTGGCTGAGACTCCACTGTCACTTTGTCTGTCCCAAACGGATTTCAATGAAAATGCTCACAAGCAAAAATGATAGTCACAAAGTCTTTCTCAATCTTAACGCAGGGTCATTCAGTTTGCCTTCATGTGACTGGTTGTTCTTGCTGCAATAGGGTTGCTCCAAGCCCTGTCTCCCTGGCGTCACATTGTAAGATGACTTCACTATTGATGTCATAGTATTTCAGCAGTGGTGTTGTCATCACTAGTTGTTGATTTTAGTGAACTGTGTTTCTTATTCTGTGCCCCAAGACCACCGCACATCCTTGCCATTGAGCTTAGGTAAATGGTTCACATGTCACTGAAGCGCTGCTATACTTCTTTCCTGGTCAGAACCCAAACAAAGACATTTTACTGTTGTTACAGTGCCAGGACACCACCCAGCCCCCTGGGGGATATATTCATTTCTGTGTCCCCAGCGTGATAATCACGAATGATTTCCGTTTTTGAAAAAAAGCTGTGATTCCTGCTGGCGTGACATTACACTGGAGGAGGCGGGGCACATCTGATGTTGCCCTAAAATATGGCATCGAGCCGATTAGTGAAATGTCAATGCATTCTAATTTATTGAAATCAGGTTGCTGCCTTTTCTGAGAGGGCCCTGGAACATTGCGCTCGGAAAGCTCGGTGGCGCAAATTCTGTTATGGCCCTCGCACAAGAGTTGGTGACCATAATGGGATATGCACCCGTGATGTATGGGCCCTGAAACTTTCACCCAATGTGTAGCAGTCTCTCCCCAGCAGTGCTGTTACTCATATTAGCTCTGGCTTATTAACCGAGTCTGTTGTCTAAGCGTAGTTTTATGGTGATGAGGTTCAAAATCTAAATCAATAGTTAGGAAATTCGGAAATTTTTCATTAAATTTAGTTGAAAACTTCCTGGATATTCAACTGCCAAGATGTCCCTGAGCAGTTGTAAAATCATGTCATCTTCCCACAATATTCCTACATTTGGAGTACGAGAAACTTGATCAACAGCAATGTCTCATTAGAGTGTCCAATAGTTGAGACATCAGGCAAAGAGTGCACATTTTGCATTACTTGAAATGTCTCCAAATAACAAAGGCAGGAGAAGTAAATCGTCATGCTATCGCCACAGATGAAGACAAATGGATGGTGTGCATCTTTTTTAGTGTATTAATTACATTTATTATCAAGGACTATAATATGACAAGGGACATAGAAATTGTAAATATATCTTGAGGGAGTAGTGTCCAATTTACAGTAATGTGCTCGATACCCATGAGAGACATTCAGATAAAATAGGAATGAGTGGGTGAGACTGGTCGATGACATAAAAGGGGTAGAAACTAGACCAGAGGAGAGTACCTTCAGTACAAGATAATTACAGTAGGATGCTAAGGGATGGATAGGTGTAATAACTGGGGTTATTTGGAACAAGAATATCTATTTGGAATCGGGTAAATGTGTAGCTCATAAAGAAGCAAGTGCAACATTGCCAAGTTTTTCACTCAGAAGCAAGATTAAAATAAATGAGATAATATACAAGGGAGATGAGAAAGCCAAGAGCAACCATTTGTATAGCAAATGGAACATGTGTGCTCTCATCCATTGTATAGCAAATGGAACATGTGTGCTTTCATCCATTGACCAAACATCTAATGCAAGCTGAAGTCATGGATTCTTGAAAGCACTATGACCTGGTCCATTAGTATTTTTTTTTCATAATTAAGAGTAACCGATTTTTTTGTTTCAATTAAGGGGCAATTTAGCGGGGCCAATCCACCGGCCTTTTGTGTTGTGAGGGGGTGAGAGCCACGCAGACACGGGGACAATGTGCAAACCCCACATGGACAGTGACCCAGGACCGAGATCGAATCTGGGACCTCGGCACTGTGAGGTTGCAGTGCTAACCACTTGCCACCGTCTCGCCCTTTGGTTATTAGTATTCTAAGGGTAATAGCGAACAAATCCAAGGCTCAAATTCTGCAAACTGGTGTGCGCTAGTAATCATCAAATTGACAAAGGCAAAGTTAAGAACAAACCTGATTGTTTTTTACAAGATTTGTGTCATTTACCCTGTGTTTTCTGTCTTGATATCACAACCCATGCATTTATCAAATTGGCAGAAGCATGTTCTGTGAGATATTTTCATGGAGGAGTATATAAGTGAGCAATAAACCTATCTAAGTTAATTGTACATGACAACAAAACTGGATTATGAATGGTGCTGAATTTGCATTGGCGTGTCAAGCAAGGGAAGCAATAGCTGATATGATGTTTTTGAGTTATCTGGCTTGAAATCTGGACTATCTGATATCTATGATAATATGCATAGTAATTATCCAGTAAATTTATCAACATTGAAAGGAAGTAGGATGAAGGTTACTTATCAGATGGATGGTTAACATTGCATAATGACCAACATCCAAACTTCTGCCTATGCTCCCATATCTCATAATGGTTGGGTCCCATCTTATTGCCCCCAATACTGTATATGAGACTGTGTACATAATAAATGCTCAAAAAGCCATTGCTCCAATACTGTATATTCCAGATTTTACAATCCCAATGAATAACTGGATCCTAAATTTGACTCATCTAATGGAGAGAAAGGATAAAGCCTCGCCATCATTATCTATAATATAGAGGGAGTGAACATAAGCTGATCATTATCCAAAGGTGATTGAGTTATTAATTGTAGGTACACTTCCAGAGCCTTTCGATATTTCAAAGATCATTACTACTGCTTTGATTATACTATGCTATTGTGTATAAATTAAAAATTTGATTGGCTCAATATATATAAGAAGCTTCATGATGGGCGACACGAGCACCATGATCAGTCGTTCCTGGAAGATAAGATGCTAATAGATTTCTGGTAAAGTCACTGGGCATGATTTAATGGCCTCATTATGTCCAACTTGGTGACACGACAAGGACATTGAATCTCGCAAGAGACCTGTCGCGAGATTCACAGTGCTCGAAATGCCAAACAAGATTTTGTTAAATCTCACGCGACAACGCAATCTGGATCTCGCCCTCGCTGGCCGAAATCCAGATGAACGTACTTACGGGAGCCATTCGGCCCATTTAAATATGTCTATGTCAGATTCTCCCGGAGCCCGGGAACTAACGGCCTCACCTGGGAGGCCTTGGCATGGCGCCGTTTAGCACTGGTTTCCACAAATGTAGACCAGGCATAATAGGCCATTAGAGACCTCTGGGTGGTCAGGCTCTGGACAGGGTGGTACCCTTGCACTCCCGCTGGCACCTGCACATGCTTGCATTGCCATCCTGGCATGGCTCAGATTCCAGGTTGCCCATGCCAGGTTTCAGGCCTGGGATAGCCTTGGTCTTAAGAGCTGGGGTGAGAGGACCTGGTAGTGGAGGGATTCGGAGGCCGTGATGGGGATGCTGAGGGGGGTTGAAAGATCGGGGCAGCATTTAAAAATGGAACCCTGATCCGCGTTAATTCTTCTGCACGGGTGAGCTCTACTGCAGGAAATGATGTAAGTGCGGCCTCGGCAGGCTTTGCTTCACGTGACCCAAAGAAATGTCAAATTGCCATTAAATTGTGTGCCACCTCGGCGCTGCAGGGACTGAGAAACACCCTGCTACACGCGCACCAAATGGTATCTGTTTGTGTTCCATTAAATCACGCCCACTCTGATTGTTTCAGAATATAATCAGATTTATCTGCATTTGGGCACAAATTAGGCATCTTGCTCTGGGAGAACCAATGGTCTGGTTAACCTGCATTCTGAACCATATTTTCCAGTGTTTTGTGTATTGATTGGATCTGTTGAGAATTGTTGTTCGACATTTCATTAATGTGCTTGTTAATTTCCGTACCGCTTCCTGTGGTTGTCTGTATTCAAGGTTAGACCTAATAGTAAGGCCATTCACCCAAACAAAATGAATAATAATTCTACATTGCCACTCAATCGTCTGTTATTAATGGCAGCTCTTCCTGGCTCTTCCTGCCTGACAAAGTGAGTAAACAGTATTTTAAAGATGTCCAGCAGTTACAAAATTATACGTCATTTGAGTTCAGTTGACCGGATATCTTAGTTTTCTGTTGAGCGATAAAACAAATGACATGAGATTCCATGACCGGGATTCTCCGAGCCCACAACGGGTCGGAGAATCGGCGGGGGCGCGGGAAATTCATACCACGCCTTTCCAAAGCTGGGCCGCCGATTCTCCGCCGACAGGAAAATCGGCACCATTCGCGCCCATGCAGTTACTGCGGCGCGAGTCAGGGCCGCTGATATAGGCTCTCACCGAGTTCCGCTGAGTCCCACCGAGTCCCACCGCTGTGGTTCAAACCTGGTAGCACCTGGCAGGAGGTCAGACCCGGGGCCGCTGCGGATGTCCTGGTGGGGGGGCGGGGGGAATCTGACTGCGGGGGGGGGGGGGCCTCTACAGGGCTTCCGATTGGCTGGCGGCTGCGACGTGGAGGGGGCCTACCTCCTTTCACACGGGCCTGCTGTTAGGTCCCCGACATGTTGCTCCGCGCCGGCGTGGAGACGGCCACCATGCGCACGCGCTGGCATGGAGATGGCCTTCGCGCCTTCGCGGGACCCGCGCCTGCCATGGCACGCAGGCGCGGACCCACGCCGGCCATGCAGGGCCACCTTTTGGCATCGGAGCAGCGTGCAGCACTCCAACACTGTGCTAGCTCCCTAGAAACCAGAGAATTGCTGGGCCAGGGGCATGTTGATGCCAGCGTACACTACTACGGTATTTACGCTGACGTCAACACTTGGCCGGGATTTATGGCCCATAATTTGGCTGAATGTCAGAAGACACAAGGAGTTGCATGATTTTCTTTTATTACTATTTGATACTGGGAGTAAGTAGAAGCAGGAGTTTTGTCTGACAGTGATTCCTTCCCAAATCTTGAGTGGGTGGAGTCATTTACATAATGGAGCAAGCACAAGTGACATTTATGGGGTTTGCATCCCAGGAGGGCTCCTGAAGCACTTTACCACACCACTGGGACATAGTTTGTCAATGATCAGCATTCACTTCTAAAAATAAAGAAAGCCAAGTTATATGAACTCACATGATTTTTTAGTAAAAAGAATGTTCAAAAAGATACCTTTTAAATTGATGAATCATACGACTGTATTTACAGAATCATAAGACGCACTCTTTTCCTGGAAAGTTGCATAAATTGCCTCGCATCTCCTGCACCAAATATTACATCCAAAATCCTGGTGCGGTTTCTGGTCTGGCGCAGCACACATTGTGACAATTACGTCATTTATAATTACCATGCATTGGGTTTGAACTCCAAAAAAGTCTCCTGAGTTTGCTGGCAATTTGCTGGTCATAGCCTATCACCTGGTTTGCCCAAATAGGCGTCTATGAGATTCATATGGAAACTACAATGCAAATTTTAACATATTGTGTCATAAGACTGGATTTTCAATGCCGACGCAGGGCAAAGCTTCATCTGGCAGGAACAAATGAAGGTGAGGAGACCTCAATTCTAATTTGCAAATTGGTTCCCACTCGGTGACATTTTGATTGGCAGAGGAAATATGGTGGGTTGCAACCTGAGACACACGCAGACTGATTTGGGTCTTCTACATTAATGTCTATCTCGATTTTAAATTTAACTGAATAAGGCAAGTGGGTTCCCGAACCTTGTGTGATTCATCTGAGGTCAGTGACATTCTGGAGGTTTTGTTGGGACAGTTGTGGAATAGAATGTCATTATGAATGCTTTGCTTGATTTCAAAATCACTAATAGTGAGCTCAACAGGCTCTGTTGGCAGACTTGTTGGGGGAACTGGAGCTTCACTTAATGGGTCATTTAATAAGCACTTGATAGATTATGTTTTGAAGTGGTTTGCGAATGCCTGTTTGTTTGTTTTGGCAGATGTATAACCACTTGAGGGGATGAAAGGTTGTTTTAAGTGGAATTTGAATGGTGTGTCTGATTGACAGTTTTATGAAGTCCAAAGGGAAATATGTTTCTTTTCATGTAGTTTGAATGGATATTTGTTTAATTTGATAGGTACATGAGCATGTCAACGAATTTCCAGTGTTATTATTGGGCTCCTGAGTGTTTTTCAGAGTGGGTACTGGTTGAGTGGGTATGACGGATGCACAGTGAGGTATGGAGGAGATATTGGGAGGTAGGTGGCATTTAAGGGCTCGAGGAGTGATGTTTAGGGGTCCTAACATTTAAGGGCAGAACAAGACTCATACGTTCTGATGTGTCCACTTGTCTCCATTCCCAACTTGGACCTGCTTTGGGAGATGGTAGCCCTGACTCCAGCACACTCCCGACTCAACACGGGAAAATGATATGAAACAGGAGCCAAGAAATTATCCAACTCCCGCTTCTCACCTCAAAAGGCAAAATCTGACCCATAATGATCAATCTCTTTGATCAAGGGAAGAATAACTTAATGGGCGAGATCTTCCAGTTGTTCATGCCGGCGAGATCGGTAGATTACGCCGATGGCGCACACCCGTCGTGGTTTCCCAGTGGCGTGCGTGGATTCAATAGGAAATACGATTGACAGCGGCGGGACCAGAAGGTCTCACTGCCAGCCAACAGTGGGCTGTCTTCCACCACTGAGAAACATGCAGCAGGGAAGACCAGAGAATCTTGCCCAATAAGTCATAAATAAATCACAACCACTCATATTTTCCCAGGTTGTTTTATTCAAACTAAGACTATAAGGAAAGAATGGATTATAGAAGTGGAACCTAAAAATTAGTAGGTCCGTATTTCAGTACATGTTGAGGAAGATTATCATAAACAGGGATGATCCTTCTGACACATGGGTCACTTAGAAGTGAAGAATTATCTTTGCCTTTGGTAGAACTAGTAGGTTAATATCTTTATGGATGGAATTTAATGACATCTCCTGTGGCAAGTTTTGTGGCGTTGGGGCATTTAATCGGGTGGGAAGGTGGCGGGTGGGGACCCTGCCTCATTCCTGCCTTTATCCCAATTAGGTCCAGGGCAGGAAGACTTTACCGGGCCTTTCCACACAACTCGCCAATCGAGGAACATATGTGGGCAATTATTGCTCAGTTAACGACCTCATCCTCGCACCAGTGGTACTCAACCTGTGGGATGCTCGTCATGTGACAGTTCGGTTTCTCACTGGTTTCTCAGGGAGGAGGGCATTCAAAAGCACTGAGTATCTGATTGAGGGGCCCAGTACTGGGAAGCTAGGGAGGGTTCCCTGCTTTTTCTGCGAGCCCACCTCCCCTTCCTGATAGGAATCTAAGGAAATACACTTAAAGTAATCTTATCAATTTATAAGTTCAAACTCTGGTCACTGCTTTCGTTAATATTTAGTATCTCCTACTGCTAATTTTCAGTGCAGGCTTTTCATTTTCCATTCACTTTGTTAAGTCTATTAGTAACTTGCTACTCAGCACGGTAGCACAGTGGTTAGCACTGTTGCTTCACAGCTCCAGGGTCCCAGGTTCAATTCCTGGCTTGGGTCACTGTCTGTGTGCAATCTGCACGTTCTCCCCGTGTCTGCGTGGGTTCCCTCCGGGTGCTCCTGTTTCCTCCCACAAGTCCCGAAAGACGTGCTGTTGGGTAACTTGGATATTCTGAATTCTCCCTCTGTGTACCCGTACAGGCGGTGGAATGTGGCGACTCGGGGCTTTTCACAGTAACTTCATTGCAGTGTTAATGTAAGCCAACTTGTAAAAATAGAATTATTATTGTTATATTTACGTTTGTCTCTTAAACCATTGTGTATCTAACTTTAACTCTGAGTGTTGTAACCAATTAATACTGTATGTGTGTGAATTATGGACTGGAAAGGAAGAGTTTGTGGTTTTGTTGGTAAATTATTCACTTGGATTTTGCCTGGTAAGTGTAAACCAGTTCAGTGAGTTATGTTGGGCATCATTCGTCTCCAGATCTCTGCTGGGAGATAGAATTCCCAGATGGTTAAAGGTGAAAAGTTCCAAGGACCCAGGTTCAATCACAGCCCCGGGTCACTGTCCGTATGGAGATTGCACATTCTCCCCGTGCCTGCCTGGGTCTCACACCCACAACACAAAGATGTGCAGAATAGATGAATAGATGGATTGGGTAAATTGCCCCTCAACTGGAAGAAAAAATGAATTGGGTACTTTAAATTTATTTTTTAAAAGGTGAGAAGTTAAAGGAGGGAATTTGAGATGTGCCTGGTTCTATGACATACATTTCATAGGTTACCAAAGCCTCTCTTTCTCACAATGCGGTAAAATTAATGTTACTCTGTGGAGGAGGTCCGCTTATCTCTTTCCAGCTCCTTTCTAAGAACTTTTCAATGCCGTGCAATGTTATATCTGATCTGGGTAGTCATGATAAAAACACTCGATTGTTCATAATGGTGAAAGCTCCCATTTCTCATTGCTTGCCTCACCTTATGAGCGCACGTTCCTAATGGGGAGGAAGGTTAGAGCATAAATTTACATTCTTCTGAATCCTTAGTGATGTCTGTTGGGTCACTTCCTTTTTTAAAATCAGAAATGTATCTAACAGGCAAGCCATATTGAAAACATTTTATTCAATGGGCATAAAGAGTGTGGATTTGTCTGTGCATTCAAAAGTAGTGGAACATAAGATCAGTAAGTCGGAGAAAAGATCAAATTAAGGTAAATTATAAATTATTAACCAAAACATGAGCTGTTTAATTCAACAAGCACACATTCCCAATTCGGTTTCAAATTGATCATATTGTTATGGATGGAAGTGGGTAATTGACTCTGATGGCCTAAGCTAGAATCTGCTATGCTTCAGATGTTATTTAATTACATCTTTTTAAAAAATCCACTGAATATTGAATAATATTTTGCATGAGGATCATGCTTAATTTTCATCAAAACATATTAAAAATTAATTATTTTTTCCATCTTTTAACTCTAATGTTTCCTGGCAGGATTTTCAGCATGAATGAATTGTTGACCATAATTTTGTTTCGTTCGATCCCCTGCGTATACAATAGATAACATTTTGGTGCTAAACAGAAACTCTTGGCTGGAACACTGTGGTGAGACAAGACAGGGGGCGCTCTTGGACACATGCTGATAAGCTGGCGAGCACCCTCCAAGCCCCCTTGTGGGAAGGCCCACCACCACTTGTCCTACTCAGGCACTTGATAGGCTAGCGGTGCGCCTTCACCTAGTATTAAGGCCCTCGGGGGCAGCAGAAGTCCCATCCGGGGAGAGCTGCCAATCAATCAGATGCTGGCATCTGAATTTAGTAGTGTCACTGTCAATGCGTGGCTGTTGCCAGGATGTCACCCACTCGATTGCCGGATCCAGGCCACAGGGAGTGATGGGAGGAAGGGGGTGGCAGGGTGCAGGTGGTGGGTGTTAGGAGAGGCGTGTCGGTAGCAAGGTCAGGAAAATGGTTCTCCACAGGACTTCCTGCCTAATGCCAGGTACCTCCATCAGGTTCTCAGTGCCTTTGAACAAAGCTGTGTCTCTACTCTCCACTCACCCATCTCATTAAATGACTCCAAACATGTCACTCGGAGCGCGCAAAATATTCTGCCCACTTTGCTTACCTGGTAGCCCACCGATGAATACTGTCAGCATGGAGGGACTCAATGTCCCCGAGGGCTGAGGTATGGCTATCGGACATGGCGAGCTTTCTTGGCCTGGAGAAAGTCAAGTTCGCCTTGAGAGGTTCGCTATTAGGGTTCGCCCGAAGGTGGCAGCCATTTATTGACTTCTTCGCAGACGAGTAAGCGTCAGCAGGGGGAGGGGGCTAGGGTAGAGTAAAGTAGGGGGATATTGAGGCAGGTCCGTGCGTGAACAGAGCCGTGGTTTACACTGTTTAATTTGTGTCTTGACTTCTTTTTTTTGTACTATACAATGTCACTTTTTCTATATGCCTAAAATACCTCAATAAAATTGTTTGTTAAAAGAAAATATTCTGCCCAATAAAAATCTCCCAATTTGAGATTGGCATACTTTTGTGACATAGAATTCCATTCATAATTAGGCATAGTCCGCAAGGAGCATTTGACATCTCTCTCTGTTAGATCAAAGTGTTTAGAGCTTGAGCGGCTTCATTCTGTGTCAAGTGTGGCTGATCAGGAATCTCTCCCACTCTTACTGCCGCCTATTGGCATGTCTCCATGGTCAACATGTGCTGGAGTAGGACTTAAACTTGGACGCCTGGCTCAGAGGTGGGTGGGCTACCCAGCCAATCACAATACCTGTTACAATGGAGTACATACAGTTCCGAAATGGGTCATCTGGCCAAATAGTCCATGTCAGAATTTATGCTCAAAATGAGACTCTTCCCCTCTTTCCTCATTTAAATTGACCACCGTAACTCTCTATATTGTTCTCCATCGAATACCTGACTAGCTTTCCCTTAAATGCCTCAGCACTATCCACTTCAATCATTCCTTGTGGTAGTGAGTTCCAAATTGTCACCACTTTTGTGTCAAAAACATTCTGATGAATTCCCGAATGGATTTCTTCAGGGTTATTTGATATTGATGGCCTCCCAATTCTTCTCCACAAGGAGAAACATTCTCAGTAGGTAATGCATCTGTCTCTGAGCCAGATCAGACGCTCCATGTTTAGATCCGACTCCTGCACATGTTGGTCATGGATGGATCGTTCATAATATGACCAAACAGATTGATAATCAGCCTGCTAATTGTTGCAACATGCCCATGGCTGGCAATCAAGCCCAGATATTGGCTTGCTTATTTTTTTTATGGCCTTTCACTCTGTCTGCACACTAGCAAAGCTTTTCATAATTTTCAAGGTAGTTCAAACTTTGCCAATCCTTTCCTGATATGTATCCCCACACATTTCTGGTATCATCCTTTTAAATCTTCTCTGCACTATCTCCAGTGCCTTGATGCGCTATCAATCGTACTAAAGACTCGAATGGGTACAATAGAGGCTTTATTACAGTTAGATGTTTATCCTCTGACTGCAGCTGGTAGAATGGCTGCTCAGGAGAAGTCATGCATATTTATACGGCTCCTTGTGGGTGGAGCTAGCCGGCAGGGGCTACCAGCGAACCTGTAGTATAGGTACAACTGTACATCTCCTAATATAGGCACACACACAATTACACAGTAGATCACCACATGCCTCTATATCCTTTTTAATAATATAAAGATGTGAACTGTTCCCAGTACGCTAAGTGTGGCCTAACGAAAGATTGATAGTGCACATAACTTTCCTACTTTTAAATCCTATACCTCTGTAAGTAAAGCCTAAGGGCGCGATTCTCTGGCCTCGTTGTGCTCTCGCTCAAGCAAAATAAGGCCGGTGAATAGCGGGAGAGGCCAAAAACAAGAACTGCGCCAGGCGGCAAAGAGTTTGCAATGCAACCAGCCCGCTCCTGTGGGCGAAATCGGGATCTCGCTGAAGCATGGCGAAAAACCAATTATCACCACTTAAGCTCCATTTCCATACAATTAACAGGAGTGACCCCATATCCAATGGCCTGCCATAATTCATCGGCCTCCCCAGGAAGTGGTCATGCTGGCGCTGATTAGTGCTCCTCTTTAAAATCGTGAACCTGGCGGAAGGGCTTCTGTGGGAAGCTGAGGAGGTGAGTAGCAATCTAAGCTCATAGGCAAAGAGCCCAGGGGTCGTGGTTAGGTGAGCAGTTCACACAACGCAAGTGGATTCCTGCGACTGGGCGAGCCACGTAGCATGTGGGAGTTATTGCCTAGCATCCCAATCACACCGTGGTGCCAGGACATTGTGCTTAAACATGGCGGGAGCCAACACCACACATGCAGCAGCCAACATCTGAACCAAGGGATGGGACACAGCTCTGGGGACATGTCCACAGCCGAAAGCTGGGTGAGATGCTAATAGATAGAAAGTGACAGAGGCATCTTACTGGTTGTTCACAAGGGTGTTTAATGTGCCGTACAAGCCCCCACTTTCCCAATGGTGCTAATCCCCCCCCCCCACCCTCTATCTACCACCCCAATTGCATCCTCAGAGCTCTCAGGAGAGGGTGCCCCCTGGGAGGGGCCAGCACTGTTGGCTGGAGGACCTGTGGGGAATGGACATGTGGTCAGTGGCAGGGATGGGTCAGTCAGTAAGACAAGAATGTTTGACAGGTCCTCTGGGTGGATCCCGGTGGTTCCTCATCTCTGCGGTGTCTGCCAGCCTCCGTGTGGGTGACCATTCTGTCCTCAGCCACCCTATTCACATCCAGGGCATGCTCCTCGAAAGGAGGTGAGGATTCTTAAATCTGGCACACCACTGCCAGGGTGAGTCCTCTCCCAACGGCTACGGGAGAGATTTTCCTGAGGAGACACAGAGGGGGCACTGTTAGCCACATGCATCGTTCACAGTGGTGGGAAGGGCAGTGTGAAGGGAAGGTTTGGGAGGGTTGAAGGGGGTGGGGTGGATGGAGTGTTGGGGGCTGCATGGTGAGTTGGGGGGTGGGTCGGAGGTATTGGTGTCTACTCACTTGTGCTGCCCGGTGTTGGTCATTGGCCTTCTACCTGCAATGAAGGCCAGTCCTCCTGGTCACACTCCCTGAGCTCACAGCTGCCGCAACCTCGGCCCAGGCAGTACTGGCTGCCCTTTGGCTCATCCTCTGGGACCCTCAGGGGAACAGGACATACCTCCTGGCCTCCACAGTGTCTAGGAGCCTCCCCAGGTCAGAGTCCCTGAATCTTGGGGCTGGTCTCCTCGATGCCATTGCTGTGAGATGGCTGGGGTTGGCTGAGCAAGTGCAGCTTAAGTGCTGCTCGACCTTGTTAGCGGGGGGCTGGCGAACGTGGCGCCAGTGAATCAGCTGGCAAGCCTTCATTTGAGGCGAGAGGTGTTGGTCGTTCTGGGTGAGTGTGCTTAACACTCAATTTGAAAAATGAAAATCGCTTATTGTCACGTGTAGGCTTCAATGAAGTTACTGTGAAAAGCCCCTAGTCGCCACATTCCGGCGCCTATCCGGGGAGGCTGGTACGGGAATCGAACCGTGCTGCTGGCCTGCTTGGTCTGCTTTAAAAGCCAGTGATTTAGCCTGGTGAGCTAAACCAGCCCCTTTGGCTCTGTTCTGTACTTTGCTCTGGAGTCGTCAGGTGTCGTTAAGACACTGCCACAAGCTTCAAGGTGAAGTTCAAAGCAATAAAACCATACACCAATTAGTAAGTCCAAACAACTGAGTTTATTATAATACAATTATAATAACTACCCATGCACACGCTAAAAGGATTAAACTTACTCCTACCGCTAAATAAACTAATACTTATCTCGAAGGAACTGCTGGGTCAGGGAACAAGGCCTCTTGCTCTGCTCTGGTCTGCAGACCTCAGGTTGGTATAAGTTAAAAGGGGTCAGGAGTGCCTATCTCTGGTAGCAATCATTGTGAGGAACTTACTTGTTGGCGGCTGCTGTTCGAACCTTCTTCTCTCTCTCGTTCAAGATCTTCTTGGCAAAAGCTGGTCCACGGAGGAGTGTTGGTCAAAGAGAGAGAAGGGCTGGAGGGCTGGATCAGAAGACTGAACCATGTGTGGGACCTGTCTTTTATAGGTCCCAGGGGATCCGCGCCCCTTTGGGCAGACTCCCTTACCTGCTTGGAATCGATTGGGTCTCTTCCCAATCGATATGTTTGAACCCCCCAATCATGGGGCAGTTCCTCGGTCACTGGGGTGGTTCTTGGGACTTATTGGTTTGGGCTTCTCTGGCGCCGAAAAGTCTGGCCTGCCATTCAATGTATCGATCTGTGTTTAACTTGTTTCCATTGTATCTGGGGATCGCCCGGTATCGCCTCATTAGTATGTTAACAGGTTTCTTTTCACAGTGCTGTCTGGTTTCTGCAGCAGTCAAAACTGGTTTCTGCAGCCGTCCCAATATACAAGCACTTTGCAAGCTGCTTGCTTTACAACATGTCCATTTTCCCTGCATTCCTTGCAATCTTCCATTTTGTGTTGGGCAGTGGCCACCCCAGGTGACTACAGAAGCCCATGAGGCTTCGTTAGGTGGACCAATTAACATTGAATCTTGTTGCCGGCCTCGCTGGGCCAGGCGCCGGGAAGCTCGCGGCAAATCCCTCTCGCTTCCACACTGAGAAATATTTCTGGAGAATCACGCCCTCACTCTTGATTTGCACTTTTTTTAATGGCCTGGCTGAACTGCAAATTTTAGTGATTGGTGTATTTGTATTCTGAAATCCCTTTGATTCTTTACCCCACATAGACCTGCACCTTCCATCTAATAAGTTACATCCATATTCTTCCCACAAAAATGTTCTTCCTGAGATTTAGCTGTTTTGGACTTCATTTGCCAATTATTTGCCCATTCTTGCAGTTCATTAGTGTATTGTAGAATCATCCAGTTTCCAGTGCAGAAGGAGGCATTTCGGCCCATCGAGTCTGCACTGGCCCTTGGAAAGAGAACCCCACTTAAGCCCACACCCCGTATCCCAGTAACCCCACCTAACCTTTTTGGACACTAAGGGGAATTTATCATGGCCAATCCACCTAACCTGCACATCTTTGGACTGTGGGAGGAAACCGGAGCACCCGGAGGAAACCCACGCAGACACGGGGAGAACGTGCAGACTCCGCACAGATAGTGACCCAAGCCGGGAATCGAACCTGGGACCCTGGAGATGTGAAGCAACTGAGCTCCCATGCTGCATTCCTGTAATTCATTGCACTTTTCCTCAGTTTTGTGCAGAGCACATTTATATTATATATTGGTCAAACAATAATTGTAAAGCAGTTCATATTTTGCTCATGTTAAACCAATCACCATTATTAAATTTTGTTTTTTTAATATCCTCCAATTTGCCTAATTAATTCTCTGCAATGTGTAGCAATTCACAAGTCTCCTAAACATATTACGAAACCTTTTGAAACCAAATTGTTGCTTTGATTAACAATAAACAAAAGTTTATTAATCGCTCGTCATTAAGCTTCGCCGTGGTTCAGGCCGAGTGGTTTATTCATCGACACGTTTTGAGACTTACTGATGGCAACAATGTTATAATACATCTCTCCTCAGATTGCATTCAATGACATGCAATTAATGTAACCTGGCTTCTAGGCCTGGAGTAATCCGTTCTGGCTCGAGGTTATCTGCTTAGTTATGGACTTTGAGCAGAGTTGAACAGAGATCCTCAACTTCCCCCTTCTACCAACAGCACTCACCCTCTTCCAGAGGTTCCTGTGGCTGAATAATGGCTACCTACGTTTAAACCACTTTAATAAAATATTTCGACAGTTGTAAATAACGTTGAGACTCATGAGGTTGAATTTTCGCTAAGGAGATGGAAAATGGAATTTGTTTTACGGTCAAAAACACACATCAGTGGTTGGGTGTGGGGGTAGAGGATCTGATGAAAGTTAAGATTTTCACATGGGTGAGCCCTGAATTGACAGAGACATTTCCTGCCCATTGTGGCTGGCGGGTTCTCATTACTGGAGGGCCAATCAGAGCTCTTTCAGCTTGAGAGGAGCATCTGGTCCCATTATAAGATAAGTAACTGAGGAGACACTTCAACAAGAACGTGCCTCTCAGCCAGATTTGAATAAAGAAACAGAAAAAGCAGCCAGACCACCATTGTGGGGTTAGTGGTATTTTCATCTTTTGTTCGACACGAACAGAGGGTCGTTTAGGTTTTAAAATGTCTGATGTGACATCTGGCTTTCCATAATCACCTGGCTATGCCAGGAGGCTGTCTCTCAGTTCGATGTACAATAAGAAAAACACTGAGGAAGTTCTGTTGTCCTTAATCATGAAACATGGTGTTAGAAGTGGGTTTAGAAACAGAGTTTTGAAACTTGAACTGTTGTAAAGCAGACATTTCACTTCACAAAGGCACACAGGTATGTTTAAATCTGCAACACAGCTGCTGAAACAGGACTACGAAAAGCAAACACATACCATAGGCTGCGAGTAACTATTGGGTGAGTGAACATGGAAAAGTTTGTAAAGTTTCCAATCTCAGCTCCAGTAGAAATGAAAGGTGATATGTGGCAGAATCTGTAGTTTTTCCACTTGCAACGGCAAAATTATGAGGTTGCAATAGACTTAATTAACAAGCCTGAACTGATAAGAGTAACCACACTAGTGATGAGGGACTGCTACACATTGTATACTCCCCTAAATCTAACACACAAACAAGGAAAACAGATGGTAGAGATTTTTAACACCTTGAATGCACATTGTGCACGATGAATGAATGTCATATATGAATGCCATTAATTCAATACTAGAGCTCAAGTAGAGGCAGAATCCACAGATCAGTACATGCCTTCAGTAACACAGTTTGCAGAAACATGTGTATTCAGATAGATAAAAGATTACCTGATGAAAGATAGATTCGTTATCGGTATGCAAGGCTCCTCGCTAAGAGTAAGTCCACTGAAAGATGTGAAATTGATGCTGAAGAAAGTGAAAGACTTGTGTTGAAATGTCAGCATATATGTGACAGAGTCGACCAGGAAATATATTATACCAAGAACGATTCAAGGCTGAGAGGGCAGAGCAATCGCAGACAAAAGGAAGGATTCAAATACTGTAGGGTGCAGCATAAAAAGGAACAGAAGGGTTGTCCAGCATGGGGAAAGCAGTGTTTCAACTCCAAGTAGCAGAACCATTTTGCACACAAGTGTTTGGCTAGAAAGAAGCCTACACAGATGATTACTGGAATGATGTCAGCATAAGAGTTTGAGGAAGAACAAAGAGTCTGACGAAGAACAATGCAGCATATAATGAAAATGAAAATCGCTTATTGTCACGAGTAGGCTTCAATGAAGTTACTGTGAAAAGCCCCTAGTCGCCACATTCCGGCGCCTGTCCGGGGAGGCTGGTACGGGAATCGAACCGTGCTGCTGGCCTGCTTGGTCTGCTTTAAAAGCCAGCGATTTAGCTGAGTGAGCTAAACCAGCCCCAAACCCAACTTTGTGAGTTGGGTCCATTAAGTCTATAAGTGACAAATAGTTTGTGACCGTTTCAATGATGACCAGAGAGTGAGAGTGTCAGATAGACACATAATTACCTTCATAGACCTGGATGAAATCCATGGTGAAACCCGTGGAAGTAAGTTTGAGGCTTAAAACTCATACCGGGATGACAAATTAATCTGAGAGCGCAATTCAATGGCAAGAAGGAAGATCTAGAATTTCAGATCATAGATGGGATGCAATGGCCACTCATCTCAGCTGAAGCAAGTCTAACGTTTGAGCTGATAACCCAAAATGTACCAACAGAGGGCAACAAAAGAATTCAGAGAAGACAGCAAAAGATCCCAGAGAGAGGAAAACCATATTCAAATAAATCAGGTACCAACCACATCAGTGCAGTGAAATGCATGAGCCGAAGGTCAATTAAGTAGTTCTTTTTTTAATTTTAGAGTACTCAATTCATTTTTTCCAATTAAGGGGCAATTTAGCATGGCCATCCACCTACTCTACACATCTTTTGGGTTGTGAGGGAAAAACACACGCAAACATGGGGAGAATGTGCAAACTCCACACGGACAGTGACCCAGAGCCGGGGTCGAACCTGGGACCTCGGCGCCATGAGGTGGAGTGCTAACCACTGCGCCACTGTACTGCCCTTAAATTAAGTAGTTCTACAGGAAAACATTTCGATCAGAGCTGAACTGGGAGATTGGAAATACATAATTTAAGATGAGTATATACCTTTAAATGCACAAGATTAACTGAAATCTTCAATGGACCAATCTGTGCGAGAATTGTGCAAACAAATGATAGAAATTGCATAAAGGTACTAGGAGGAAATAAGGACCCTCAATTCCACAGTTGGAAATCAACTCAACCAGCCTATCAAAACAGCAGGCAGGAAAGACAAGAAAATAAGTTGCAACCCTGAAATACTCCATACTGAGTACAAAACTGCCATCAAGCCATGTGCTCCAAAAAATGGAACAACATGGGCCACAAGAATTACTCTCTCTGGCCATGTAGTTGCAAGTGACAAAACTTGAAATGGAGGAAAAATAAAAAGAAAGTGGAAGAGAAGAAAAAGAGAGAGCATTTTAGAGAGGTCAAGCAGAAAGGCAGGAGAGATAAAAGGCAAGAGAACGATAGGAAATAAGACAGGAAAGGGAACTGGGAAAAAATAATTCAGCAAAAGAAGAAAAAGAAAGGGAGAGAGGCATGAGAATTCCAACTTAAAAAGCTGGCGGTTAATAGAGAGACACCAGATGAAAGTGAGGAAGGAGATATTTCCAGACCAGAACACAGATTCATACAGGCGCCTCCAAAATTTTAAGAAAAGGATATGGAAGCGTTTTTCAATTCATTTGCAAAAATAGCTAAACAGATTAAATAAGTGAAAAAAATCTGACATTAATTTTACAGAGCAGATTAATAGGTAGGGCTAATGAAGTATATGCACCGCTGTCAGAATAAATATCTGGGGAATATGATGCAGTGAAGAACATTGTCCTTAGTGCTCATGGCACCAGAGGCATATAGACAAACATTTTAAAATATAAGAAAACAGCCTGGACAAACTTATATTGGAACTTTAAAGAGTTAAACATAGTGATTTTGATAAGTGGATAAGAGCATAAAAATAGAGGGAACTTCTGAAGCCCTCAGATAAGTTATTATTTTGGAACAATATAAAGATGAATTGCCTTCTGTGATAAGATCTCATGTGGAGGAACAAAAAGTTAAAACAGCTAGACAGACAGCTGAGCCAGCCGATGATGGTGAATTAGTCCATCGACCAAAACCTTTTCTTCTGCATCCTTTTAGTTGGATGATAGAAAAGGGGAAGGTGAGATAAGAGTAGGAGGTCAAGTAAAAGAAGGGGCAGTTGACAATTCCAAGAAGATTTTACCTCAGAATAAAGAGGAATGTGCTAAGGGTGCAAGGGACAGTAAAAGATGTTTTCATCACATCAAATCATTGTGCTGGGATTTGGTGGGAGACAAGTTGGACTGGTAGGATTCAGTGAGGGAACTACCAGGTCAGACATTGTAGAGTAAGAGAAACTGATAGGATTTATTCACAGAGAGAAACAAACAACAGGCTGGGTAGAGGTGTGAAAATGTGAGCACAGTTTATTAAAGGTCAGGCTGAGCAGCAGGTGGCAGACACATTTAACGATTTTGATTGCAAGGGAAATGCTTTTGGAATGGGCATAGATATTTGAATTTTGAGAGATGCTGGACCTAGTCAATCATTAATGCAGTTAATCATGATGTGGAGATGCCGGCGTTGGACTAGGATGGGCGCAGTAAGAAATCTTACAACACCAGGTTAAAGTCCAACAAGTTTGTTTTGAATCACTAGCTTTTGGAGCGCACCTCCTTCATCAGGTGAATCACCCGAGGAAGGAGCTGTGCTCTGAAAGCTAGTGATTCAAAACAAACTTGTTGGACTTTAACCTGGTGTTGTAAGACTTCTTACAATGCTATTAATGGTATCGATATCTCTTGCCCAGAGGAGATTTCACAATATGTTTCAAAAAGTGGTATTCATGAGGAAGCAAAGAAAATTCAATTCGTTAAAGTAAACTTGAAAAATAGTTTGAAGACAACAGGAATGATTATAGGAGTAGTAGAGAAATCGCCTATTGCAGGAGTGCAATTTATTATGGGAAATTATATAACTGGGTCACAGATGATAGTAATGTCTACTATCATCAAACAGCCACAGAAAACCAGTCCACAGAAGTATTGCAGGTAGAAAACCCTGAGTTATTTCCTGATTGTGTGATTATAAGATCACAGGGACATAGGTTGAAACAGGAGGAGGCGCCTAGGAGACAGGGCAAGGAGAATTAAACACAATTAGCTGATTAGACTGATCAAGGTGAAAGGTTGGAAGATAAGGAAACTAAAGTGTTAAGTTCAGAGAAGTTGTTAGATTTACAAAATAGAGATCCAAAGATAAAGCTGGTATATCAAACAGCTTACTCAGAATTAGATGCAATGTGTATTCCTGAATGTTATTAATTTGAGGGTAGTTTAATAATAAGAAAGTGGAGGTCTTCTCATGTTAAAGCCTATGAGAAATAGGCAGAAATACATCAGGTCATAATACCACTCGGATTTAGTCAAGGAATTTTGTCAGTAGCTCATTAGGGGGGCATTTAGGAAGAAGGAAAACTCAAGCACCTTTAATTCCTGTTCCAGCATTTGAGGAGCCTTTTATTAGCATTCTGGTAGATTGGGTGGGCTCTCTTCCAAAGATAAAGAGTGTAAATCAGCACTTGCTGACAATTTTGGATGTGCCTACCAGATTGCTGGAAGCCATTCCATTAAGAAACATTACAGTAAAAAGAGTTGTGGAGGAATTGACCAAACGTTTTGCTAGATATGGGTCTCAATCTGGCCAAATTGCAACAAAGTCCATATTGAGTGCACTTAGCCGAGTGTTTCATGGTGAGCTGAGAAACAGCATATTATGTAATGGGACTTTGTTGCAATCCGAGTTATGCCAAGGGTGTCAGGGTGCCACCCTGTCCAGAGCACAGCCATGTGGGGTCTGGGATGCCCTGGGAGACCCCTCAAGTGCCATTCCATCTGGTGTCCATTTGTGGGGACTAGCACTGAATGGTGTTCGTCTGAGGTTTCTGAGGTAAAGGAGTTATATCCCGGGGCACATGTAGATCTGGAGAGTGCATATTAGAGTGAGGCTAGCTGTCTCACTCTGACATGCAGATTTGCCAAATATTGATCCCACACGCAATGGGCAGGATTCAGATCATGAAGTCTCACGAGATCCCGTTAGATCTTGCGAGGCATAGCGAGCAGGGTATATCCCAGAAGAGGGATTTCCTGGCACCTACTGGCTGCACCGCACCCCCTTCAGGGTGCAATGTGACCTGCAGATCATGACCATTGTTGACCAAAAGAAATACAATCAGATCAAAGGTCAGATTTCATGTCAAGGTTGGTTATGGAAATCATGAACAGCCGAGAGATAGAGCAGTTTAATTCATCAGCATATAATCCAGAGTCACAAGAGGCATTAGAGAGATGGCATTCAACTTTGAAGAGTATTGTGAGTATTGTCAAAATTACCCATAAGATTGGGATAAATGGGGCGGGATTCTCCGAGCCACTGTGCCGAAATCACACTCGGCGCATTGGAGCGGTGAATAGAGCATCAGACCCGCGATCGGTCCGACGCCTTCCTGCGATTTTCCGCAGACCGGAGAATCGCTGCCAGTCGTTGCCACATGGTCGACGCGGTGCCGTCCAGGGGCCACTGAAAGAGGCCTCCACGGCGATTCTCCGCCGACAACAGGCCGAGTTCCCGCCGGCGTGGTTCACTCATGGTTCCACCAGGCGGGAGCTCGGAGTGGTGGCTGCAGACTTAGTCCGCGGCCGCCCTGGTTGAGGGGGGGGGGGGATCCGTCATGGGTGGGGGGCCTCCAGGACGGCCAGGCTCATGATCGGGGACCACCGATTGGCAGGCGCGCACGATCTGTGGGGGGCCTATATTTACGGGGCCGGCGCACTGTGTGGGTCTGCCATGTTGCGCGGACCCGTGGCCGGACGTGCAGGACCCCGTAATGGCAGCCGGAGCTGCGTGGACTACTCTGCCCTGCAAGCCCATTCAAAACAGAGAATCACTCTGGACTTCTCCAAGAAATATTTCGCGCCCGTTTTCTTGCAGGCATGGGGACATAGCCCCACGTTTGGAGAATGCTGCCCATGAATTCTATTCTTATTTGCCAGTGGGGTTGCACCAAATGACTCCATGAAATTTAGTCTTTTTGAACTGGTATATGGTCTTGAGATGTGAGGACCACTCAAAGTAATTCAGAAGAAGTTAGCGAATAATAATTCAGTTAGTAACAATTCAGAAACCACACTTTTGGATTATGCTTCAGGGAAAGGTTAAATGGGACAAGTGAATTGGCGAGAGTGCATTTAAAAGTATCACAGCAGGTGCTGAATACAGAGGCAGACAGGAAACAAAAATTCATTGTTTTGTCACTGGGAAGAAAGTATTGTGTCGTTGCTGGTATTGGGTGAAATATCAAAAGCCAGGTTTAGCAGGCCTCACCAAGTTAAGAAGCAACTTAGTGAAGTGAATTCTCTGGCTAGAACAGCAGATAAGAGTAAAACCCACAGAGTACGTCAAATAAATATGATCAAGGAGTATTTCAATCAGGATGATAGCTAAACACAAGGGGCAGTATTCTCTGATCTGCTAGTCGCGTTTTCCTGCACGCGTACCCCCGCCCGCAGCGGGGCTCTTTGGGCGAAATTCTCCGACCCCCACGACGGGTGGGAGAATAGCGGGAGGGCCTTCCCGACATTTTTCCCGCCCTCCCGCTATTCTCCCCCACCCCCCGCCCAACTCCCGACCCGAATCGCTGCCGCCGTTTTTTTACGGCCGGCAGCGATTCACAGCTGTTCGATGGGTCGAAGTCCCAGCCCTTTACGCCGTTTTTACGAACGGCAAACACACCTGGTCTGGCCGTTCGTAAAAACGGCGTCACAAACTCGCTTTTCATAACCATGGCACCGATTGGCACGGCAGTACCACGGCCGTGCCAAGGGTGCCATGGGCCCGCGATCGGTGGGCACCAATCGCGGGCAGCGGGCCCGATGCCGCTGGATACTGCGGGGCGGCTGAGGGGCAACCCGGCCCGCGCATGCGCGGGTTTCGCGCAAATACGCGATGACGTCATCCGCGCATGCGCGGGTTGGAGTCTTCCAATCCGCGCATGCGCGGCTGACGTCATATGACGCGTCAGCCGGCGCTAACTCCGGCAAGCGGGCTTAACGATATTCGTTAAGCCCGTCATGCCGGAGCCTACGGCGTCGGGCTGCTAGCCCCGACCGGGGACCAGAATCGGTTCCCGGTCGGGAAGGGGCGCGCTGGCGTCAAACCCGCCCGGATTTGACGCCAGCTTTACGATTTCTCCCGTTTTGGGAGAATCGCGCCCATAGTTCCCGCAGCCAACTAATGGAGTTTCCCATTAAGGGCCACCCCACACCATCGGGAAACCCGTAGGTGTGGGTACGCTGCCGGTGGGCCGAAGGATCCCACTGACGTAGAATTCCACAGAAGAAGTATTGATAGTGATGGACCAGGGAAAGGAAGAAGAGTTAAAAGATTCTGAAAGTGACTTTCCTTGAATTCAATTGGGAAATGAGGCAAGTACATAAAAATTTAAACAAACTTATCAGTTACCTTCCAGATAAAAACCGAAGAGAATTGAAAGAGCTACTGCACTCATGTAAATCCATCTGTTGGGATAAATTAAGTAAAACGGATGTAGCCATGCATGATGTACATAAGGGAAATTCTGTGCCAATAAAACAACATCCTTATAAGTTGAATTATGTAAGATTATCACAGGTGCAAAAATAAATTGACTTTCTGCTCAAAAATGACTTTATTGAATTGCGTACTGAAGCTGGATGGAACCCAAAGATTGTATGTTGACGAGTGGAAAGTGAATTCCACCTAATCATTCCTTATTTGATGCTTGGAGAACTGTTTTGAGAAAGTGGGACAGTCAAGGTTCATTACGGAAATAGACTTGCTAAAAGGATATTAGCAATTACCTTTATCAGAAAGGGCGAGGACGATTTCAGCCTTTGTAATACCAAATAGGCTTTATCAGTTCCAAGGTATGCCGTTTGGAATGGAAACAAAATTAGCAACTTGCCAAAGACTAAAGAATGGGATCATTAATGGACTGAGTCACTGTGCTGTGTTTGTTGATGATTTAAGTGGTGTGCAGGCAGAGTTGGAAGGAGCACCTACAACACCCGAAAGACCGAATTGATCCCTTACAACTAATCTCGTAATGAATTCAGCAAAAAGTGAGCGTGCTAAATCCATTAGTTTGGCCAAATTGGGGGACATGGCCAGATGGCCCCATGAGATGTAAAAATGCCAAGCCAGTTTGGAGTTTCCTACAACAAAGAAGGAAGTTCCACCATTTCAGGGCATGAGTGGTTTCTACTGATAATTGATACCAAACTTTAGCAGCATGGTTGTTCCATTAACGGAACTCTTAAAAAGGAATAAGGGTCTGGATTCTCCCACAATGGGTCTTTGTCCCTACGCCAGCGTAAAAACGGTGGAGTTTTACTCCATAAATTGCCAGAAGCAAGTTGAGCTAATTCAATGACCTGCAGGGGTCTAGCAGGGACCCGGAGTAAATCTTGCAGCCTTAGCTGCGGATACAGGCCCCCGCATTTTTGGTTTGGAGTCCGGACATGCGCATGGCGGCTGCCTCCAGAGGCCGCACCGAGCTCTATGGCAGACTCGTACCGGGGAGCCAGACAGAAAAAATGAGACCACCCCGATCAGCCGTGCGAGCATCATACCGCACGGACCTAACCCCTGGCCGCCTAAAAGGCTCTCCCCCACCCCTGGTATCCAATACCCCCCCCCTCCCCGCCCCTGACCAGGACTGAGTCCGCAGCCACCACGCCAGCATCCCCACCGGCAATAGGTGGTTAGTCCATGCCGTCGGGAACCTGGCCAGTCGGGAGAGGAGGTTTGCTGGACAGGCTTCTGTCAATGGACCTCCGGCCGCGCGGCGTACACCGCAGTCACGCCGACTTTCAGGTCCCGGAGAATTACCGTACCGGCGCCAGGGCCCCAATTACGCTTGAAAGTGGATTCTCCGCCCACCCGCCGGCTGCGATTTCGGTAAGGGGCTGCGGAGAATCTAGCCCAAGACTTTTGACTGGACGGTGGACTGCCAAAATGCATTCAGAAATCTAAAAACTGTGTTGGCAACAGTCACAGATTTAGCAAAACCGAAGCATGTCGAACTGTTTAAACTGGCCGTTGCTGCAAGTGATATTGGTATTGGTGCTGTGTTATTACAGGACGACAGCATCGGTATTGAAAAGCCTGTAGGGTACATTTCAAGAAAGTGAAATAGTCATCAACAAAAGTATTCCACGATTGAGAAGGAAAAGTTCAGTTTGCTTTTGCTAGTGCGACATCTAGAGGTTTATGTTGCCAGCAATATATCGGAGACAATTGCCAAATTACTGCAAATGGCTCATTGTTTCTGTTTTCAAATGGGCTGTGATTTAGGTGGCCAATGTTTCATCTGGAAAAAAAGCAGAATCATTACAATGTGTAAATCAGATTCCTGTGTTATTGTTGGGAAGCATATTTGGCTGGGAATGTATTGTACTTTGTTTGAAGGAGTTGTAACACCAAATAACTCAGGGAGGTGCTGACTGATGTTGAAAATGTGGGTCACCTTGGCCTTGCTGTTATAGTTGGAGGACGAGATTATAGTTGGAGGACGAGAAGGAAGAGCAGCAGTAACAGAAAGAAAGACCAAATGAAGCATCTGTCGGAGGTGTGAGGATTTCAAGCTGACTTCTGTACCCTGCATGTAGGGTCTGTTAGGGGAAATTAATAGATTTAGTAAAAGGAGGTTGGAGCTAGCATTCTTGGCTCACAATAAGGACACATACAAGTCAGCCAATGAACTATGTACACCAGTTAACCACGGCACTGTTTGACGAATCTTGCATCCTTCAAGGACCTGAAGTAGCAGAACTCTCCAGCAAGGTCTTGGGAATCAAATTTGTTTAGTGTTAGAAGGACAGAGCAGATTAAGTGCTCTCAGAGAGTCTCTCTGCTTGGTGAACTATGTGTATGAAACCAATGACATCTATTTAAAGTAAACCCATATGTAGACAAGATTTTAATTTAAACGATTTTCTGTGAACTTGACCAACAGTGTATGAATATAGTGTAAATCAGACTTGGCAAAATTAAGACAAGAAAGAAGATAGTGCTTGAATCTTGACCTGTACCTGAGCCTCCTGCGATGAGTTCATCAAACATCACACCACAGGTCTATCAGCTTGGAGTCACACATATCCATTTTTCTAAGGCAGTGTGTGTTGTTACGACATCCTGGGCTAATGCACACCCCACAAGTCCCAAAGTCCCAACACAACTGAATTAACCAATAATTCATATAAAATTCTCGAAATCTTTGGCCCTTGGCTGCCCAATAAGTTACAGTCACCAGGTATGTAAGTTGAAACACAATTACAGTATATTTATAACAGAAATAAAGATGAAATATGCAGTAATTACAATGGAATAACAGCAAGCTAACCGACTACCCCTCCTTTTACTGTTCCACCCTGCACCCCCACACACCAGACAGACAAATACAGAGAGGTTAAAAGGGGTAAAAATAATAAGGATTCAAGTAAAAATGGATAAGACCTTGCTTTCGATGTTGCATTAGGCTGCCCTTCCAGCATGCTGAACTATAAAAGCCACCAATGTACAGCTGGTGATAGTCGTCTGGCAGTAATATTCATTCAGTACTCACGGGCAGTAGGATTTCTTCTGGAGAGACAATTAGCCTTAATTAACCTAGGCCTTCAACTCAAAGGTCCACCTTTGAGGCTACTACTGTCATAAGCCTCCTTGACTTGCATCAAACCCAGCTTCCAGCCCACAATATAATCTCAATCCTTTGCAGTTTCACGAAAATGACCTCCAGCCTTACTGGGGAAAGAAAAGAGTTCTTTCACTGGGTTTTTGAGAGAATTCATCAGATCTTTGAGAGAGCATCTTCAGAGATGCTTCTTCCAGTGTCTGAACGGAAAGAGAAACAGCCTTACTGGGGAGGGAGAAGCATTTCAGAGAAATCAGAACCAATCACCATAGGCTATCGGCAAAGTCCAACATTTCGAACCAGCTCATTGGCTGGCAGCCAAGTCAATGAAACTAAGTCATCACTGATCTCTCCTCCCTGAATTATAGGTAAAGTCTGCATTAAAGGCACAGGCCCATAAATCGTCCATGGATAGAAATTGTAATTGCAAAAAAAGAAAGGGGAAGACATGAAACCAAGAGAGTTTAAACAAGAGGATCCTTGCATTATAGAGCAGTGTTTCTCTAGTGAAGCTATCAAAGAATTACACAGCCTTTCACTGTCATATTCAGGAGTTCTCACAACAACCATCAACGTTTTTGCCTTCCATGGAATATTAGTTGTGCTGGTTAATCTGCAATTATGTCTGTAAAAAGCAGGTTACTGAGTCACTTTTTGAATAAAGACAAACAATTTCTAACTTTCACCAGGGGTTAAAAATAAATCACCAGGAAAGATATCTGAACTTCCCACCTCATGTAAGTGCAATGTACCCTTGACTGCACCATCTAGCCACCAGTTCTTTATCAATGGCACAAAAGCCTTCATGAACTGTAAGGGCTTTGTTTTTATTGTCCATCTGGTGTGTTATCACCACCAATATATTATGCAAATTTGTGTACGTTCTCTGCAAATGTGATAATACTTTCAAACTGCACCAATTCTCCATCTTTCCCCTTCAATCCAACACAGCAAATCTGCTTCTTGGCAACAATAATAATAAATGGGCTGGTTTAGCACAGGGCTAAATAGATGGCTTTTAAAGCAGACCAAGACAGGCCAGCAGTACGGTTCAATTCCCGTACCAGCCTCCCCAAACAGGCGCCGGAATGTGGCGACTAGGGGCTTTTCACAGTAACTTCATTTTGAAGCCTACTTGTGACAATAAGCGATTTTCATTTTTCATTTCATAACCATTACACATGGTTCACGACACCTCTCTGACAGTCTCACTCAATTGCAGGAATGACAGGTCCTTAAGCGCCATATCAAGGAGACAATCAAGAGTGCTGAACCAATGTTTCATCGTTTGGACAAGTATAGAGATTTTCAGCAACAGAGTTTATTGCTCTATTTTTCTGAGCAGTGTGGTAAGGGGGTGATGCTTCGGGATATTAAGGCGAACAGATACGGCAAGGAGAAGGAAAACATACCCGCTGATTTGCTGACTAGGGCTAGGGGACATAGCCTAAAATTTCAAATCTGACCTCTCAGGAGTGAAATTACGAAACATTCCGACACATAAAGAGTGCTGCACTCTCCTCTGCAAAATGATAGTTGGGATATCTGGCCAATTGTTCATTTAAATCCTAGGTTGATGCATATTTGTTATCTGCGGATACCACCAGATGTGGGACCAAGGTGGGGATTTGGGAGAAAGATGGGCATACGGGGTTATGTTAAGTATCTGCCATGATTTCACTGAATAGCGAAACAGTTCAAACTGCTATCCCTGTTCCTCTAAGTTGCTATGGGGCATTATGCTATTAGATTACTGCATTACCCTGTGCAATGGGGTAAAAAAAAGAACCATCAATGGGGGAGGGCGGACATGTAAATATTCATAATGCTCCTTGTTTGACCCTGTGCTGTTTTTTATTTCTCTCTTTCTGTTTTGTGTGTCTCTTCTCATCTTTGCATTGGCCTACTGCATTTGCCTCAATGGTGAAGAAACTTGTAAACATAATAATACGGATGGAGATGTGCAACATAAAAATGTGAAAACCAATAAAAACACGCCTTAAAAAAAATCAATGGGATTTCCCATTGAAGGCTGTGTGAGACACCCAGAGAACGCATGGAAAACAGCTGGAGAATCAGCGGGTGTCAGGCCGCACATGCGCAGGGCTGACTAGCTGCAGCCACACGCGCCTACACGTGCACCGGTCATGCCGGAAAACATGGCACCGGCCATGCTGGACCGCGTACCCGCCCACCCTGACCCCACAGCCTACATCCTGGCCACCCCCCCCACCACTCCCCCCAGCCCTAGCAGAAGACCCCGGCCAGCGGCACGGATCTCGGCCGAGTGTGACGGTGTTGGACACTGTCTGCAGCTGGCACGCCAGGCTCCCGACTGCTGGGACCACATGTAGCCCGTGCCATCGGTAACTCGGCCCATCGGAGGCGGAGAATCGCGGGTGGGCTGGCTGATGGTGCTCCGAAGGGATTGCGACTGCACCCGGTGCGCGTCCTGATGATGCCTATTTGGAGGGGGCGGAGAATCGGAAACCGGTGGCAAACCGGCGCCTGCCCCGATTTCGCCGTCGGGAGCCATTCTCCGCCCAATTGCCATTCTCAATTTTGGTGTCAGGCCAAGGAGAATCCCCTGAAAATTTCTTAGATTGAAAATTGGAAGGCATCTTATTTAATTCAAGTCAGGTGACCAAATGAAAAAAAAATTGCTTCTTGTCACAAGTAGGCTTCAAATGAAGTTACTGTGAAAAGTCCCTAGTCGCCACATTTCGGTGCCTGTTTGGGGAGTCTGGTACGGGAATTGAACTGTGCTGCTGGCCTGCTTTGGTCTGCTTTAAAAGCCAGCAATTAAGCCCAGTGTGCTAAACCAGCCCTTGAAGTGTGGTAGCAAGTCATTTTCTTTTGTTTTGTTGCATGACATGAAGATAAGTTATATTGTACTCAGTGAATCGCACCATAATTGTTGCTCTGGGGCAGCACAGTGGGTTAGCCCTGCTGCCTCACTATGCCGAGATCCCAGGTTCGATCCCGGCTCTGGGTCACTGTCCGTGTAGAGTTTGCACATTCTCCCCGTGTTTGCGTGGGTTTCACCCCCACAATCCAAAGATGTGCAGGTAGGTGGATTGGCCATGCTAAATTGCCCCTTAATTGGAAAAAATGAATTGGGTACTCTAAATTTTAAAAAATAATTGTTGCTCTGTACGTTGACAGATTGCGTGTTAAAGCAACTTAATGATTCATAACAAGTCCATTTTCACCAACTCAATCTATACTCCCTCAATGGCAAAAGGGTGGTCCACGGACAACTGAAAAATCCAGATCTGAATGTTCTCTTGTGGTTGGCTTTGTCAGGACGCTGAGATGTGTAACTTTGTTCTGCTGAAGTAAGTAAAGTGTAATGTCACGCTTAATTGCACAATAAGTTTGATTACCGTAACATAATAGTTTGTTTTAGCTTTATAATGCGCAGCCCTGAAAATTGTTTGGTTCAGGGTGCCTGGAATTCTATTTTATTCCACAGCACTTGGAGGGCTAAGGCTTCTTTCACCTGAGGACACATTGAGTTTAAGTAACAGAGCATTTGCCTATCTATCAGAATAATCTTTCAAAATTCCACACAAGGCATTCTACAAAAATCATAGATTTTTCCGAGAGCAATCCATTATTACTAATGAAATACATGCCAGCTAGATAATGTATTTTGTTCTCAAATCTAGCATTTGTTGTGCTTTAATAATTGCCTTTGGAAACAAGCTTTCTGATTATATTCAGCTTTTGAGTATGAAGATTGGAGCAGTGATATGAAATGGTTTATGCAACAGCAATCATATTCTCTCCGGTTTTATGAATTTTTTTAATTGTGCGCAAAGCATAAGATGAAAAATTTCCATTGGACCTTTTTCATGTCTTGGAGCAGCCAAATGGTCATTGAGGTGAAAAAGAGCTTTGGACACCACAGAGCTCGTTCGCACAGCAGTCATGTGTCCTGCACCAACACTGGCATTCAACCACTTTATGCTGGAGGAAGAAGGTGGGGATGGAAAAAAAATGTGGTCAGTAGGTTACCAAAGTCTGTACGCGTGACATAGCTGGGTCTAATGAGGATGAGTTAACTATGGTGTTTTGCTGTTTTAAATCTGTGTGGATAGAAATGTTCATAAACGAAAGATGAATTATAGTAGCAAAGCGCAATAGAGTAAGGAAGTAGGCATGGACATTCTCAGATACCGGTCCTATTTGCTGAGGGAATCATTGTGGGCAGGATAGAGAATTCCAAAGTAAAAGGCCCCTTGACCCAGGCGGGCATTTCCGGTCCCAGGGCAGGAGAGACTGGAGACTCCCACCCAGGCTTTTGTATTGAGCAAATAAATAGCTCTACTTGTGATTAAAAGATGTAAAATAAATTATTTCAGAAGCTGCAGCACTCATGCAGTACCTTTTTAATACTGTGCATGTTATTTACAGGACTGTGACAGCTTCAGCTTGGTCTCTTATGAAGGGATGTTAATGGTATATTGCCAGTTCTTCTTTCTCTCAGATCTTGCATTTAACCACTTTTACTGTACCTTTTACAGGAAATGTACTTCAGGAACAGGAGGAAATAGATTGCTGTCACCGCTCCAATACTCTTTTACTCATCGTCAAAGTGGCGTTAACTCTTGCACTTCTATTTAATCTTTTAAAACATTTATCTTTGGATGTAATTTCCAGTTCGGTAATGTCCCTTTATTTTGAAAGCAAAAAGTGAAGTAACAAAGAGAAATATAATACTTTAAGGGAGGAGGTGGCACAATGACTATGTCACTGGACAAGCAGCCAGAGACTCAAACTAATGCTCTGGGGACATGGCCCAGAATGATATGGAGATGCCAGCATTGGACTGGGGTGAGCACAGTAAAAAGTCTTACGACACCAGGATAAAGTCCAACAGATTTGTTTCAAATCACTACCTTTCGGAGAACTGCTCCTTCCTCAGGTGAATCAGGCAGTGCCTCGGACGCCAAGTCTGTGCCCCTATTAAGGCCTTTAAGGCCTTTTACCACCTAGCCTAAATTTTAAGGCTGGCAGGCAGTAGTTTAATCATGGTGCTGAACAGAAAATGTTTTCACCTTCGATCTTGGGTGGGAAGTGGGGGTTTGGGGGAGGGAGTACCTCCTTCGGAAGCCCCCATTCATCTTTGGGTGCCCTCCCCCCAGGAACCTAGGAGCACAGAAGGGAAAAACAGCTTGGACAAGTATTCTTATTTGCCCCTTTTACTGGTGTTCCATTTTAAAGTATACAAGACCAGTTCAGTTATTATTTTCCCGTTTTACTCTTTTCTCCTTCTCAGAGACCCAACCCTCTCTTCCCGCCTGCCCACTACTTCCAATTTTATTTCCAAGTTAATAGAATAGAGAACGTCCAGTGCAAAAGGAGGCCGTTCAGCCCATCAAGTCTGCACTGACCCACTTCAGCCCTCATTTCCACCCTATTCCCGTAACCCAATAACCCCTCCTAACCTTTTTGGTCACTAAGGGCAATTTATCATGGCCAATCCACCTAACCTGCACGTCTTTGGACTGTGGGAGGAAACCGGAGCACCTGGAGGAAACCCATGCAGATACGGGGAGAACGTGCAGACTCCGCACAGACAGTGACCCAGCGGGAAATTGAACCTGGGACCCTGCCGCTGTGAAGCCACAGTGCTATCCACTTGTGCTACCAAGCTGCCATACGGACTTGCAACTATAATAGACATTGCATCACTATTTAACACCATAGCACAAAACAATAATCAAACTGGTACTCTGAAAAGCTAAATAAATTTTAATCAGACATTTTAGTTAGCTTTATCAGATTGTATTGCTAAGTTGCTCACCGCCAACTAAACCAATCTTAATACAGAGCAATTTTAAAATATTTTCATTGCAGCTCAATTTCACATGTTTCTGAAGAATTCTTTGAAAAATATGTACGTTACTCACACAGTTCAAGATAAAATGGACAATATTAAGTATCACTGTTGTAATATAACATAGAACATAGAACAGTACAGCACGGTACAGGCCCTTCAGCCCACAATGTTGTGCCGACCATTTATCCTAATCTAAGATCAACCTAACCTACACCCCTTCAATTTACTGCTGTCCATGTGCCTGTCTAAGAGTCACTTAAATGTCCCTAATGACTCTGACTCCACCACCTTTGCTGGCAGTTTATTCCACACACCCACCACTCTGTGTAAAGATATTTAAGATAGAGTGTAGTTATTGGTATTCATGTTCGTTGATTTATGTTGACAGATTAATGGACATTTAAGAAGATTATATTTTTAAAGTAAATTTTGAAGTGCTGTTCATTTATTTTGACAGATTTATGAGCTTCTAAAAGCTTCCCAATGTTTACAGAACTCATGGGGTAGGATTCTCTGGTCGCTGGCGCCAAAAACCTGTTCATCAAATGGCCGGAGAATCCGAGTTCCCGATCAAATCAGGGGGGGGTGCCGTTTTTGCGATGCTCCATCCCCTCCAGGAGTACACCCTGCAATGTATCAACGACCTCAAGACAATGTCTGAGGTCCACCCCCTAATGCTCCGCCTCTGACCGGCCGAGTTCCCGACGGCGTGGAGGCATCTTCTTTGACTGGCTCCGGAGCTTATCGGAGGCAACCCCACTAAGAACATCCCACCCTTTAACCCTTCCCCTGGCCTCGCAAACCAAGCCCAACACTCCCCTTCCCACTTTGCTGGGATCTGCCAACCAGGCCCATCCAAAATCCCAGTCATGCTGTTAAAGTCCAGGCTGCATCAGCCTCCTTCCTCTGGCACTGCAGTAGTCTCGGCAGTAATCATCACTCGATGGTGACTCGACTGGGACTGAAAAGCTGGGAGCCAATCAGAATGGTCGGTAGTTTTCTCGAGCAGGACTTCCTCCCAGATGGGGACGGAAGTCCCATGCTGAAGCAATTAAGGTTGCCCTCAGTGTAACATTGCTACGGGACAGCCGGGTTTCTGGTGGGGGGGCTGAGGAAAACTGGGTTGTCGGAGGGGTTGTAGGATTGGGGGTTAGTTCGAGAGAGGAAGGGGCAAGGCCAGGAGGAAGGAGCAAGGCCAAGGCTACAAGGTTGAGAATTTTAAATTTGAAGCTTTGCTGAACCGGGAGCCAATGCAGGTCAGCCTTGGACAGGGGGGATTGATAAACAGGTCTTGATCTGAGTTAGGATAAGGGCTGCAGCATCTAGGTTGGCCTCAAGTTCATGGAGGTGATAATTGGAAGACTTGCCAGGAGAGTACTGGAACAGTGAGTCTGGAGATAAAGCATAAATATGGGTTTCTAGTAGCAGAATGGTGCTATAAACCATGATCTATCAAAACATGCGAGAGTCCCTTCAGATATGCAACTCAGTCGTCTGTTTTGATTCAGGGTGTTCTCTAGATCATGGCCAGGCTTTAGATTTATGCAGCTACTCTTTGTGTTTATCAGAAGCCTTTTTTATTAACATGAAAGTAACTATGTAGCTACCTAAAATAAACGGGGGTGGGGGGGGGTGGGGGGGTGGGGGGGGGGGGGGGGGGGACTCATACTGAAAGAAGCATTAGGCCAGAAACACTTAAATACTTTTGCGATTTCATGTATTTTGACATTGGTAGTGTTCAGGCATTTCTGCTTTTCAAATATCCAGCTTTTTACGATGCACTAAACATAAAATCTGAAAACGTACATTCTACACAGGCTGGATCATCCCTCAACAAAATGACATCAAAATCTCATATTCTCAGAGTACATCAAAATCATTTTTTTTTTTATGTGTTCCAAGGCTATCCTTTTAAAAAATCCGTAAAGGATATGTATATATGTCGCAACCTAGCTCTGCGATATTGGCATTCAGTTGTGTTACAAGCTATCTGAAATCCCTCAGCCAACCACTCTAATTGCAGGGAAAGAAATTTTGTGAAAGTGCTTTCAATCAGTTGTTGCATCGCGTGGTCTTATCCAATGATTTTTTTGTTGTTGCACGGTTTCTTCATCGTTATTGCAAAATGTCAACTACGTTACCGAACAAGGTGAATATCTCCAAAACTGCCCTTCAGTCCCCAGATGCTGCCACAAACGTATTATTCACTATCTTTCAAAGTCTTCTGCGTACTTTGTCACAGCCCATCCAAATGTGGCACATTTTGAGGTGAACGTTCTGCTCTGGGCTCAACACCTCGGGGAATTTGATTATTACTGAGCAAACTCATTTCAGTTTTGATCATTAACTGTATTGAAAGGAAGAGATGTTTATCTCATTTATCTGGGACTTAATTCCAGTCAAAGGACTGTGCTCTGAATAACTGCTCCATCTAGTGTCTTAAGATTGTGCAAGTGTAATAAAAACGAAACTTCTACCCTGATTAGCCCAAAATGTCTGGCCGTTATTACAAGCGATGACAAGGTGTTCGCGGATGCACAATGAGAATGTGTTATATTTTTGTAAGCCCTCTAGTTATCTTTTATATCTTTTAAAGAATAATTAGCTTTTAATGGTGTAATTTCAAATTTTCAGCCAGCATTTTCTTTTTGTTGCCTACTGTGCTGATTGCTTCTGTTTGATCATGGTCATTATTACGCCTCTGCAGTAATTGCCTGCCTGGCTATTCATTTAATGAGGCTCTCCTGTGTGTTGAGATATTGCTCTTTTGATGTTCATCTTGTTTCTTGTTGCCCTTCGAGCTTGATCTGTTCCTTCGTCAAATTTGAATTATTGACTGTTATCTTTCAGCGTTTAACCCTATATGTCTCACCTCTTTCTAATGCATCCTACCTTGAACAACCTTCACTGTCCTCTTAAGTTCCAATGATTAGCTTTTCAAATATTGTGTGCTTTCTGTAACAAGGTATCACACTTCAAAATGTTATTGTTGAAATTCTACTTCCTGTGGAGACTTGGAAAAAGTGCTTTTTGTTATGCCTTGGCGAGCAAGGGGGGCCAAGGCTCAGAGAGTTGGGGCAATGATCAGGGGTGGAACACAATCGGAGGGTGGGGAGGGTGGTGGGCGTTGTGAGAGGTTGGGCTTGTGATTAAGGGGTGGGGAATGAGATTAGTCCAGTTCAAAGGACCTCCAAGGCTTCCTCGTAAAGCCCAGAGGAGCACCTTTCCCTCTGTTGTGCCACAAGAAAACCTGAAGAACAAATATAAAATTTACCTTTGAGCCCCTTCTGACCTAGGATAAAGGAAAGCTATGATAACATCCCCCGCCCTACATACCCCCCCCTCCCCTCCCACCCACCCTCACTCAGGTCTCAGGTTGATATTGAAGATTAGACTCTGATTACCTCATTGAAGTCAATCTTTATATTTTAAACTGGATGTCTGAAAATAATTGGCTAATATAGGGAATACATCAGGATGCAAGATGGATCACTGTGGATAAATGACTTCTAGGATTTTAACTGCACCCCTGTCCCTCACCCAGGCTCAGACTTAATTAAAAATATATTGACCTCAGAATAATGTGAAACTGAAATTTACAGAATATGGGGCAATCTTCAGCCAGAAGTGCCATCTCGGATGATCCATCTCGGTCTCCTCCAGAGGTCCCCAGCATCACAGATGCTCGTCTTCAACTAGTTTGATTCACTCCACGTGATATCAAGACATAGCTGAAGGCACTGGATACTGCAGAAGCTATGGGCCCTGACAATATTCTGACAATAGTACTGAAGACTTGTGCTCTGGAGCTTTCAGTGCCCTTAACCAAGCTGTTCCAGTACAACTACAACACTGGCATTTTATTCATTTAATTTTTATTTTTGTCATTTATTTTATTTTATTTTTTACAAGTTTGGGGGCTGTTTATTTGATAAAATTTTACAGGAAACAATTGCAGAAGTTTGAACAGTTGGAGACTCCATTCTTTGTGACACCGGAAGGCTTCATCTTCACTCCATTGGTGGAGCGCGAACGAGGACCATTGTTGGAGTTAATTGTCAGTCATTCTTTACTGCAGCCTTTCTTGTTCTGTGTTCTGAAGTTTAATAAAACATTTCTTATTTGAATATTTACAACAAGACTGATTCCTTTCCTCACCGGGTTTCACCTCCTTTCTCACATATTTTCCAAATCACAAAAATAAATAGTTAAGAACCTGCATTGCAAGTTTCCTCCTGGGATTTGGATTGCACTTGTATTGAAAATCACAGCGGTTCATAAGAGTAGGCAAGTTGGTTCCGAGCTCCTCAGAAGAGTTGCAAACCATGGGGGAAACCATGGGGAAAGCCTGGGCCATCGTCAGGAACATTTGGACAAATAAGTTCTAAAGTTGTTGATAACTTCAAAATAATACAATTGTGTGTAAATCAAATATTTATAGATTTATAGAAAATAGGAGCAGGGTGAGGCCATTTTGCTCTTCAGGCCTGTTCCACCATTCATTATAACCTGTTCCTGTTTTCCACCCATATCCTTTTATCCCCTTAGCCCCAAGAGCTATAACTTACTTCTTCCTGAAAACATACAAGGCGGGTTCTCCGTTGGCTGATGCCGAAATCGGGAAACGCGATTGCGGAGAATAGGTTCCGTTGCCCAAAGTGCAATGATTTGACGCCAAATCGCAATTCTCCATCACCTCGACAGCGATGTCAATGCAGTCTGGAACACACGTACAGTTAACACCCTTTGCATATCATTAGCAGGATTGATCCAGTCTTCTCTGGGGCCTCTGTGATTCTCCACCTCCAATGGGCCAAGTTCCCGACGGCGCGGTTTACTTGTGCTTCTAAAAAGTGTGAAACCGACATCGGGGCTGATGAAGGACAGAGGAGGTATGGAAAATGTACACTCTTGCCATAATTTACTGACAGTTGTGCCGCTGGATGGGGGGCTTCTGCCAGGGTCGGGGGGGGGGGGTGTTGTTGCTTGGGGTGGCCAGGAGGTGGGCTGTGGGGTTGGGCTGGACGGGCATGGAACACCTTTGCTGCAGCCACGCAGCTGCACATGCCACTGACAGCCTGCTGTGAAGCTAGGGCCATGGATCGTATGTGTGTCTCCCCAGGCCATCCCTCAAGTGCCCTCTGGCCCACCTGACACACCAGCTGTCTGGGCGCGCTCCAGCACAACCAGTGCCATCTTGTTGGCTGTGATGATTGTGTGTGGGGATTGTAATGTGTAAATGCGGCTGCAGCTTGTCAGCCTCCCGAGTATCAATCACAGACCCGGTGAATCCTGCATCATTTTTCATTGGAATCGATTGTGTTCCATCTGGCACCGGTGCTAGCTCCTCAACACCTCGTTGAATTGGTCCAGGTTCGACGGCAGTTTTGCTGTCATGAAAGTCAGCGAATTCTGCGCCAGTGTCAAGTCTCAGAAATGGAGAATCCCGCCCACAATGTTTTGGCCTCAATTGTTTTCTGTGATAGAGAATTTCACAGGCTCACCACTCTTTGGGTGAAGACATTTCATCTTCATCTCAGTCCAAAATGGTTAATCCCTTATCCTCAGACAGTGACCCCTGGATCTGGACTCCCCCATCATCAGGAACATTCTTCCTTCATCTACCCTGTCTTGTCCTGTTAGAATTTTAGAGGTTTCTCTGAGATCCCCCCTCATTCTTCTGAACCCCAATGAATATAATCCTAATGGACTCATTCTCTCCTGGTATGCCAGTCCCACCACCCCAGGAATTAGCCTGGTAAACCTTTGCTGCACTTCCTCCATAGTAAGAATATCCGTCCTCAGATAAGGAGACCAAAACTTCACACAATTTCCCAGATGTGGCCTCACCAAGGCCTTGTATAACTGTAGCAAGACATCACTGCTCCTGCACTCGAATCCTCTCGCTATGAAGGCCATTTGCCTTCTACACCACCTGCTGCACCTGCATGCATACCTTAAGTGACTGGTTTACTGGTCTTGTTGCACATTGCCCTCTCTCAATCTAGATAATAAGCTGCCTTCCTTTTTTTGGCACCAAGATAAATAATCTTGCATTTATCCACATTATACTGCATCTGCCATGCATTTGTCCATTCACTTGTCCAATTCACACTGAAGCATCTCTGCATCCTCCTCACAGATTATCCTCCCACCCAACTTTGTGTCGTCTGCAAATATGATGATATTACATTTTGTTCCCTCATCTAAAATGTTAATACATATTGTGAATAGCTGCGGTCCTAGCACTGACCCCTGCGGTGAACCACTAGTCACTGCCTGCCACTTGGAATAAGACCTGTTTATTCCTACTCTTTGTTTCCTGTCTGCCAATGAGTTTTCTATCCATCTCAGTACGCCACTCCCAATACCATGCGCTTTAATTTTACACTCTAATCTCTTATGTGGGACCCTGTTTAAAGCCTTCTTGAAGTCCAAATAAACCACCTCCATTGGCTCCTCCTCATCACCTCTACTCGTTACATTCTCAAAGAAGTTCCAATAGATTTGTCAAGCATGATTTCCCTTTTGTGCTCTGCTATTTTCTTTTTTAATAAATTTAACATTTTCCCCACTACCAACATCAGGCTGACTGGTCCATATTCCCTATTTTCTCTCTTTTTAATTAGTGGAGTTACATTAGCTACACTCCAATCCATAGGAACATTTCCAGAGTCTATAGAATCTTGAAACATGATCACCAATGCATCAACTATTTTCGGGGCCATTTCCTTAAGTACTCTGAGATGTAGATTATCTTTAATCCCATCAATTTTCCAGAATTATTTCCCTCCTAATACTGATTTGCTTCAGTTCCTCCCTTCACTGAACCCAGTATTCCCCAACATTTCTGGCACGTTTATATGTCCTCCATTTCTGAAGACAGAACCAAAGTATATATTTAGTTGGTGAGCTATTTTTTTCTTCCTCATTATAAATCCCCAAGTTTCTGACTGTAAGGGATTGGCATTTGCTTTTAACAATATTTTCCTTTTCACATACCTGAAGAAGCTTTTTGAGTCCCTTTTTATGTTCCCTGCAAGCTTACTGTCATACTCTATTTTCTCCTTTATAATCAATCCCTATGTCCTCATTTGTTGAATTCTAAACTGCTGCTTTTTCTGGTCAATTTGAATGCCTCTTCCTTGGATCTAATGTTATCTCTACTTCCCCTTGTAAGCCAGATAGGAATGAACAATTGTTAGTTCACCCATGCACTCTTTGAATGTTTGCCATTGCATATCTAGCGTCATACCTTTAAGTAAGGTTCCCTAATCCATCATCGCCAATTTGCGCCTCATACCATCATAGTTTCCTTTATTAAGATTCAGGACCCTAGTCTCAGAGTCAAATATGTCATTCTTCACCTTGATGAAAATTCCTGCCATATTATGGTCGCTCATCCCCAAAGGGCCTTGCACAACTAGATTGCCATTATTCCTTTCTTATTTATTACAATCCCAAATCAGACCCCAACTCTCAGGTTAAATCACCACGAGTTAGTTCTCTCTCAAAAGGGAAACAGCAGTCTAGGGTCCTCTGGGACTGTGGCATTTACAGTAAATATCCTCTGATGGTTCCTTTCCTTCAAGAAAAGTCAAATCAGTTGATCAAACCCATTTAAGTGTATGAGGCCTAGCTTTCGCAATCTTAAATGTGTGTGGTCATCCGAGAAGTAGTCCAGAATAACCCCAAAAAGGATCTAGGATTATAATACACTTTATAGTTGCTGTCTTGAAGCTTTTAAGCCCTGAAGTGAGTAAATTCTTTGCCCTGGAAAATTCAGGGCACTTCTTCTGTATCGAGTTGATTCAATGACCTTAAGCAAAGGCACATTCTGCCCAATATTGAATAGTAACAGGAGCAGGCGATTTAGCCCCTTGAGCCTGTTCAATAAGATCACAGCCAAACTGAAATCTGACTCCACTATCACTAATCTCAACATCCAATGCAAATCGGAATAGCAGAAGCTATTATCATTTCATGCCAGAATGAAATTACCTGAAATAGTTTATTTGTTTTAACTGTTGTAAGAAACATGTATTAACACTTGTTACATTTAGTGTAGTGCTACAAACAAAGAAAAAGAATCCAATAATCGCCAGGTTTTGCCAGGCAAAAAGGCAGTAGTGCTTATTTCCTTAGTGTATTCTGATAGATTTACTTTTTGTACTGTGTAATAAAGGGCAGCTATGTAATGGAGCATTGATAATTGGTATTGACATTTTGACTAGTACAGTTGAAACTAATTCATTTTATGTGATTCTGATTTTGTATACCTGGAAGGTTGAATGCTCTTTCCTTATGTCTGCTTTTGTTATTCATTCTTTTGCAGAGGCCTCCGGTATTCCCACAGATCCGTTTGGCCAACATGAAGAACAGTCGAGCTCTACATCTCATTCTACATCTGATTGCTCTATGATAGGATCTGCACAATGGACTCTGTTATTTATATGGTCCCTGTATTGTGGCCTGCACTGACACAAGAACCTAAGGCATTAGGGGCGGCACGGTGGTACAGTGGTTAGTGTAGCCATCTGGGATGGCCACTTCCAAAGGGATGGCCCCTTACAAAGGATTCTGGGAAATATGGCCACCTGTAAAGGACCACAGGAAATATGGTCAATCTAGGACTCAGACGCTCAGAGCTTATGTATATTGGCAACTCAGATAACTAGACGCTATCGAAACCCCCAGCTACTTTGCATTCTAATGGCGCATTTCCCCAGAACTAAAGACCTGTACTCAGGGAACAGATACAGAAACAGACTCATCGGCAGCACTCCGTTTGCTCAGGGAGCCGAGAAAGCCGAGGTCAATGACCGCTCAGATCATGCCCCGCCATCAAGCCACACGCCCCTTTATTGGCCAAAATCGAAGGCAGTAATCAAAGCCTACCGAATTATTGGGTCCAAAGCTAAGGACTGCCCAAAAGAGCGCGAAACCCCAGAAGGATAAAAAGAGACACTGCCATGTGTTCAGTCTCTCATGGCCCCGGAACCTGGTCTCTCTGGGCCCCGACATACGCCTAAAATCAAGTGTGCCATGACGACCAGAAGACAAGTTCAAAACCAACGATCGCTACCAGACAGATGAGCCCAGCAGAAATGAAGTCATTTCTCCAGACTCAGCCACACAAGATCCGAACAAAAGCCTTGTTCCTCTGCATAAAGCTGGGTGCCTGAAGTTAACTACAGTTTGTTGTAGTGTTAGGTGTAATTTAGCTTGTAGTGTTTTCTGTTGCATGTCGAAGTAATTCTTGTGTGTAAATAAACTATCATTGAACTTGAACTAACTAACTGGTTGTTTTGTCTTTGATCGATATCCGGTAAAACCTTGTGGTGGTATCATTTGATACCTGGCGACTTTGAAAAGCAATATCATCATTAGTAACTCTCACATCATATACAGTTAAAAAGAACAACATTAGCACTGCTGCCTCCCAGCGTCAGGGACCCGGATTCAATTCTGGCCTCCTGTGGCTGTCTGTGTGGAGTTTGCACTTTCTCCCCGTGTCTGCATGGGTTTATCCGGGTGCTCCGGTCTCCTCCCACAGTCCAAAGATGTGCAGGCTAGGTGGATTGATCATGCTACAATTGCGCCTTAGTGTCCAAAGATATGCAAGTTGGGTGGGGTTAGCGTGAGAAGGCGGGAGAGTGGGCCTCGGTAGACTGCTCTTTCAGATGGTCGGTGCAGACTCAATAGGCCGAATGGCCTCCTTCTCTATTGCAGGGATTCTATGATAAGGGAAGCAGTAGGCCACAGGGCCAATTGAATAAGATCCATCAGCTCCACTTTCCTGCCTGATCCACATATCCCTTTATTGCATTGATATCCCAAAAAAAGCTATGGATCAAATGTTGAATTCATTCACCTACTGCGCATCGACGGCCGTGGGTTAGAAAGTTTGGAGGATTCACATCCCTCTAAGTGAAGACATTTCTCCTCATCTCAGTTGCCAACCTCCTACCCTAAGTTGGTAAGTGACCCTAAGTTCTAGGCTGTCCAGTCAGGCAAAGAGGCAATCAACATTTATTCTGTAAGTCCTCCCAGAACCTTGGATATTTTAATGAAATCACTGTATTTTTCAAAATTACAAAACATTAGTCTAACCTACACAATGTCCATCATAGGAGAACCATTCAATCTCAGGAATTAATTTAGTGAACCACTGTTGGGAAGTTTTGAAAAATTCATTTTTACAGGGTGTGGGCTTTGCTGGCTAGCATTAGTTGCCCATCCCTAATTGCCCTTGAGAAGTTAATGATGAGCTGCCTTCTTGAACCGCTGCAGTCCATGTGGTATAGGTACACTCATAGTGCTGTTAGGGATGTAGTTCCAGGATTTTGACTCAGCAACACTAAAGGAACGATGATATATTTCCAGGATGGTGAGTGACCTGGAGGTGGTGGTGTTCCAGGTATTTGTTGTCCTTGTCCTTCAAGATGGTAATGGTCGTGGATTTGAAAGGTGCTGCCTCAGGAGCCTTGGTAAATTTCTGCAGTGCGTCTTGTAGATGGTACACACGGCTGCTACTGTGCGTTAGTGGGGGTGGAGGGTTTGAATGTTTGTGGAAGGGGCCAATCAAGAGGACTGCTTTGTCCTGGACAGTGTCGAGTATATCCTGTCACATGCTGGAGATGTGGGTTACCAAAGTCTAATTGCAGAGAGATACATTTACTCTTGTAATCCAAATAACCTTGTGAGAAATTGCCTTCTTACTTACTTGCTGTACCTACACATAATTCTGGGGCTTGTTAGCAAAAGGGGCGCGATTCTCCGCTCCCCAGGCCGGGTGGGAGAATCGCGGGAGGGCCGCTCTGGCACCCCCGCGATTCTCCCACCCCCCCCAAAATAGCGTGTCGCGTTTTGCGACACGCCGCTCGGAGAACCGCGGGTCGCTGCCGGCGTGAACATAGCGCGAAAGGTACGTTTGGGGCCTGTGGGGGGGCGGAGAGGGGATCGAGCACCACGGCCGTGCTCTGGAGGGGACTGGCCCACGATCGGTGCCCCCCGATCATCGGGCCGGCGTCTCTAAGAGACGCACTCTTTCCCCTCCACCGCCCCGCAAGATCAAGCTCCACGTCTTGCGGGGCAGCAGAGGGGAAGACGGCAACCGCGCATGCGCGGCTGACGTCACTATGGCGCCACCGACCGTGTCATTATCGGCGCGCCGCCTTGACGTCAGCGTTAAGGCCCGGCGGCCGAGTTTCACGAAACGCCGCTCCTAGCGAAACACTCCGAGTTTCACGACGGTGTCGGCCGTTGCGGAGAATTCCGCCCAAGGTCTCCCAAATTGCTTTGAATATCAACAGTTGCCCGCCTCTTGTTTCTTGAAGAAAATTATTGCCCACTAGATACTCTGTCATTTTGCCCAATCACTTGACTGGTCTATATCCCTTTGCAGCCCCTTTGAATCTTTCACAGCTTCCTTTCCCACCTAGCTTTGTATTATCAATAAACTACTTCACCCGAGCAATAGTAATCGGAACTGAACTGAGAGTTGAGCATTGTAATAGAACCATTCAATTTCTCAGCACAGAAGGAAGACCTTTGGCCCATTGTGGCTGTCAGCTATTTGAAAGAGGTCCAGTTCATCCTACTCCCTCCGATTTATCCATACCCTGGCCAATTTTCTCCCCAATAAGTCTTTATCTCATTATCTTTTGCTCGTTCTTGTTGAATTGACTTCAATTACCCTTCCAGACAGTGCATTCCTCATCACAGCATGAACATATTTGGTCCTCCTCCTCCATCCTCTGGTTCTTTTGACAATTACCTTAAATCTGCATCCTTGACTATTCGGTTGTTGGAAAATCATGATGCAAAAAGCCTCATCCCGCCGCGAGTGCTATTATCCCAGCAGCATATGGTGTTCACCTTCCAGGGAGCATGACGAGCAAAACCATGCGGCGATGCTTGAGGGTCCCGAGAGGAAATCAATGGCCTGGTTGAGGAACTAGCATCAGACAGGTTGGGGGGACCGGGTGCAATGACGAGGGGGAGGGGGGATGCTCCACTTGATGGATTCTCCTGCTGACTGCATCCAGAGCGACATACCCCTTTAAGAACCATTGGCTGCCTTTCAATGCTCTCAAAGAAGCACGAGGTGCTGCTCCCAAAACTACTGCACAGTTCATATCTATACAACTGGCTTATTATAATGAAGTAGTAGTCCCAATTTAGTATGATCCTCACAACCACACGAATAGGTAGGTGTGTGCTTTACCCCCCCTGTATTTGAAATTTCTCGGCCTACATGTGTGTACCATGTCTTCTGGGCCTACTGTTTCTTACTGAGATTGTTGCTATGCCCCACCCAAGAATCGTAACGAAGTGAGTCAGAATAATGCTAAACAAGAATGGTACAGAGCAAAAATAAGTTCCTTCTTTTGCTTAATGAAAATTGATAAATCCTTTTGCGCTCTTCATAGAGACAGATTACCTTTCAAAAGAGGTTTTGGGTGGCACGGTGATGCAGTGGTTAGCACTGCTACCTTATGACGCTCAGATCCCAGGTTCGATCCCGGCCCCGTGTGGAGTTCGCACATTCTCCCCATATCTGTGTGGGTCTCACCCCCACAACCCAAAAAGATGTGCAGGGTAGGTCAATTGGCTACACTAAATTGCCCCATAATTGGAAAACAAAGAATTGGGTACTTAATGAAAAAAAGCAAAAAGAGATTCAAACTTCCAGTTATTAGCTGAAAAAAATGACATGATGATATTTCAAATTTTAAAACTTTTTCTAACAAATGACTAATAAACCACTATTGAATAAACACTATTTTCTTTTTGTAGGTAACTTGTACCTTAAACAACAGAAAAGACCATTCTTCTTTTGTATTTATTACACATTACACTCTCCATGGAATTACAGTCCTTATAGTAAACAATCCACGGTTGTTTCCAGCCTCCAATGGGTTTTTGAATCCCCGTGTTGCTTAATTAGTAACTTTGAGTAACCTGTCTCCAGGCGCTTTCCTCAATTTTCAGAGTTTCTTAAATCTAGCACCAGCAGTAAGGGCTGTTCTGATGATTCTTCTTCCCCCTGGCCATACCTGGATAAATTGCCCAGAATCCTTAGAAGGCTGCAGGATGCATCTCTTTGACTGGAGACTGTCTCCCTCCTGCATCTGGGAGCTTGCAAAGCTAAGCAGTCTTTACTCTCTGCAGGCCACACAGAACTGCTACCTATCTATGATACTCATTGATTTTCAAGGAACTTGATCTCAAGAAAGGCTTCCTCTGCACTCTTCCCCATGGCAAGGTGAAAAATATTGTTAAGATCCTCGACCAGACTCCAACACTTGATAGGATACCGGACAACACTTAAAATTTGTAAAACTGTGAGGAAAGGAAACTTCGCTCCAGGAGTGAATCTCTGACAAATCGGGATATATTATTTTAAAACAAAGGATTAAACTACACTAAAATTACAGAAAATAGCTTACAAATAACTGTTAAACAATTCTTAACAATAAAAGGAAATACGTTAATTTCTAACTGTTACCTTCTTTATCTCCAATTAAGAAAAACACACCACAGGTCAAAAGCCACTTGTAAATACAGTTAGCAAACACAGGTACACTTGAATAGAGTTTTCTTTGACATATCGCTTAAAGAGAGATAGAGATCCTTCAGAAAATAATCTGTAGTTCTTTCTGACTGTGTCAGACTACTGCTTAAACCTGACAGCATTTTGCAAAAACTGCTGCTCAGCTCAAAGTTCCCAGCAAAATAGAAAGCTAAACTTCCTGCTATAGATCATGATAATTGACTCTTACCAACTTTAACAGATGCACCTATCTGGCTGCATCACAGCCTGCTATGGTAACTGCTCGGCCCAAGACTGTAACACCAACAAGTCCATCACATGAACCCATCTCCTATCTACACCTTCCACTGCCTTGGGAAAGCAAGCAGCATAATCAAAAACCTCTCCCATCCGTCTTACTGATCTTCCAACTTCCCTGGGGAGTAAATAATTTGGGACATGTGTTTAGACTTAGGTAAGCAGGCCAGGGAATCTGAGTGGGATAAAGATGATTGGATTAGATTGGATTGGACTTGTTTATTGTTATGTGTACAGTGAAAATGTTGTTCTGCATAGAGCTCAGACAGATCATTCCCTATATGAAAAGAAAATACATAGGGCAAACATGAAATACACAATGTAAATACATAGACACAGGCATCGGGTGCAGTAGTACTCAGTAGAAAAGAGGTGTGAAGAAATCCGATCAGTCCATAAGAGGGTCATTTAGTAGTCTGATAACAGGCACTAACAGATTCAAAAACACTTCCTTCCCCGCAAAAGGGGCAGTGCTCTGCCCAGTGGTTGGTGATGATTGGATCTGGTCACACTGCTGGGTTTTCCAGTGTCACAAGGCTTGTGTTTTCATTTCACTTTTGATTCCGCAGGCTGGAGAGAGAAATTTAACCAACTTACTACAGGGGTTTCCAGTTAATTCTCCCCAAAAGGCCATTGTGAGAACCACCTCTCTCTCCAGAAAAGGCTGTGCAGGTGGAATCCAGAATCTGATAACTCTCTCTGTGCGATATAGAGGCCGATGTGAAGTCAGAGGCCTCTCCTGCAAAAGCTGTGAGTAAGATATGCTGTTGAAGTGCAAAGAACATAATTACATAATTACAGGGGCTTGATTGGCACACTGGGCTAAATCGCTGGCTTTTAAAAGCAGACCAAGGCAGGCCAGCAGCACGGTTCAATTCCTGTACCAGCCTCCCCGAACAGGCGCCGGAATATGGCGACTAGAGGCTTTTCACAGTAACTTCATTGAAGCCTACTCGTGACAATAAGCGATTTTCATTTCATTTCTCACAGGCCAAGCTGTAGGCTAGAGACTTTAAACCACACTCACGTGTTAAAGAGAGTGCACTGAAGAACTCATCATTTGTAGCAAGGACGCTTATTTTTGACCTTAATCCTTATTAATTTTCACCCCTTTCCTTCCCCTCTGTGTTTGTCTGTCTTGTGTGTGTGTGGGTGGAGGGTGGGGAAGTTAAGGGAGAGAGGTGTTAAACTGCATTCATTGCATAATTCATATTTGTTCTAGTAATTTGTAATTTGTGTTTAAACTTACACACCTAGAAATGTAATTATTGGACAGCCAAAGGCCAAAGAGTTTGGGTATTTTTATAAGAATTATTATTATTTTTTAATTTAAAGTATCAAATTCCTTTTTTCCCAATTTAGGGGCAATTTAGCGTGGCCAATCCACCTACCCTGCACATCTTTTGGGTTGCGTGCGTGAGACCCATGCAGACAGGGGGAGAATGTTTTGATAAGAATTATTGGTTAATTGACTTGTGATGTGACTCCGGGGCCTGTGAGGCTGGAATTGATGGTGCATTTGCCCAGAGTGTCATAACAATATATATCTGAACTCAGGCATTAACAAAACCATTACTGCAACATATATAAAATGCAATATACATATACCAATTTCTTACATTCGTAGAATCTTAGAATCTCTATAGTGCCGAAGGAGGCCTTTGGGTGCAGCGAATCTACACCAATCCTTTTAAAGAGCACCCTACCTAGGCTCACTCCCCCACCCTATCCCCGTAATCCCACCTAACCTGTAGATCCCGAGACACAAAGGGATCAATTTATCATGGCCAATCCACCTAACTTGCCCATCCTTGGACTGTGGGGGGAAACCCACGCAGACATGGAGAGAACATGCAAAACCCACACAGTCATTCAAGTCGGAATTAAACCCAGGTCCCGGTGCTGTGAGCCAGTAGGGCTAACCACTGTGCCATCATACCGCCCTATCATAGTTTTAGATTTGCATCGAAGTAGAGAGTGCTGATTAGTTGTTTTTGACCCTACTCTCTTTTGGTTTCAAAGTAAATGGGCGGTTTACAACATAACTGTTTGTAATCTGATCCTTTCCACATCTTTCAACAGCCTCTTCACCTTTGGAAGGCCCAAAATGTTTGAGAACTCAGGGACTACTGCCATTGTCTCCAACCAAGAACAAGTCACACCACTGCCTCAATAATACAATCTGGGCCTTACTTTCACCTTTAACTGCCACAAGCCAATTGGCAAGCAGACCGAAGAATAGGTCACATTCTGTTTTATCTTAAATTAAAGACACAGTTCAAAAACTCAACAATCTCATACATTTCATAATTCTAACAACCCATTAACGACACAGAAAGAGGCTATTTAGCTCATCATTCTCAGTGTTAATGCTTTGCTGGAGCAGTCCAAAATGAATCCCATGACTGCTCTCTCCCAATGGCTTTAATCTTCTTCCAAGTCGAATGTTTTTCAATTTATTGTTTAAAAAATGCAATCATCTCTGCTGGAACTGTGATAGAACTTTCCATGCTTTAACAACTCCCCACATAAAGGAATAGTCTCCAACGTCTCTCCTCACCGTTTTTGTGACAATTACACCTTAATGACTGCCTGGCACTGTCTTCCCAGCCAGAGGAAATTACTCTTCCCTATTCACCTTTTCTTAAGTCCCCAGGTAGCCAACCCTGCGCCAACAAAAATGGTCCCAGAATTTTTAATCACCTCATAACTATAATATTTCCATCTTGAGCATCATCCTCAGGAAACAAGTCTGGGTGTTTTTGGATCTCTGCTTGATCACCGTAGCATAAATTGTTTTGAGGGTGTCTGAGATCACCTTCCTGCATGAGGAGCGACTCTCCATACTTTTGACAGTATCTCGCCTAACTTTGAAATCTAGCTCAGCCTCCCGTGATGTGTCTGGGAAATAAACAAAATCCCTGTCTATTAGGTCAATTTTACTTCTGGGCTGTATGCTTTTGACAGATCTCACTCTCGCCTTAAAAGCAATAGAATAAAGTACCAGAGCTCATTTTAAGTTTAATGTAGAGAATTATTGAATAGTATAGTGCAGAACGAAGGCACTCAGCTTATCAAGCCTGCATTGTCTATTCTGAAGAGCAATTCTGTTAGTCCCACTCCCATGCTCTTTCCCATATCCCTGCAATTTCTTTCTCCTTCACATATTTGCCCAATTCCCTTTTGAAAATTACTATTGACTATTTGCCCGCCACCCTATCAGGCAATACATTCCAAATCCTTACCGCTTGTGACATAAAAAGGCTTTTCCTCTTGTCTGGTTCTTTTATCAATCACCTGAAATCTGTGCATTTCTTATTGATCCTTCAACCACTGAGATTCTCTTTATTTACTCCATCTAAATCCTTCATGGTTTTAAACAATTCTGTCAAATCCCATCTTGGCGTAGAGAAGACTGAGAAGTACAACCTTAGCTTCTCAAGACTATCCATGCAATTGTAATCCCTCATCCCTGGAACTATTCTAGTTAATCTTGTATAGTAAAGCTCTTCATTCTACCTAGATTGCCACAGTGCTCAATGTGGGACCAACTAAAATTTTGTTGATGTGGATTTAGCATAGCTTCCTGGCTTTTGTACTCTATGCTTCTATTTCTAAAGCCAGGAACCTATATGGCTTCTCTCTCCACTCGATTCCAGTCAGTCAAAGTGAGGAGGATGCATGTCATGGAGTACATCCCATGGCAAGTATCTGCCTATAGGGTCTTTTAACGTGAGGAGGCTGTTGTGCTGCAGCTACCACAGGGCTCTGGCTAAATAGGAGCCTCCCTTGCTCTTGCCACCTGCTAATGGCTTTTGGAAGGATTTACAATTGATAATCAATCTGTCTGGACATATTATGAATGCACCTTCCATGAGCATCAAGTGGCTGAATTGGACTTGAGTCTGGGACTTCTCGGAGGAATGGCGCCCATTGCATCTCAAGACCTCCTATTCATGTGCCTTATTAACTGGTTGGTTGACGTGTCCTGCCACCTTTAAAAGAATTGTGCAGAAATTGTGTACCCCCAGTGCTCCCTCTGACATCGCACCATTTTTCCAGTATTTTCTCTTCTCGTTCCTCGTGGTAAAATGCATCAGTTGACACTTTTCTACATTGAATTTCATCTGCAATGAATGTTCATTCCAATATTCTGCCGATGTCCTGAGGAAGGAGCAGCGCTCCGAAAGCTAGTGTTTGAAACAAACATGTTGGACTTTAACCTGGTGTTGTAAGACTTCTTACTGTGCACACTCCAGTCCAACGCCGGCATCTCCACATTTAAGATATGTGGAAGACAGGTTTCAGGTGAGTCAGGTGAGGGAGGAGCGGTAGGGGGAAGGATGCTGTGGCGAGCATTGATAATTTAGATTAAATAGAGGGTGGGATTCTCCCAACGGGGGGCTGGTTTAGCTCACCAGGCTAAATCGCTGGCTTTTAAAGCAGACCAAGCAGGCCAGCAGCACGGTTCGATTCCCGTACCAGCCTCCCCGGACAGGCGCCGGAATGTGGCGACTAGGGGCTTTTCACAGTAACTTCATTGAAGCCTACTCGTGACAATAAGCGATTTTCATTTTCATTTCAAGTGCCGATGGCGGAGTAAAAACGGGAGTGTTTAGTCCGGCGTCGTCGCCCATTCCGGGACCCCATTCTGCGGTCCACAGGGGGCTAGGATGGCACTGGAGCGGCCTCCGCCACCCCAGCTGCCGATCCCGTTGCCGGGTTCGCACATGCGTGTTTGGGCTGGCGCCAACTAGCGCATGCACAGTGGCCTTCTTCCCCACGGTGGCCCCTACGCCAAATAGCGCAGGGCTACAGGAGCCAGCGAGGAGGAAAGGAGGCTGGGGGCAAAGTGGCCGGCCCACCGATTGGTGGGCCCCAATCGCGGGCCAGGCCACTACAGAGCCCCCCCCCCCCCCCCCCCCCCCCCCCCCCAGGGTCGGACCCCCCTCCCCCCACAGGCTGCACCCGGACCCTTCAAACGCCGAGGTCCCGCCAGCTCAAAGGATGTTAGACTGCCGCCGGCTTGACTCGGCTTTTTGCTGACGGCCGTTCGGCCCATCCGGGCTAGAGAATTGGTGCGCTGGCCTGTTGCGGCCCGGGCTGGAGAGTCACCGCATACACCGACCGGCGCTGCGCCGACCTCGCCGGAGAATTGCATCCCGGTGTCTGGGCGGCGTGGCGCGATTCGCACGGTGCCGCGCCGATTCTCCGACCCATGGGGGGGTCGGAGAATTCTGCCCAGAGAATAGTGTTACCTGAGTAAAGTGTGCAGAAAACTGAATCTGATTGGCATGCATAACAAAGTCCAAAATAATTTTTCAGACTTTTGCGACCTGTTCCTAGCCACAGGCTGCTTTTGCTTTCATTGTAATTACACCGGGTAATTGCTAAAAAAAAAACTTTCAGACCATGGACTGTTTAACGAAAGAGGCAAAAGTTGTGAACTTGGGTTAAATCAATAAACAGGCATTCTTCAAAGCTATTTTTCACTTTGGTGACACTTCACATACAAAAAAAACACAGAGCCAAAATAAATGTTAGGCAACCTAATTGTTCTAAAAACTGGGAGAAAGTGACACAAATTGGTGTTGTGTGACAATGTCAGAGTTAACCTACATTTGGCAAAAATACTTTGGTTGATATGCTTCCTAAGATAAACTCCATCTTTAAAGCTCAAGTAACAGTTTGTCAGAAGCCTGTAATTTAAAAGCCTTAGATTATTTCATTGCTTATGGTTTTAAACTGTGTGTGTGTGACCAAGATAGGAAGCTATTCACTGATACAAAAAAGTTGAAGGTATCGGTAACGTTCACAAGGAATTAACTTACTGAAGAGAGTGTAATCGGATAGACATTGTAGAGGATCCTCTAATATTTTTGATGGAATAAAGAATTAGATGCCTCTTGGACAATTGTAACTTAAGGTGGATTTTGATATGACAGCATGATCTTGGCAAGGAACATCCTGCCCAACTTGGAAGAATGGTACAAAAATTGCTGCAAAGAATGATTTGGTTCTTATGTCTGGTAACTTTTTTAAAACAAATTTAGAATACCCAATTAATTTTTTTTTCCAATTAAGAGGCAATCTAGCAAGGCCATTCCACCTAGCTTGCATATTTTTGGGTTGTGGGGGGCGAAACCCACACAAACACAGGGAGAATGTGCAAACTCCACACAGACAGTGACCCAGAGTGACCCAGTGACATCGGGCGGAATTCTCCGCTCCCCACGTGGCGTGGGAGGGCCTCCCGACATTTTTAACGCCCCCCTGGTGCCACCAGCGATTCTCCCCCCCGCTCGGAAAAATCGGCGTTCGCCGTTTTTCACAGCGAACGGCGATTCTCCGAGCCCGATGGGCCCATCGGCCGGCCCTTCACGCCCGTTTCACCACGGCAGTAACCACACCTGGTCGCTGCATTCATGAAACGGGTGCCAGAGGCCCGTTTGGGGCATCTAGGGGCCCGATTGGGACGGGAGCACCACGACTGTGCTCGGGAGGGGACAGGCCGGCGATCGGTGCCCACCAATCGTCGGCCAGCGTCCAAAACGGACGCACTCTTTCCCCTCCGCCGCCCGGCAAGATCAAGCCGCCACGTCTTGCCGGGCGGCTGAGGAGAAAGACGGCCACCGCGCATGCGTGGGTTTGTGCTGTCTGCGCGCTGATGTTGGAACCGGCAACCCGAGCATGCGTGGATGACATCAGAAAAGCGCCGTTTCCATGTCATTTCCGGCGCAACGAGGTCGCGGCTGGGAACGATGGGGGCCCGCTCCTAGCCCCCCAGGTGGGGGTGAATTAGGTGCGGGGAGCGGGTCCCGAGGCCTTCGTGAAGCTTGGCCGATTTCACGATGGCCATCCCGATTTTTATCGGGAGCGGAGTATACCGCCCATCAAACCTGGGACCTCGGCGCCGTGAGGTCGCAGTACTAACCCACTGTGCCACCGTGCTGCCCTCTGTCTGGTAACGTGACCAGCAGCTGTAGGGTATGATCAGCACAGAGGTGACCGCTCACTGTGGCCGCTTATGGTTGGAAGACTGCACACAGCCTCATTTTGTTCTCATTTATTAGCTAGTAGTGGCCACAATTCTCAATTTAAATGCTGGTAACGGATGTTGTGCGCTTGTCCCGCAATCGGGACCACTGCAGAATGCTGCGACCAATCGCTCCATGACCGTCCTGACATATGCCTGCGACCCACCCAAGTGTTGCAACCCACAATTTGAAAAATACTGCTTCAGGAAATGTAATTTACCGCCCTTTATCTGCTCTGGCCTACATGTGACCCAGAACAATGTGGTTGACTCTTAACTGCCCTCTGAAATGGTTGAGCAGGCCACTCATTTTGAGAGCAATAGGAAAGGGTAACAAGTGCTGGCCTTGCCTGCAATGCCCACATGCTGTGAAAGAATAAAAAAACACAAGAGGATTTGTTTTTCAGGCACCTTGCATGGGAACTCCCCTGTCTGCCATTGCTTGAATGCCAGAGGCGGTAGAAGTGGTCCTTAAAGTGGGCATGAGTTGGCCTCTTAAGAACCTCTATTTGTGTTTGGCGGGAAGGCCATTCATGAGGCAGAAAGGAAGTAGTGTCCCCAGATTGCATCATAACACAAGGTTAAATGTCCCCTGTTGCTTCCAAACTAATTTTGGACCCAGTGGAGGGGAGGGTGGGGAGTGCATTAAATTCTGCCCGCTGTTTGAATTTCTTTGTGGATCTTACCCACAAAATTGACAAAGGAGAGTTGATGGACGTGGTATATTTGAATTTCCAGAAGGCTTCATAAAGTCCCCCACAGGAGGTTGATTAGCAAATTGCCTCCTATGGGATAGGAGGAAAATAATTGACATAGATTGAGGATTGGCTAACAGGCAGAAAACACAGTTGGAATAAATGGTTCATTATATTAGCTGGAAGCCTAAGCTTCAGGGCTGGAGTGGCGGCTGGGGACACTGTGGAGAGAGGCAGAAAGTATCATAGATACCATGCATAGAGGTGGTCAGACCACAGGCTCAGGGTCCCGAGGCAGGAAGGGAATGGGTGACCACCATGAGCGAAGAACATAGGAACAAGACTAGGTCATTCAACCCATTGAGCCTGCTCCGCCATTTAATACAGTCATGGCTGATTGGGCACTTCAGTGCCCTTTACACCCATTATTCCCATAAGCCTTTCTGTTATCGTTAATCAGAAATCTATCAATCTCTGCTTTAAACAGAGAATTCTGAGTGAAAACATTATTCCTCATCTCAGTCCTAAGTGGCATGTGCCTTATTTTGAAATTATTCCCCCTGGTTCTAGACTCTCCAAAAAAAAGAAATATCTTACCTGAATCTACCCTGTCCATTTCTTTTAAGTATTTTGTAGGTTTCAATGAGATCACCTTTCATTCTTCGAAATGCGAGAGAATACATGTCAAGTTGCCCAATCTCTTTTCATAAGACAGTCCCGCCATCCCCAGAACAAGTCTGGTGAACCTTTACTGTTCTCCCTCAATGGCAATTATATACTAGCTGAGGTGAGGGGACCAAAACTGCCCACAGTACCCCTGGTGCGGTCCAACCAAGCTCCCATACAATTGAAGCAAGACCTTTCTACTCCTGTACTCAACGTCACTATGGACCATGTGACATTCCACCAGCATGCTGTGTTACTTGAATATATCTAATAGTCAATCCAAAAAGGTACTGGCAGTTGAATACAGACTGAACAAATTGCACATTACCTCAGTTTCAATTACTTCACTCACTGGCTAATAAACTCATAAAATTATATTTAAATTAGCTGGGTACAAGGAACTCAGATGAGGTACTCTTTTTAAAATGAACAACTATGCCTCATTTTATGACATTTTTATTACCTCTGTGGTTTGATCCATTTTCTATAAAATGTAACCAAAACTTCATGCAGGACTCCAGCTGTGGTCTAAGCATCACATTGTAGAAATTACCTGTTATATTCTAAGTGCCTATTTATAAAACCTAAATCACTTCATCGTTTCTTTTGTAATGGTTTTACCTTCCTGCCCTTGCACTTTTTAGGGAATAATATATTTGAGCCATTCCAAAGCACCAGTGAATTTCCACTGAGTGTAAAACCTGCTGCCTCGCTGTTCCTTCCAAAATGTATCACCTCGCATCGGTGCACATTAAAACGCATCTGTCACTTGTCTGCCCATTTCACTAAACTGTCCATGCCCTGCTGAAGTATTATGGTCCTCCTCACTGTACGCCAAAACTCCTGCTTCCGTGAGAATTTTAATACTATGCTACATCTGCACCAAACCATTGCTGCATGTCACAAACAAAAAATGGACAAAATGCTGGGATAACTCCACTTTCAACTCTTTGCTGATTTGAAATCAGAGAGTAACAGAGTTGTTACAGTGCAGAAGGAAGTGACTCTCCCCACCCTGTCGGCACCAGCTCTCCAAATATGTAACTCACCTATTTTCCTGCCATCTCTCTGTAACCCTGTTCATTTTTCCCTTTACAGATAACAGTCTAATTCCCTTTTATGAATGCTTCAATTGAGCAAAATCTCCGGCAGTGCACCCCAAACTCTAACCACCCGCTGCGTTGAAAGATTTTCTGTCATGTCACAGTTGCTTCTTTTACAAATTTCTTTTAAATCTGTGCCTTCTCGTTCTCGATCCTTTCACAAGTGGAAACAATTTCTCCCTATCTACTCTGTCCAGACCTCTTGTGATTTTGAAAGCCTCTATCAAATCTCTTTTTAACTTTCTTTTCTCAGAGAAAAACTATCCTAACTTCTCCAATTTATCTTCATAACTGAAGTTGCTCATTCCTGGAACATTCTTGTGAAAATCCAATCCATTTTTAACCTTTGGGCTCTGTTACATTTGTTCTTATACCATGCACTTGTTTTTTTTGCAACAAGTGTCATATGAAAGACTTGATAAAATACCTTCTGGGAATGTTTATGCACTGGTCCGTACATTTAATCAGACAGTGCACCTTTTTGGAGCATTAACCCAACTAACCTTCCAATATGGCAAGCAAGAATCCTTTATGTCTGGCCAGAACTGCACTATATTGGTGCAGACGGTTGCTCCAGAAGCTCAAGCACAAATTATCATCAAAGTGACAAATAATGTATACAAAATGTGCCTCTTATGTGCTTCTTGCAAGGCCCACATTCAATTACTCCAGCAGGGTGACAAAGCTATGCCATCCATAAAGCCTCATGACTCTTGTCAAATAAGAGCTACAGGGAACATTATCAAACAAACCTCTTCTTAGCAGCAACAAGTACCAGAGGAGGAGGCAAGGCAGTGACTGCCCGAGCTCTTATCAGTTTAAACTCTAAAAAGCATCATATAAAAAATGGCTTTGGATAAATCAGCCCTCCAATTGCCCATTCACCAACAGTCCCACAAACCTTGCAGAATCGCCATCCAAATACCTTTCTTCAATCAATACCTTTCCTCGCTTCACTACAAAAGGCAAACCCTAGCAATAAATCCAGAACAGAAACAAATTTATGAAATAAATCATGTTAGCCCTGACAAACAAAATGTTTAATTACAGTAATGGAAGCACTTTGTGCCCATCTTATGTACCTGTTTTCGATTCTTGCAATATATCTAATTGCTTTCTAAAAGCTCTCTCATTCAGGAAAGTTGATACAAATGTGTTGAACTCACCATTCATATCTGAAGTGTAACTAAGTTGTCTTCTGTGACTTGTTGAAGATATTTTTCAATCGGTTGTAATAGTCAAAGTGAGAGAAAAAGGGGTGGATTGCAAGGGTCAATTTTCAGAATACTCCTTTTACAAACCATTCTTACGATTCAAAGTCCGAAGATATCCCTCACAGATATTCTCCGATGATACATGTTATATATTCGTGTAAAATCCATGCTCATTTTGTGCCTCTGACCATTTTGGCAGGGACATAGAAATCAATATTTTGTAAATCTCACACCCATATAAATGATAAATCTATATTATCATTTTGGCATACTAGTCACTTGTTGAGAAAATAAAGTTCCCTGATAAAATTAACACTGGTCAAAGAAAAGGGAGGTTGGACAAAGAGTTAATAGTTGATTTCTACTCAATCTTGAACAGTTGGAGGAACAGAATGAGCTCGAGCCATGATTTCTTGTTGTGCCCAAGAAAGCCATTAAATTATCGACAACATCCAAACAGCAGTCTGCAGAGCTGGCAGAAAACTAATGCAATAAACAAAACACATTACAGTACAAGAGATCCCATATGCCAGAACTGCCTTTATCAAAAGCCATGCTGCTCCAGCAGAAATTACATTTTTAATTGGAAAGACTATTGCTCGGCAGATCTAATTCAAATAAATTGTCGAGCATTGCAGGGGCATTCAATAGCTGTTAAATTGCAGATGATGCATAAGATTCCCTCCTGGTATACGTTTTGTTGAAGTGTTTTCCAATAACAGCGATGATTTTCTTTTATCTGTCCATGGGATATGAGCATCACTGGCAAGGTAACATCCCTAATTGCCGTTGAAATGGAGGTGGTGAGCTGCTGCTGCCTTGAATATAACTGAGTGCCTGATAGGGCATTTCAGGGGGAAGTTAAGAGTCAGTCACATCACTGTAGGACTGGAGTCACATGTAGGTGAGCATGACAGCAGATTTTCCCTCTCCAAGGCACATTAATAATGAACCAGATGGATTTTTATGGCAATCCAGTAGTTTCATAGTTACCATCACCAATGCTAGTTTTGTAGTCCAGATTTTTTAATTAACTGGATTTAAATTCCCCAGCTGCCATCGGAGAATATGAATTCATGTCTCTGGATCATTAGTCAAGACCTCTGAAGTCGAGTAACATAATTAGTGTGCTGCAATACCCCATGTAGTAAAGGAAATGCAGGCAATGTGTGCGCCAATTGCCGTCACACTGTTGTTGCTTCACTTTGGGCAACCAGACAAACTAAGGAAAAAGATTTTTTTAAATGTGCGAGTGGAGTGAGGCAATATGTGGGGTAAACGGGACCTCCTCATGTGCAAGGATGAGTCTGATACAGTTTAAGGTGGTGCACACGGTGCATATGACTTGGGCGAGAATGAGTGGGTTCTTTCAGGGGGCAGCAGATGAGTGTGAGAAGTCTGGGCGGGGGCCAGCGAATCACGGGCACATGTTTTGGGGTTGTAAAAAACTGGGAAGATTCTGGGCTGGAGGGTTCGCAGTCTTAGCCAGGTTGGTGGAGGAGGAGGTGGATCCGGACACTTTGGTGGCGATATTTGGGGATTCAGAGAAGCCGGAGCTCATGGAGATGAGGAAGGCCGATGTTGTGGCCTTCGCCTCTCTGATTGCACGGCGGAGAATCTTGCTGGTGTGGCGGTCGGCATCGTCACCGGGGGTAGTAGCTTGGTTGGGTGACCTGTATGACTTCCTGCGATTAGAGAGGATAAAATATGAGTTAAGGGGCTCTTCAGGGGGGTTTGAGGAAAGGTCGGGGATGTTTGTGACCGTGTTTGAGGGACTGTTCGTCACGGGGAGGGGGGGATGAAAAGCAGGAAAACTCTGTACAGACTGTATAGTTGATTGTAGGGAAGCATATTTCCCGGGTGTTTGTTCGCTCTAACCTGTTTTGATACATGTTTGTAATAAAATACATTTTTTTTAATGTGCGCGTGAAATCATGGTTAAGCTTTCTGGCTGACTCAAAGATTTAGGGGTGATTTTCAACAATACGTCCAGGTGTTCAACATCCTCCGAGGTGACTCAGATGGAGTCTTGAACTGAAGTGGCAGTCAGCCCGCATTTATCACAAAATTTAATCTTGGTAAAAGAGTTGAAGTGCATGCCAAGAATGGCTGCTTGGAAGGTTATTTCAGAATTCAACTTCAACTATCGTGAGATTTGAACCTTAAACCTCAGAGCAGTGACATGTACCTCCAGGCCACAGGAGGAACATGAAAACCATGCCAATCATGAGACCAGGTATATTAATAGATGGCAAAACCCGAAACCAGAAACATCAAAAATGATAGGTGTTGACTGTGTGAGAAACAGTGGCTGAATGCAAAAAGTATAACGCAGAACTGAAAAAGCAATGAAGAAGCAAAGGGAGTATAAGAATAGATTAATGGATCACACAAAAGGATAATCACAAGTCTTTGACAAATATGTACATAGAATGGTGAAAGGAATGATGGGGAATGAAAAGGAAGCTTTCTTCTGGAGGCAGGAGGTGTGACTGAGGTAATGAAGTCTTTGGGCAGAGTTCTCCATTTTTGAAACCAGGGCCGGTATTCTCTGACCCGAGTTCGCCCCGCCACCGTCCCGGGGGAATGGAGAATTTGGCACTCAACCAAAACTCCATTTGCTGAAGCGGGACTGGAGACTCCCGTTGGCGTCAGCAGATGGAGAAATCCGGCCTAAGCATGGTGGTGGGCGGCTTCGGCGGCCACTTTCCCGCTGGCCCGAACGGCGGGATCACATTTCTGAATCGGGGCTTGGAACCTCATTAATTATGCACAGCTGAGTTCCCCTCCACATCACCTGGCAGCAGTTTCATCTGCCCTCCATCAGCTTTGGTATGCAGCGCAGAATTTCTAAGTTTATAGATGACACAAAATGCGGAAAAGTGGGAAATAATCTGGAGTACAGCAATAACTTCAGGAGGACAGTTCTGTCACATTTTTAAGTTGACATTATCTAAATCTACTGGCTGTATTGCATGTCTCCCTTTCAAAAACAATGGTGATCTTGATCATAGTATGGTTTACTAGAAGATGAATGCTCATGAATTGTTAGACTGTTGTTTCAATCTGGCGCATTACTCATTCTTAAATTTAATGAGAAAGTGTATCACTGACACCGTGGCTAATGGCAGTGTTGAAATGATTAATGAGCACACCTGTGTACCTAAACTTCCTCTCTCGTCCCACTTCTCCCTCATCCCTCAATCTCCCCTGAGGGAGAAACTGCAGAGGGTGTAAGTGCACATTTCTCACTTCGCCACTCCATGATGCAACCCATGCCCTTCTTCCTTTCAGATACACAAGGGCCTACCTAGTCAGTGCAGGAAAAGGGGAAGAAGCCTGAAGATGAAGAAACATCATCATTCAATATCATTGTGCCAGGCACCAGCTCAGATACTGACAGAAGAAGAATCTTCACATGGTGACATACTGGGCACACGTTTGCTGGACCAAGGTTTGGGGAAAAGGATAGTAGAAGTGTCAGCTTGCTGGCAGATTCTCAAATCTTGATTTGATTTGATTTGATTTATTGTCACATGTACCGAAGTACAGTGAAAAGTATTTTTCTGCGGCCGAGGGAACGTGCACAGTACGTACATAGTAGCCAAAAAGAATAATCAACAGAGAACATTGACAAATGGTACATCGACAAACAGTGATTGGTTACAGTGTGGAACAAGGGGCCAAATACATGAGCTAGAGCAGCATAGGGCGTCATGAATAGTGTTCTTCCAGGGAACAGATCAGTCCAAGGGGGAGTAATTGAGGAGTCTTGTAGCTGTGGGGAAGAAACTGTTCATATGTCTGGATGTGCAGGTCTTCAGACTTCTGTACCTTCTGCCTGATGGAAGGGTCTGGAAGAAGGCAATGCCTGGGTGTGAGGGGCCTCTGATAATGCTGTCTGCCTTCCTGAGGCAGCGGGAGGTGTATACAACAGGAGCTAATGAGCTAGGTTACAGAATAAGGCTGATAGGTGCCCATCACCAAATGCTTAATGGACTGGAAAGGCTGCCTGGAAAGCCTGTACTCAACAAAAGGAGTGCAACATTAACTTGGCACAGAGGGCTTAGTATAAACCTTGCATCACAAGCTTTCCAATGGGTGGTCACCTACAGCTGCACACTTGCACAGCTGTAATAGTGATCCGTTTTAAGGGCTGGGGTTTCAGAAGGTCAAGTGACCCATTCGGCCCATTATCCGAAGAGTGCTAATCCTGGGGCTGAGCACGGCTCTCACGGCAGTCTAGAAACTGGAGTCAGTCATCGGTAGCACCTGTAACGTTCTCTGTAGTTATTCTGGTTTTTTTTATTTAGAGTACCCAATTCAGTTTTTTTTTTCAATTAAGGGGCAATTTAGTGTGGCCAATCCACCTACCCTGCACATCTTTGGGTTGTGGGGGTGAAACCCACACAAACACGGGGAGAATGTGCAAACCTCACACGGACAGTGACCCGGGGGCCAGGATTCGAAGCCGAGTCCTCAGCGCCATAGTCCCAGTGCTAACTATTGAGCCACCGTCCTGCCTTTGTAGTTAGTCTGTTAATAAATGGTTCTATAGTTACTCTGCCTGGCAGTCACCATTCCTTTCAAGATTCTACATTTGGCAATGAGGATCAACTGAGCACCATGAGGCATGGCAATCAGCAGAGAAGATTCTGTGAACGTGTTATCCGGAGTTTGTCTATTCGGCATCAGTGAGTTATCATATTGCCCCTATTCGGAAAGTTTGGACCATTCGACCCTAATTTGGAAGATTGGGTTCAATACATTGAACACCTGCGATATTTCTTCAAAGCAAATGAAATAGTGCGGGGTGGAGGGTAATACTGATAACAGCCTGTGGTACCCAATCCTACAGGTTGATAAGGAGCTTGACTTCTCCAGATGTCCCGATACTGAAATCTTTAAAGAACTCATAGAAATAGTAAAAGGGCATTATCGCCCGAAACTCTCGGTAACTATGCCAATATATAAATTTAATTCAATGGCAAGAGCTCCCAGCGAGGCGATCACAGGTTTCATGGCGAGTTTGAGGAAAACAGCTGAACATTGTGAATTTGGGTCTTAGTGAGATGTTGAGAGACTGGCTAGTGTGCGGGGTGAATAATACTGTACTGCCATACAGAAGAAGCTGTTGACAGAAGTAGAAATAACACGAAAGAAGGTGTTAGAAATTTCCCTTGCTATGGAATGTACAGAAAAAGCTGCAGTGGAACTTCAACGCCTGCAAGTTGACAAGGTCCAACAAGTTTGGTGAGGAACTGCTAATGGCAATAGTGCCAGGGATGTGGGCGCAGAGATTAGTGAACAAATAAATACAGAAGCAGAGAAAGTGCAGAGGTATAGAAGATTGAGTGTACAAACCAAGAATGATGAATAATGCAATTGGTGAGTGGGAAGTCCAACCCCAGGAGAAATGTAGGTTTAGGGAAGCTGTGTGTTACACCTGTGGCAGGAAGGGGCTATAGGAAGCAAGTGCAAGGCTAATTACGCCCTACCTGGCGCTAAAGAAAAAGCTAGCTCCACTGCACAGTGGAAAGAGTCACTCACGATAAGGATTAGATGTATACAGGTTTAATAATATTAAGGAAGGCAAAGTGACTCCCACCACGATACTATTGGTAGTAAATGATCAGCTGCTCAGGAACCTCTGCCTCAGTAGTGGGAGAGGTTATTGACCCCTGACGGGAGGGATCCAGCTCCTGAGATTAAAAAATCCAGGGTGGCGACGTATACAGGGGTGGCATGGCGGCACAGTGGTTAGCACTGCTGCCTCACAGGGCCAGGGACACAGGTTCTATTCCAACCGTGGGTGAATGTCTGTGTGGAGTTTGCACTTTCTCCCTGTGCCTATGTAGGTTTCCTCCTGCAGTCCACAGATGTGCAGGCTAGGTGGGTTGACGATGCTAACTTGCCCCTTTGTAACAAAGATGCGCAGAATGCATGGTGTTATGGGATATGGGGGTTGGGGGGAATGGACCTAGCTAGAGGATCAGTGCAGACTTGATGGGCTGAATGGCCTCCTTCTGCATGGTCACGATCCTATGGCTATACAAATATTTTGGGAACAACTACAGCATTTGTCAGTTACAGGCAGCAGTCTGCCCAACTGCCTTTAAATGTAGTTGAGGGTCAAGGGCCAAGCTTGATGGGACGAGATTTGCTTCAGGAAATATAATTGAATTGGCTCGAAATTTTCAAAATTAATGAAGGTGACCGATATGATCTCCTCCGGTGATATCGGAGATATTTCAAGGAGAAAGTCAAAATATACGTCAAGAGGCTACACCAAAAGTTTACAGAACAAGACCTATTCATTGCACGGAAAAGTGGAAACCAAACTCAGAAGGTTTGAAGGTTTGGGCATTATCAAATCCATGCAGTTTGTGGAGTGGACAGCTGAGCTCCCAATGTGCCGATACTTAAGCCAGATAAGACTGTAAGAATTTATGGGGAGTATAAATTAACGTTCAATTAAGGGGCAAATTTGGACAGATTTCCTCGACCTAAAATAGAGGATCTGGATGCCAAGTTAGCTGGAGGTCTACTTGCTCTAAATTAGACGTAAGACATGCATCCCAGAAGATGGGGCTGGAGAAGGCATCCAGAGAGTTTGTCACTGTCGACACACATAAGGGCCTGTACCAGTACACCAGACTGCCATTTGGAGTATCATCAGCTTGTGCAAACATTCAACGCACAGTGGAGAGCCTACTACAAGATCAACTTAAGCTGGTTGTTCACTTGGATGATGTGCTGATCACTGGAGCCATAGAGGAGGATCAGCTAGAGGGCCTTTTCAAAAAGGTTCCAGAAACCTGGAGTGGAATTAAAGAGAGAGAAATGCACCTTTAAGGCAAACAAAGTAACTGATTTAGAGTTTAGAGCAGATGTACAAGGGTTGCACCCGATGCAAGATAAAGCTAAGGCCATTAAAGAATCTCCAACCCCAAATAATGTGTCAGAGTTAAAATCTTTTCTTGGAATGGTAAATTGTTAGGAAGGTTTATTCCAAATTTGTCCCCGATATTGCTACCTCTACATCCATTATTAAAAAGACACCAGAGATGGTACTGAAAGACCCAGCAAAACAAAGCCCTTCAGGCAAGTTAAGCAAGTCTGCAGTTGTCCTGCCTTTTAGTCCACTTTGAACCTTCCAAAGAAATGATTTTCACTTGTGATGCATCTCCTTATGGAATTAGAGCTGTCGTATCACATAAATTGGTGAGAAAGGCCCATCGCCTATTCTTCAAGGACTTTAACTGGCATACCCAGATCGAGAAGGAGGCATTGGGCGTCATCTTCGGGATAAAGAAATCCACCAATATGTTTATGGACGGTTTTTCACCATAATTACTGATCACAAACCCCTCCGAGGTTCATTTAGAGAAGATAAAGCCTTTCCCCTCCCAAATGAGTCAGTGAGAATACAGCGTTGGGCTTTATTGATGGCTGCTTATGAATATACTTTCCAGCACAGACCAGGGACACAGATATCAAATGCAGATGCCTCGAGCCATCTCCCACTACTGGAAAGTATGTCGCCTCCACCAGTGTCACCGAAAATTGGCGCTGTGAGACAGCCATGCTAACTACTGTGCTGCCTCATGGCTCTCATGGCGAGGATGGAACTGGTATCATATGAAGTTCAAGATAAAAGACTGAAGAAGCACCTGGATCACGTGAGAAGAAAAGAGTCACCTAGCGAATTGGAGGGGCAGTCTGCTCCGAGTATGTCTACCAGTGGTGTTGTTGTGGTTGAAAGCAGTATGGAAACAAGTCAGCCTGAGGAAAGGTCAGGTAGTGTCCCTGTGGGAACTGAACAAGTGACCTGCACTGAAGCACCTTTGCAAGGTGGAAGTGAAGCCGAATCTTTCCCTGCTGTTGATGCACCCCCTGTTGAGCTGCATGGTTTCAAAAGGGAGAGGAAATCCCCTGACAGACTGACTTTATGATGGACTGTGCTCAAGAATTCCTTTATGGTGTTGCAAAGTAAATAGTTTATGTTTTGTTGGTATTTGTTAAGAAGGGATTTAAAATGGAAGGGATTTCGGAGGGTCGTGTGACCCATTCGACCAATTGGGCCAAAGAGCGCGAATCCTGGGGCTGAGCGTGCGCTCTCCTGGGCAGTTGACAAACTCGAGTTAAAGTCATCAGTTGCATCATTATCATTCTCAGTACATAGTTATTCTGTTAATAAATAGCTGTCTAGTTGAGTGTTGGTTAGCTCAGTCGGCTGGATATCTGGTTCAGGATCCAGAGAAATGGCAACAGATTGAGTTCAATTCCTGTACCAGCTGAGGTTATCCATGAAGGCCCTGTCTTCTCAACCTCGCTTGAGGTGTGGTGACCCTCAGGGTAAAATACCACCAGTCCGCTCTCAAAAGGTTAAATCACCACCAGTCATCTCTCAAAGAGGAGAGCAGCCTCCAAGACTGTGGTGACTTTATCAGTTCTATAGTTACTCTGCTTGATGGTCGCCACTCCTTCAAAGATATTACAGGAACCCACCATGATTCAGAGTCTGATAGATGATGTTTCAGCTTCCATGGCAGCACAAGGAGCCAAGGTGTGGGTGCGCGCTCAGGCTGTTACCGTCATGGCTTTGATGCCAATATTCAAAGGTGTTTCCAGTCACCACAGCAGGCCATCAGTCCGTTTTCACCTTTACTAGGAGTGCTGCCCACAAACCTGCTCTACTTACTCAGGAAGACTACATTGGCCTTCCCACACAGGCCAATCTGAAAGTGCCCTTGCAGTTTCCTGCCAGCCAGTCAGACTAGAGCGGCATTAAGTCTGGATATTCAAACAATGAATTCTTCTTGCCCTCTATTGAGTTCAATACCTTCATTGAACTATTACATAAAGGAGGTGAAACAATGCTTGGACAGCTTATCCAGGACACAGTCATACTCCACAGGAAAGCGCAGTTCAGGAGGAGGAGGGAGTCAGTTCTTGGGGACTTTGGAGATTGAGGTGGTGGTCCTGCTGATCCTGATCTCGTCCAATGTACTCAGTACCTGTGAGAACAAGAAAAAACAGTGCAGGAGAATTATCACAATGCACCATGGCACAGAAGGCTGTTCAAGGAGGGGAGAGCAGAGGGAAGGAAATGTGGTTGGGGGTGGGGGAGCAGAATAGAAAAATGGTGGCAGTGGGTGATTCCATAATTAGGGGGCTTGATTGTGTCCCCTGCAGCCATGTCTGAGAGCCCCAGGGTATGTTGCTCACCGAGGCCAGGGTTAGGGATATCATGAGGCGGCTGGGACAGAATGTGGAATGGAAGGGGAGAGTCCCCCTATTGTAATCCATGTTGAAACAAACAACATAGATAGGAAAAGGGAGGAGGTCTCACTGAGGCATTATCAGCAGTTAGGAACTAAATTAAAAATCAGAAACTCAAAGCTGAAGATCCCTGGTTGGTTCACGTGAAAATTGTCTTGGAAACAGGAGAATTTATTACTTCCTCATGGGAACACATGGATACTGGGACAGGAAGGAGCCGTACTAATGGGTCGGAGAACCACCTGAGTTCATGTGGGTCAGTGGCCTAGCATAGAGGGTAAATAGGAAGGTTTAAAACTAGTAAGGGTGGAGGGGGGGGGGGGGGGGGGGGGGGGCGCAGGGATATCAAAGTTCACGCATAACACAGGTTTCTGACCAATGAAGAGATGCAAGATCAGATGCTGACAGTGTTGTAAGTGAAACAAAAGGTTGGGAGTTTGAAAACTGGTATTAAAGAAGCAGGGATTTTTAGGAGGCTCGGCAGTGGGGGGGAGGAAGGGGGGGGGGGGGCTGGAATCTGAGGCCAATTAAGCGGTGGATGGGAGGTTGGGACGGGAGGATTCGAGGTTATTCCAGGGGAGCGGAGGTGATTGGGGCGTGGAGGGTAGCAAGTGGTAGTCTGTGGTCTTGGGCAGTACTGGATTACTATTTGTTCAGGTCAGTATATTTTTGAAACTTACCTTGTAGACAGCAGGCAGTCCCAAGGTTTCGACTGTAACGGGGCGGAGGTTGATGGGCAATCAGGGGGGCTTCGGGACTTTTGAAATCATGAGGCTTCAGGGGAGTTGCCAGCATTCCTGTTCTCTCTGGCCCGCAGGAGTGCTGGCAGAGCCTGATACTTTGGAGAACTCCTGCCTCAGTTTAGTTCCCGGGTATCCCGCACCTCCACAGTCTTCCTGACTTTTTCTTTCATTTATGTCATGGCAGTCATTGTGCCATCAAGCCCAATTTTTACTGCGGTAGTTGAATCATCGCCTGCCTTTTAACAGGAGCCCTTGTGAATTATAAAATTTAAAGAGAGCCAGGTTGCCCTCGTTTTATACTTTTTACTCAAACTCTTTTGTTCATGGTGGCTAAACACAAGGCGATCATATCATTACTCAGTCTTCTCTCTTCCAGTGAAAATATGCTCAATTTATCTAATCACTTATCCTAATCCGATCCGTCTATTCCCTTAATCATTCTGCTTGCCATTTTCTTTATCATTCTGTCCTTTTTGTACTACAGAGACCAGAAATGCACACAGTGTTCTAAGTGTAGTCAAAATACTGATTGATGAAGTATCAGGATTGCCTCACTATTTTAGCTCAATATTCCCATTTTATCACACATCAGGGGCGGCATTCTCCCCTACCTGGCGTGACGGAGGGTCCCGGAGTAGGGGAGTGGCACCAACCACTCAGTGGTCGGGCCTCCCCAAAGGTGGTGAATTCTCCCCACCTTTGGGGGCCAGCCCCGCGCCGGAGCGGTTAGCACCAAAAGACTAGCGCAAAAAACCGGCGCCCCCGGCAGCGGGGCTGGCCGAAAGGCTTTCGCCGGTCGGCGCATGCGCCGGCAGTGACGTCAGCGGCAGCTGGCCGCTGACATCACTGCCGGCGCATGCGCGATGTGGGGTTCTCTTCCGCTTCCGCCATGGCGGAGGCCATGACGGCCGCGGAGGAAAATAGTGCACCCAGGGCACTGGCCCGGAGTCTGAGCGGGGGGCACCGATCGCGGGCCAGGCCACCGTGGGGGCACTCCCCGGGGTTTGATCGCCCCCCCCGCCCCGCCCAGAACCCCGGGGCCCGCTCGCGCCGCTGATCCCGCCGTTCCAGAGGTGGTTCAAACCTCGGCGGCGGGAGAGGCGTCCAAGCGGCGGGACTTCGGCCCATCCGGGCCGGAGAATCACTGCAGGGGCCTCTCCGATCGGAGTGGCGAGATTCCTGCCGCCGCCACTTCCCGGGTGGCGGAGAATCTCTGCCACGGCGGGGGCGGGATTTTCGGCGGCCCCAGGCGATTCTCCGACCCTGCTGGGGGTCGGAGAATTTCGCCCCGATTTGTCTTCAAGACTCAGCGTTGAATTTAACAACTTATAAGCTGCGACTTTCCTCCTCCATCTTAACTATTTAAAAAAAATATCCCATTTTTTTTTGTCTCAATGTAAAAAGCCTCCCTCCCCCTCCCACCTTCCCACACTGTCCCTTGTTCTTTAGCTTGCTGCATCTTTGATGCAATCTCTCCCAGCTACTATTTAATATCCGACACATTTCCCCTCTCTTCAGTTCTGATGAAGAGTCAAATGGAGTCGAAAGGGTTTCTCTCCCTACAGATGCTGCCAGACCTGCTGAGCTTTTCCAGCATCCTCTGTTTTTTATTTTGGATTCCAGTATCCGTAGAATTATATCACATTTGCCTAACTCGCTGCCATTAACGTGAACTCGATCCTTCTGTGAGTCCACACTGGACATATTTTATGAATTCCAGGCAAATGTGCCTCGATCTTACCTTTCTTCACCCAAAATGGATGTTGAGTTCATTGGTCTGTATTTTCCTGGATAACTTGTATTACTTTTTTAAAAATATATGGGCGCGATTCTCCACCCCCCACGCCGGGTGGGAGAATAGCGGGAGGGCCTCCCGACATTTTTCACGCCCTCCCGTTATTCTCACCCCCCCCAGCCCCCACGCCCGACCCACGCCACGAATCGCCGCTCGCCGTTTCTTACGGCGAGCAGCGATTCTCCGAGGCCGATGGGCTGAGCGGCCGGGCCTTCACACCCGTTTCAACACGGTAGCAAACACACCTGCTCACTGCCGTCGTGAAATGGGCGCCAGATGCCCGTTTGGGGCATCTGGGGGCCCGATTGGCACGGCAGTACCACGGCCGTGCCAAGGGGGGCATAGGCCCGCGATCGGTGCCCACCGATCGCGGGCCGGCACTCTTTTCCCTCTGCCGCCCCGCAAGATCAAGCCGCCACATCTTGTGGGGCGGCTGAGGGAAAATACGCCAACTGCGCATGCGCGGCTGACGTCATCGGCCGCGTCAGCCGGCGTGACGCTTGACGTGCGGCCTTGACGACCGTCGTCACTGTGACGCACGGGGCCGCTCTCCTGGTCCCGCCCGGGGGGAGAATTGGCCCCGGAAGTGGGCGTGAAGGCTGCCGTGGGTCACGGCCTGTCCAACGGCAGCCTTTACGATTCTCCGCATTTGCGGAGAATCTCGCCCATAGGGGGTCACGTTGACCTCTCCAGCCAGCCAATGAATTCTGGAAAATTTGTGCCTGAGATCCTGAAATTTCCATCTCTAATCTTTAAGAGTCGCTCGATGTATCCGACTGGATTCCACACGTATATTTACTTCAAATTTGCACAAGCTTTGTTTACAAACGTGACGCTCGGGATAATGCCACAACGTACCTCAATAGCACTCTCAGCATCTCCTTCCAGTTCAAATAAGTTTAATGTCTCCTCCATGCTTTTCAAAAAAACTTTTTCAAAAGTTTTAGAACCTGTCCAAGAGACATTTTCATATCCGACCCCACTATCAGTGCCCCATTACTTCCCTTCTTTTTCTTTTAGAAACTTCAAAAATGCCTGCCCACCATCTACCAGGTACAAGTCAATAGTGGAATGAAATACTCTCTACCTTCCTGGATGAACATAGATCCAACAACACTCTAAAGGCTTAACATCATTGAGAACAAAGCAGCTCACTTGATCCACACCTCAATCATTCACTCACTCTCCCACTGACGCACAGTGGCAATAGTGGGTCCGATCTGTAAGGTATGCTGCTGACCAATGCCAAACCTCCTTTGAAAGTGCCTCTCAAACCCATGACTTCTCACGAAAGGGAAAATGCTGGAAAATCTCAGCAAGTCAGACAGCATCAGTAGAGAGAGAAAAGAGCTAACGTTTCGAGTCCGATGACTCTTTGTCAAATCTGTGGTGTGATGTTCAGTGGCCTGGTCATGGTCCAGGGGGAGGAAAGAGGAAGTATCGGAGAGTTGGTGCTCAACCTCTGCGAGGTAGAGGTCAGTGCGTCAGACGACAACAGCACCCCCTTTGTCGGCAGGTTTGATGACAGTCGGGTTTAAGAGTGAAGAGCAGAAAGTTCAGAAGGAGAGAGGTTGGAATGGGTGAGGGGGGCCAGAAAAATTAAGACGGCCAATGTCCCGTCGACAGTTCTCAATGAAAAGATCAAGGGCAGGTAATTGTCCCGGCCCGGAGGGGGGGGGGGGGGGGGGGGGGGGGGGGTCCACTTGGAAACAGAATGTTGGAGGCACATGAAAGGATCAGTGGAACGGGGGGAGGATTCTTGCCCAAAGAAGTGGGCACAGAGCCAAAGGTGATGAAAGAAGAGTTCAACATCATGTCGAGCCCGGAATTAATTGAGGTGGGGACGTAAGGGTACAAAGCTGAGTCCTTTGCTGAGAACAGCACGCTCAGCCTCAGAGAGGGTATGGTGAACACGCGGCAAGGGCTGGGATTGGGAGAGATTGGGTATGAGGGATTGGGACTGGTGGAGGGCCTGGGATGGGCAGTGGTGTTGATACTGGCAGAAATGGAGTACGGGGGATTGGGACTGGTGGAGGGTCTGGGATGGGCTGTGGTGTTGATGAGTTGTTGAAGCTTGAGTTCCTTACCATCTGTAAGAAACAGGAAAAGATTCTTGTTAAGACGTCGAATGATGCGAAGGATGAAATGAAACTGGGGACAGGGACAGCTTTGACAGCGAGTAAGCCGGTGCTGCTGGAGAAAGATGTCGAGTGTCTTCATGTGGCGCCGCATGGCACTGAGTGTGGCTTTCAGGATGCAGCGAGAGCAGCAGTTGGAAGAATGTTGTATATCCTGGAGGTACCTGTAATCCTGGAGGTTACATGCAGGGTGGAATTTAAGTTGAAATCCCCGTGGAGTAAGTTGGAGACGAAGACAGTCACTGAGGAAGGAAATATGGCTGTGGAAGCGAGTCTTGGTAAATACCTTGTCCAACACTAAGAGAGAAATGGAAAGCAGTGAAGTAGGGTAGTGAGGGAGGGACTTACGGAAATCCTGTCGGAGAGAAGAGCAGTACTTCTTCAGGGTAGGCATTCCTGGAAGAGAGGTGGCAGTGAGTTAAACACTGGATAAAAGCAAATTACTGTGGATGCTGGAATCTGAAACGAAAGGGAAAATGCTGGAAAATCTCAGCAAGTCTGGCAGCATCTGTAGGGAGAGAAAAGAGCTAACATTTTGAGTCCGATGACTCTTTGTCAAAGCCATGACTTCTAACACCTGGTTAGCCATGGGCATAGAGAGCAGGTGCCTGGGAATACCACTGCCGACAGGTTCCTCGCCAGGTCCCACAACATCCAGACTTGGAACTATATTGTCATCCCTTTATTGTTTCGGATTCAAAATCCTAGAATGGCACTGTGGGTGTAACTACACTACATGGACTGCGGTGGTTCAAGACATGACCTCACCAACACCTCCTCAAGGGCAATTAGGGAGAGGCAATAAACGCTGGACTTGCCAATAATGCCCACGTCCTGTGAATAAATAAAGTCTAAAAAAAACAATAGATTATGTGATGTGGAAGGAGATATTTTTGTTGCATTGAAGATCAGAGGAGCTGGTTTAGCACAGAGGGGCTGGTTTAGCACAGGGCTAAAGAGCTGACTTTTAAAGCAGACCAAGGCAGGCCAGCAGCACAGTTCAGTTCCCGTACCAGCCTTCCCAAACAGGCGCCGGAATATGGCGACTAGGGACTTTTCACAGTAACTTCATTTGAAGCCTACTTGTGACAATAAGTGATTTTCATTTCATTTTTCAGAGCAAAGTGATTCTTTAAATGAACATATTTTCAATAATTTGTTTCCTGAGAGTTCTGTTGGGTGTCAGTAATGTTTGGTCTTTGTCTTTTTTTGAAGGCTCATCTCTTTGTCTCACACTTGGTGTTCCTGTTCCAGATCTCCATCCACTAGTCATTTCAAGGCTTTCCTCCTTTGTAACCTGTGCACAAACTGAGAGAGTTAGGCTGGCTGTACTGAAGGATACCGCCACGCTGTCAAGACAATGGAGCCTTGTTCAAGAGCCTCAAGGCTTTATGTACTTGTCATTGTACATAACAACTGAGACACCATGGTCCAAGTGGCTTTGTGTTTTTATTTATTTATTTATGTGGTAAACCACGGTATTGCATTGTATTGCATTGTGTTGTGTTGTACATGCCTGGGCTTGTCCAGGCTGGCGCTGCCTGCGGCCTCCTCTCCTAGGGCTCATGTACAAAGGTTGCAATTCTCCGCCTCCAACCCAGTTCAGGTCAGAGGCCAGGAGGCTAGCTGTTTAGTGTATTAAAGCCTCAGTTACATGCATCACTCGTCACGTGCTTATTGAAGGCATAGCAATTTCTTTATGGACATTGCTGGCTGGGCCATCATTTAATGCCAATCCCTAATTGCCCTTGAGAAGATGGTGGTGAGCTGCCTTTTTGAATTACTGTAGTGCCTGTGGTATAGATACACCCATAGTGCTGTTATGAAAGGAGTTCCAGGATTTTGACCCAGGGACAATGAAGGAACGGTGATATAGATCCAAGTCAGGATGGTAGGTCGCTTGGAGGGGAACTTGCTATGCTGAATATGCTAAATCATCCTATGGTTCCGATCTGTATTTATGAAGTACCTTACATGACAGCAGGACATTGTAAAGCACTTTACAGCTAACAGAGTGCTTTTGAAATTTAAGCTGTTGTCAAGTCAGGAAATGCAGCAACCATATTGCCCACAACAAAGTCCCTACATAACAATGAGATGCATGACCAGATAATCTATTGTAGTGTTGTTATTTGAAGGATAAATATTGTTCAGGACACAGAGAGAACACCCTGCTCTTCATTGAAAGTGCCATGTTACATTTTATATTGCTTGAGAGGGCCGATGTGGTCTCACTTTAACGTCTCATTTGAAAGACTGCAACTCCAAGAGTACAGCACTCCCACTGTACTGTACTAAAATGTCAGCCTGTATTGTGTTTGTGGAGTTGGGCTTGAATCCATTACCTCCTAATTCAGAGGTGGGAGCGCTACCACTGAGCTGTGGTTGATTATGAGCAGACACTGATATACTTTTGACACTAATAGATGATCAGCTGCAACATTTGTTAATTGGCAGCCATGTTAGAGCAACTCTGAATTAAATATGTCTTGGTTTTAATACCCTATTAACTGCTTCATTCATCTGGGTGTCCTTGGTAGTTGTTGAATATATGTACAATTGGCAGTCAACGGTAGGTATTCTTCAAAATTTCATGCAGAACCCATTTTATCGGTGAGCAGTTTTAAAAAAAAAGTCCTGAATATCTGCATGTCCATGGTTGTGGCATTTACGCCAAGATTGCAGTCACAGCTGTCCTCCAACACGGACCTGGAAGAGCATCTAATTTGCATGCAAAGGCAAGCAGCTGTGTCACTTGTCTGGCTTCCACTGCCCCACCCCAGCCGATGTAAGCCACTTAATGCCGAACTGGAGGCTGGTGCAACAAGTGTAGTACTACACCAGGTTGTGAGTCAGTCAGGGCAGCACAAACTCATCTGTAAAGTGAATTTCCAGCACCAACTCTACGCCATCTGATTGAATTTACCTGCTCACTGTAATGCAGAGAAACACAACAGTCAATCTATGCACAGCAAGATTAAATACATAACAAGGCGGTAAATGACCAGCTGATCTATTTTCAGTGGTGTTTGTTGAGAGATAATACAGGGCAGGACATGATGGTAATGTGGTGAATGTGATTCACACTATATATAGTTGCCAATATCACTCCATGTATATATGTTTGTTATCTACCCGTTGTAAGATCAATGCTGTATATAGCTGCCAATATAACTCCATGTATATATGTTTACTATCCACCATTGTAAGTGCAGTTGCACTATCCGACCACCAGGGTGAGTCGCTCTGGGAGTACGCGAGAATTTGTACTGGGCTCCTCCCTTGGCTTCGCCCAGGACTCCTCCCCCTGGGACCGATGTATAAAGATCAGTGCCTTAGAGCCAGCCTGCCAGTTCATCTGAAGTTCAACGATGAATAGGCTGGCTCTGTTGTAAGTGTATTAAAGCCTCTGTTCAGATCCAACTACACGTGTTCGCTGAATTGATGGTTCCATCAGGTAACATGCCTATTTTTTACTCTATTAGCACCATGGGCTATCTTATACAAATTTCCTGATCATCAGGCAAGCACCATGCTGCATTGAACTCGGTGTTGGCAGGCTGAGGTGTTTGTTCTTTGGAACAAGATATACAAATTAAAGAAACAGGGGAACATTGGAAGCAGTTCAGAGACAGTTTACCAGATTGATACCAGGAATGGATGGCTTGTCTTATGAGGAAAGATTGGAAAGGTGAGGCTTTTATCCACTGGAAGAAGAATAAGATGCGAATTGACCATGAGGGAACTGGAGACGGTGGATATAGAGGGCATGGTAGTGCAGCTCCTTTCAGGGGGCAGGGCCGTGATGTTGTCAGAACCAATCAGGCGGAAGCATGCGAACCCCGGCCAATAACCTGACAGCGCAGGGCTGGGTGATGGGGAACTGGGCAGAGTGAACCCCGGAGGAGAGGAGTGAAGACCTCTATCTAGGTGCTCTGAACCTGTACAATACTTGCTTTTTATCTTCCTTAATAGACTCCTTTTGGTTTACACCATACGCCTCCAGCATGCAAATCTCGAGCCATCACATTGGCGATGAGGAAAAAATGTTGTCCAAGGTGGAGTGCTACGTGATTGGGGGGGGGGGGGGGAGGGAAGGAAAGGCACCCGCAAGGAGGGGACACCTCGTTAAAAACATGGGAGCCCACAATTTATCAATTAAAGTGAGTCAAAATGCCTATCATAGGCAAAGTGGAACCATTTGACCAGAGGGCTGGCGATTAGCGTCATACATAGAAAAACTCCGTTACTCCTTCAATGCAAATGAGATCACTGCTGAAGATAGACCTCTTCAATTCTGGGTTGATGACCTGACTGGTCCGCTATGATTTGACTTTGGTCCGGTACCCAGGACTGTGCCTGCTTCCCACCGTACCTGTTGATCCTGCTGCTCGTCTCACAGCCATACCACCCCAAAGTAAATTTGCTTCATCTTCAGCCACACTCTGGAGTTCGCTTTTCGGAACACTCCTATAGCTAGGCAGCACCAAGGCAAATCTGTCGACATTTAAGGGAGAGACCCTTAAGAACCTCAGTACTGCAAAAACATCAGTGGATTATGGAGGGCAAGAAGCTTGACTGCCTTTAGTTGTCATTGAAGGTGACAGGCTCAGCCTCCTGGGAAGGGACTGAATGAAACACATCAGGTTGGATTGGCTGGAGCTTTTTTAAATTTCCAACGACATACTTAAAGATGTTCCCCACTGATATAAAGATGTCTTCCACAGGGAAAGGAAAGGTGTGAAAGCAAAGATTTATGCAAACCCAGATACTTCAGAGACAGGCCAATTCTCAACGCCTTGCACCAGAATGTGGAAACCGAGATAAAACGCCGCGAGGAATTGGGCATCATCAGACCAGTCCGATTCTCAGAATAGGCTGCCCCAAAAGACCCTATCCTTAAACCGACACACCCATCAGAATTTGAGGGGACTATAAGATGACAATAAATCAGACTGCCCAAGCAGAAAGGTACCCCATCCCAAGGATGGGCGGGGCCTCTATGCCAAGCTTGCAGGAAGCCTTACCTATTCAAAGTTGGACCTCAGCCATGCCTACCTCCAACTAGAGTTGGATGAGGATTCACAGGGACCCCCCCCCCCCCCCTTGAGGAATACATGTCAGCCTGGTAGAGGTGTTAAAATGCTTTTGAGATGTGGGTGTCCAACATAAGAAGGAAAAGTGTACCCTCGGGTCTACGGAGGTAACTTATTTGTGCTTCAGAGTGGACCCGACCTGATTAAACCACCTCAAAGAGGTGGTCAAGGGCATTCGTGACTTTCTAGCTCCAAAGAACGTCTCCGAGCTAAAATATTTTCTTGGTATGAACAACTACTTTGGAAGAATCATCCTTAACCTGGCCACGGCATTGGCTCTGCTGCATCAACCTTTAAGGAAAAAACAAAGGTGGCAGTGAAGGGAGCCACAGGACAAATCCTTTGACACGTTTTGGCAAGCTTTAAAGTCTTCAGACTTCTTGGCCCATTTTGACCCAGGGAAAGCCATCGTTTTGACGGGTGATACTTCGGCGTATAGAATATGGGTGGTGTTGTCCCACAAAATGGACTCCCGTTACCTTTGCTTCAAGGACCTGAGGCAGAACAGAACTACGCCTACACATGGAAAAGGAAGACTTGGTGGTTACATATGCAGCAGGATTCTCCGACCCCCCCGCCGGGTCAGGGAATTCCCCGGGGCGCGGCGCAAATCCCACCCCGACGCCGGCTGACGTATTCTCCGGCACTGGTTTTCGGGAGGGATGGGGTTCATGCCACGCCGGTCGGGGGCCATTGGCAGCGGCCCCCCGTCAATACTCTGAGCCTTGATGGGCTGATTGGCCGTCATCCTTTGGCCTGTCCCACCAGCGTGGGTTAGGCAAGGTCCCACACGGCTGGACCTGGCAGGTAGGTCGGCTGAGACGGTCCTCGGGTGGGGGGGGGGGGGGGGGAATCCTAACCCTGGGGGGCCCCCACGGTGGCCTGGCCCATGATCGGGGCCCACGATCTGCAGGTGGGCCTCGGCCATGGGGGCACTCCTTCTTTCCGCGCCGGCCCCTGTAGGGCTTCGCCATGGCCGGCAAGGAGAGGACAACCCCCTGCGCAGGTGCCAGAATACACCAGCCGGTCTGCGCATGCGCGGAACCATGCCGCAGGTTCTGCACATGATCAAGATCATGCCTCCCTTCGGCACAGGCGCGAAATCGTGCAGTCCCTTCGCCGCCGGTTGGAGTGGCGCCAACGCCTCCAACGTTCACCTAGACCCCGGAAGTACGAAGAATTCCGCACTTTCAGTGGCTGTTGACGACGGAGTGGTTGGTGCCAGTTCTCCCGCCGGCGTGGGGACTTAGTCTCTGGAAAGGAGAATCTCGCCCATGTGTAAAGAAATTCCTCCAATTTGTCATAACAACAGAACAAAAGCCTCTTTCAAGGTTACTGAGAAAAGATAAGCGCATCCCTCCAATAACCTCAGGGCGGGGGCAGGAATGGGGCTTATTGGTCACGGCCCATCACTACATGTTTTAGCACAGACTGGGCACCCAGCTCACGTAAACTGATATTCTGAGCAGGCTTCCCCTCCAATAGAGTTCACCGCCTCCACCTGTGTCTCAAGAAATTATACTGGCCTTGAACATTTTGGACACATTGCCTATTTCGTCCGATCACATTCACAACTGGACCTGTCTGGGTCTGGTCCTATATAAGATGCAAAGGAAGATACAGTTTGGTTTGCATCACGACAACACTGAGAATATGAGGCCGTACATCACCCACCGTGATGAACTCACCTGTGAAGACGGAGTGACTTTATGGGGATCGCGGGTGGCCGTTCTGCCCCAGGCCAGGGAACACCTTCTGCAGCAGCTGCACAGCATCCACGTGGGACAAACTAAGATGAAGTTGCTGGCTCAAAGCTATATATGGTGATCTGGCATTGATAAGGCTATCAAGGACTTGTTAGAGCAGTGATCTCCATGTCAGACCAGGTTGTCCCGAGACCAGGGTCCATGCAGGATCCGCAGGCCCCTGCATGAGCCAAATGTTTTTAGTACCGGTCAAGGCCAATTCCAAGTGATTCTCGGTTCAGGAGATAGGCTGCACAACCTCGTCAGCAACAATCGATGTCTTATATCGATTATCTGCACCCCATGGTCTGCCGGAGTTCATTGTTACGGATAAAGGTACTCGTTCACTGGGCTCGAGGTCCAGCCTTTTGTCTGGGAAAACGGTATCGGGCACATAAGGTCGCCGCCATACCATCATTCATCCAATGAGTTATCCAAAAGGGTCGTGCAGACTTTTAAAAACTCGATGCACAGGCAATCAGACTTGACGCTACAACTTTCTAGATTTTTGCTGTTGCACAATATCAACCCACATTCGACAATGGATGTGACACCGGCCGAACTCCTGATGGGTTGTTGTCTTCAGGTACACCTCGACTTGGTGTTTCCAAATTTAGAGGGAAGGGTGGAGGCACGCCAGGCCTCCCCGAAGGACCAGCATCCCGCTAGGAAAGCAGACAGGTCATTTCAGGTGGGGGACCCAGTGTTGGTCCAGAATTTTGCCTTGGGGCCATTTGAGTGAATTATGGTCCATTCAAAATCTGTTTTTTATGTGGTCAAAGTGGCAGATTGAACACTCAAAACGCATGTGGACCACTGGAAGAATTGGCACAGCCCAGAGTGGGTAGATCCTAATGTCGTCGGTGATGTGCCTCTGGTCTTTCCAGTAACAGAGGAGTCAATGTTTCAGGAGGTGGTCTTGCCTGTGGTACCTTGAGCGAGTGGTGAACTTGTTGGGCCGGTTGACGGTGCTGCATCTGGGACATCATTACCTGCTGAGGAAGGCTTGACTGTTCCAGGGGCTGAAAGACCTACAATGGTGTTGAGAAGATCCAGTCGGATCAGCAGTTCCCCGGAACGACTGACTCTTTAGCGGATCGAACATCTTTCCCTTCTGTTGTTATCCCCAATGTGCATTATATTGTAAATAGTTATCTCATGTTGTTTGGTGAGGTACATAAGGGGGGAGGGATGTGGTAGTCCTGCCCATTTAAAGGGGTGAGTTCATGGGCCCACGTGACAGGATCAGTGCCAATCACATGGAAGCGTGTGAACCCCGGCCAATGGCGCGACAGCAGAGCTGGAGGTCGAGCAGAGTGAACCCAAGCGCTGGGAATGAACACCTTTTATACAGTTGCTCTGTGCCTGTAAAATACTTGTCTTTCCTCTTCCTTAAAAACCCATTTTGGTTTACACCGTACACCTTCAGGGTGCATATCTTGAGCCATCACAGAGAGGATGTTTCTTCTTGTGGGAGACATAACAACTAGGGGGTCACTCTTTAAAAATAAAAGACCACTTAAGACATCGATAAGATACTTTTTTTCTCAAAAGGTCTTTGGTAATCTCTTCTTCGAAAGCGGTGGAAGGAGACACTGAATATTTTTAAAGTAGAGTGAGGCAGAATCTTGATTAACAAGGAGGTGAAATGTTATTGGGGGATTTGCAGGAATGGGGGGGTTGAGGTTGCAGTCAGAATATCCGTGATGTAATTGAATGGAGGAGCAGGCTCGTGGAGCCGAGTGGCCTACTCCCACTCCCAATTGCGCAGGAAATTTCAACTTCCTTTGGACAATTTCCCTGCACCTGCAACCCTCCCAAACTCTGATTTGAAGTCAGAAAGTTTGAATGGTTTGGACTCAGTTAATAAAATACTTAGCCGGGAAAGGTTAGAAGAATTAAAACCAGTTCTAACTCCTGGTGACTGTCTGACTACCTGGCTACACACTGACCCCTGGCTACCTCCCCAAAATGATACCCCCACCTGATCCCCCAACTACCCCCCTTGTCGAGCTGATTAGCACCTGGCCACCTGATTGCCCACCCTCCCCTCCTCTCAATACCCCATTAACCTGCTGCCTTTCCTCCCAGCCACCTGGCTAACCCCCATCAGCTGAACACCCTCCTGACGCTCCCACAACCTACCCATCCCTGAATATAGCCCCACCCCACATCCCCCACCCATGACTACACACTAGCTTTCCAGCCCGCACCCTTGACTACCCACCCTACCCCTGACTACCTCATCACCCGATTACCCCCCACCCTGACTTGCAGCCCCATCCCCAATGATTCACTCACCCCCACTTCAATGATCTCCTAACATCCAATTAATGCCCCACCCTGATTAGGCCAGCACCTGTGACTGCTACCCCCACCCTTGACTGCCAGCCCTTGAAGAACTTCCACATCCACCCCTCTGACTACCACCCTCACCTCCCGATCAAACCCCTTTTCATGGCCACATCCCACCCAGTTAGTGCCGTAAAAGGGGGAAAGGTTTGATTTCATCTGAAGCTCCTACGCTGTGATGGAACGACCCCAGGAGCATTTACGCCCCACGTTTCTGAGGTGGCCCGGTTCAGACATCCAGGCAAGAAATGTGGAGATCCCGTGTGAGATGAGTACGTAGGAGCAGTGGAACTCCAATGGTGGTTGCTACTTCTCGGAAGATTCTGCTCGTAGTCTTGTGAACGCTCACCTTTATAAAAGTTGAGTGTTTCATCTAATATTCTCATGCAAACAAGTAGAATTTGCATATAATTAGCTAGGAAAGAACTTAAATTATTTCTGAATAAATTGGAAGGTATATATCACTTACGCTAAGAGGAGGTTGTATGAATAATTTGTGCTAATTAGACATTGTTTACACAGTCAATTTGGGTGAATTGCAAAATAACATTTATCTTGAATTTAAATGCCAATTATGTAGCTGGAGCACCATCAATATTGCATACTTTATACTAAAAAGTTTTAGCCATAAATAAAACGTTCATTAGTTACAACCCGATGGACTCATTCCCATCTAAGTACTTCATTGTATATCAATGGAGTTCCACTTTAATTGTAATCAATTACAGCTACACAAACATAAACTTTCGTATTGCTTCACCAGTCAGATTCAGGCTTTCGGCAGCATGCTCTTTCTGTTTGATCATTGGATATGTGCAAGGCTGGAAACAATTAACAAGGGGACTGATGGTTCTCAAGGGCTTCTGACACGTCCAGTCCTCTTCCTCCTCCATCGCAATAAACGGGAGGGATAGTCCAAACACATTTGGTCCACTCCATTCAGCCACTCTGAACACCTTTGTGTTGGGGTTGGGGTAAAAGGTGGTTTTAAACCCGGAATCCAGTGAAATCAACAATGCTGCAATGCTATATGATGTAGGTCTTATAAAACAAAAGTCAAATAAAATTGATTTTAAAAAATGACAAGCAAACTGGAGAAATCTAGCAAATAGAGCTCAAACTCAGATACATCAAAATCAAGTGATGGGGCTAGGATGCATCTATGCACGGATCAACATTAGTACATTGGTGACGCAAGAGCAGGAAATTTGCACCCATTGAGTTTAGACTGAGTCGTGTAAATGCACAGAACAGGGTTTGGATGTAACGGCAGAAATGGCCAAAAAGCACTGAGGAACTTGTGCTGTCATCTTTCAGCATAAAACCCCTAACATTTGGTTCCTTTACTAAACATCAGCGCCTACTTCTGGTACTTAATATTTACACTGAATGATGCATGTTAATTCCGGGCCATGGTTTAAAAGACATGACCGGATTCATTTTAATGGGGAACAAATTTTTTAATATACAGAATTCAAACTTCCATTGACTTTAATTTCCTGTCTAACAGATTGAACATTTCATCGTCTGTTATTACAAAATCATAGGGAGACGTAATAATGGTACTGATGCTTAAGTTCCTTTCAGGTCTTTAAATCAACGTTACATCCCTAAAAACGTAACGTAACAGCAGATTCTACTTTATCTCTGGAAACAAATCACACAAGAACCCCTCATTTTCTGGTGTCTGATTATGGAGTTTTGTTTCCAGTTCTTTTAAGGTTACAAATCAAAACTGACAACTTCGCAAATCACCACTTTATTCGCGCATCCTAAAAGCTTAACATTAGTTGTAATCTATTTAATGATTTGTTTTGGAATACGTATTTTATTTTAGCTTATTAGCATACTTGCACCTTTTGTATCAGTTTCTACAGGGAACTGTCACCGGAGATGTCATAATGCATTTTCGTAGGTTCCACAACTGTTAAAGGTTAATGGTTGATCCCTTCTTCAGCTTTTCTCATGTTCTGTGGAGTCACCACAACACAGCTTGATCACTTTCAAAGCAATCATCATTTTTGGGTTTGGTGGATAGTTTTACAGTTGGCTGCTGTTCCTGCCACTAATCCTCTGTTATAATCCCTAATGGGGTGAGATCAGTTAACTTCCCTGTGAACCTTGCAGAGTATCAGCTCCCCCATTAAGGGGCTGGGGGACCTCTAAACAATGTCTAGTTGTATGGTATATAATGTCGGCCTGTTTGGAACGCCAAGGCAGACCCAGTTGTATGTACCATGTGATGTACATAATAGCTATTGTAAATAAACAAAGTTTCTTTGAGCTACTGGGTGTGGACTCCTCCGTGGCCTTGTAAAACCCTCCTTATTCATTTTGGCTGGAGACCGACACCAACATTTGCGCAGGCAAGTGGCTGGGGTTTTCCGTAGAAAGCAAGTCTCGGAGTGGGACTGGAGCCTGGGCCTTCAGATTCAGAGGTAGGCGAACAATCACTGAGCCACTCCAGCTCTTGTTTCTTTAAGGTCAATATTTACACAATAAAAAAAATCAACACAAAAAAAATTGTTCCTTCTCATTCTAAATCTAAAATAAATTGTTTGGTCAAATTCATTGGAATTTTCTGCTAAAATAGCTGAAGATAGCTTGCCATTCTCAACTTTGGATTTCTTGGTATCTAGATGAAAAGTAGGTATTGTAAAACATTTTGTTATCGCAAGGAACTGACTGTTCACAATTCTGCGAGAAGCAAAACAGGATTGCTCCATTGGCCAGCATTTTAAATGACCCATATATCACTTCTAAAACTGGTAGCTTTGTTCAGTAGTACAGAGACAAATTATGCGGGTAACTGATGGCCTTTCAACTTATCTACAACTATAAGCAGGTTGAAGCTGTCCTGTAAACAAACAGATATTTAATTCAGTACTTCAACAATTTGTTATATTCTTAGAAATACGCAGCTGACACAAAGGCCTTCAGAGACTTGAATATATTTACAGAAAACTTGCTGACATAACATTTATGTACAGAAACATTGATCTAATTGCAATAGCACTGCAACATTATAGAAATTCTCAGTTTCTCGAATTGCCAAGTCACATTAGTCAAACAGCACTGCACCTAGATCTCTCACTGTTTTAAACAGAGCACTCAGCAAGTAGATTGTGACATTTTTCTCGAGCTGATAATACTTTTCGAATGTTCTTCACGCGAAATAGCTTCCACAAGGAGTCCGAAATTGCAATCTGACTTTGTGAAGTAGCTTCTAAATTTGGGGGTAAAAAGTGTCTCGCAAATAACAACGTAGACTGGTTCAAATTGTTATAATGTTTCTAAAACTATTAGGCTTTCCCAGAGCCATATGAATGTCTTTTCCTTCATTTTTATTTAAATTTCCTCAATTACGGCCTGTTAGGCTGTTTATTTCTGGAATTCGACTAACTCCATTTGTTTTAGTTTTTGGTTTATACTTCTTGCATTTTTATTCCTTCCCCAGCATTTTATTTGATTTTCATTTGATTTGATTTATTGTCACATATTCCGAAGTACAGTGAAAAGTATTTTTCTGCAGCCGAGGGAACGTGCACAGTATGTACATAGTAGACAAATGAATAATCAACAGAAAACATTGACAAATGGTACATCGATAAACAGTGATTGTTTACAGTGCGGAACAAGGGACCAAACAAAGCAAATACATGAGCAAGAGCAGGATAGGGCGTCGTGAATAGTGTTCTTACAGAGAAAAGATCAGTCCGAAGGGGAGTCATTGAGGAGTTTTGCAGCTGTGGGGAAGAAGCTGTTTATATGTCTGGATATGCGAGTCTTCAGACTTCTGTACCTTCTGCCTGATGGAAGGATCTGGAAGAAGGAAATGCCTGGGTGGGAGGGGTCTTTGTTAATGCTGTCTGCCTTCCTGAGGCAGCGGGAGGTGTATACAGAATCAATGTGGGGGTGGCAAACTTGTGTGATGTGTTGGGCTGAGTTCACCACACACTGCAGTTTCTTGCGATCTTGGAATGAGCAGTTGCCATACCAGGCTGTGATGCAGCCCGATAGGATGCTCTCTGTGGCACATCTGTAGACGTTTGTGAGAGTCGATCCAGACAATCCAAATCTCTTTAGCTTCTGTAGCTCTTTTGTTTCCCTTCCCTCTTTAGTTATTGTGAGGGAAACTTTTAAAAATGTTGAAAATCAATTAAAAAGAAACAAAGGTCGGTAGAAATGATCGCAACAAATGACAAGAATGCCGCAAACATGGATGGTTTGTTTTGACACGATTGACCAACTATCTTTATGAATAATGTAAGAAGTCTTACAACACCAGGCTAAAGTCCAACAGGTTTGTCTCAAATCACTAGCTTTCGGAGCACTGCTCCTTCCTCAGGTGAATGAAGAGGTATGCTCCAGAAACATATATATAGACAAAGTCAAAGATGCCAGACAATGCTTTGAATGTGAGTATTTGCAGGTAATTAAGTCTTTACAGAGCCAGAAATAGGGGTAACCCCAGGTTAAAGAGGTGTTAACTTTCTCAAGCCAGGACAGTTGGTAGGATTTCACAAGCCCAGGCCAGATCGTGGGGGATGAATGTAATGCGACATGAATCCAAGGTCCCAGTTGAGGCCGTACTCATGTGTGCGGAACTTGGCTATAAGTTTCTGCTCGGCGATTTTGCGTTGTCGCGCGTCCTAAAGACCGCCTTGGAGAACGCTTACCCGGAGATCAGAGGCTGAATGCCCTTGACTGCTGAAGTGTTCCCGACTGGAAGGGAACACTCCTGCCTGGCGATTGTCGCGTGATGTCCGTTCATCTGTTGCCGCAGCGACTGCAGGGTCTCGCCAATATACCACGCTTCGGGATATCCTTTCCTGCAGCGTATGAGGTAGATAACATTGGCCGAGTCGCACGTGTATGTACCGTGTACCTTGTGGGTGGTGTTCTCACGTGTAATGGTGATACCCATCTCGATGATCTGGCACGTCTTGCCGAGATTGCCCTGGCAGGGTTGTGTGGTGTTGTGGTCGCTGTTCTGAAGGCTGCGTAGTTTGCTGCAAACAATGGTTTGTTTAGGGTTGCGCGGTTGTTGTTTGAGGGCAAGTAGTGGGGGTGTGGGGATGACCTTGGCAAGATGTTCATCTTCATCAATGATGTGTTGAAGGTTGCGAAGAAGATGTCATAGTTTCTCCGCTCCGGGGAAGTACTGGACGACAAAGCGCACTCTGTCGGTTGTGTCCTGTGTTTGTCTTCCGAGGAGGTCGGATTTTTGCTGTGGCGCGTTGGAACTGTCAATCAATGAGTCGAGCGCCATATCCCGTTCATACGAGGGCATCTTTCAGCATCTGTAGATGTCTTTTACGCTCCTCCTCGTCTGAGCAGATCCTGTGTATATGGAGGGCTCGTCCATAGGGGATGGCTTCCTTAATGTGTTTAGGGTGGAAGCTGGAGAAGTGGGGCATCGTGAGGTTATCCGTGCGCTTGCGGTAAAGCGAAGTGCTGAGGTGACTGTCCTTGATGGAGACGAGTGTCCCCAAGAATGCAATCGATTTTGGAGAGTAGTCCATGGTGAGTCTGATGGTGGGATGGAATTTATTGATGTAATTGTGTAGTCATTTCAGTGATTCTTCGCCGTGGGTCCAAAGGAAATAAATGTCATTGGTGTATAACATCAGTTGAAGGTCCTATGCGGTGAGGAGGTCTTGTTCAAACTTGTGCATGACGATGTTGGCATATTGAGGTGCAAAATTGGTCCCCATGGCTGTTCCGTATGTCTGGATGAAGAACTTGTTGTTGAAGGTGAAGACGTTGTGTTCCAGAATGAAGCGGATGAGTTGCAGAATTGCTTCTGGAGATTAGCAGTTGTTAGTGTTGAGTACTGAAGTACAGCGTTGAGTACTCTGGATCTGTAAAGACTTAATTACCTGCAAATGCTTGCATTCAAAGCATTGTCTTGCATCTTTGACTTTGTCTATATATATGTTTCTGGAACATACCTCTTCATTCACCTGAGGAAGGAGCAGTGCTCTGAAAGCTAGTGATTTGAAACAAACCTGTTGGACTTTAACCTGGTGTTGTCAGACCTCTTACTGTGCTCACCCTAGTCCAACGCTGGCATTTCCACATTTTTGAACAACGGCTGTGGGATTTTGCCTCCGAGGTCGGAAACTTGGCGCAGGAACCATTTCTGGGTCCCAACGCCGCACTTGAGGTTGGGAGGGCGGTGACTAATATAGTTGCAGCCCACACTTCTGCTTGAGGAGAGGTGTTGATTGGCCGGAGGACATACTGACTGGCCGTAGAGCACTGGCAGATGCAGGATGGAGGTAGGACCTTTGAAGAGGAAGTCTGATTTAAAGGCATCGTGGCTGCTATCACCGTGGCAGTGGTTTGGAAGAAGTATGTGAGCTTCATCGCAACAGGTGGAGAGGAAGGTGCCTGGCACGTTGGACTGGGCTGCCACCTACCTCACTGACGCTGACTTAATGTGTGACTGGAGGCAATGAGAGAGAAGAGGAAGGTACTGTCTCCAGGAAAGTGTTACGCAGTCATAGCAAGGAGGTTTGGCTGGAGGGGGAAGCAGCCGAAGTGTCATGCGGAGGAACTGGGTGGAGTGCTTCAGGAGAATCAGTGACCTTCATCTGGCAAGGTGAATGCTACATGAGAATCTGAGGTCGAACCTTGTAAGTATGCAAGCTCCAGCAGGCATACCAGCTGGGCAGCTTGAGGGTGCCCGGAGCTCCTGAACATGGGAGAAGTCCGTGCCCGGCACACCATTGTGGCTGTGTTAGAGAAGGATTGTCCCAGCTCAACATTGTGACTGCACTGGAGGAGGATTGTTCTACCCCTATCTGGGTAATGTTGTATGTGTTACCGGTGGGACAGACGAGGATGCAAAGATCAGAATTGGGAAGGCCAGAAGAGCATTCATTGCTCTCTCCAACGTCTAGAAATTAAGACAGCTCATCAAGGCCACAAAGCAAAAGATCTTCAACTCCAATGTAAAATCTGTTCTGCTGTACCTCTCTGAAACATGAAAGACTACCAAAAGAATGTTGACAATAAACCAATCCTCATCCACAGATGCCTCAGAAGCATCCTTACAATACACTTGCCAAATACCACCAATAATATTGGGCTATGGGAAGAGGCAGAACACGACCCAATGGTCCACCAAATCAAAAGGCATAAGTCAAATTGAATAAGCCATACTTTGAGGAAGTTATGTGTTCGAGTTTAGGGTTTTGAGGTATAAAATCTTTTTTATTAAAACAAACTCTATGGTCTGAGTTCTTAATTCCTAACACCAGGGTCCTCAGTTTTGCTTGACCTACAAGGTACGAATAACTAGTATTTATGAATCAATTATTGAGCAAGATTTTACGTATCCTTAACAAGAAGCAGTAAAGACAACATAGAAGTTTCTCATCTCTCAAGATCCCATCCCAGGAAACCTCGGTGTTGTCAGCACAGATGATGTCTCTCTTCTTTGTCTTTGTCTGTGAAGTGATGTTGAACTGTGTCCAGAAGAGTCAGACCCCAGAAGCATGGTAAACCTGTACCAACGAAAATTACAATTTCTCAACTTTTATCCCTCAGTCTCCCATATCTCCTTTCTTTATGTAGATGGTCCAAATTCAGTCCTATTGGCTATAGGATGCAATTCATTTCCTGTCGCCCGGTCTTTGCAACGACCCCTGCTTTATAGATCATAAACTCAGGTGTTTATATTCCATCACAAACAAGTCACATTTCCTTCCCGATTCAGAGAAGCTAGAAATAGTCACATTCTCTTGTCAACTTAACGTAACCCAAGCCCCACACTAAAAGCTATTAAAATCAACAGTTAAGACCACTTCTTAGCATAATCAGAGTGAATAAAGATTTCCCCTCTGGTACAGATTAATTTAAAAATGTGTGGTTTGTTTAACATAAGGTGTCATCTTAAATGTACACTATTCTAGCCATTCCTTCAAACTGATTTAAAAACAGCCACCGAATTGTATTTTGGCTATTAAGACATCTTCAGCTCAACTCAAATGAGCTCCGTCATACAACAATAAAATAAGTTTGTTCCTTCATAAACATCATTTCTTGTTTCCCCAACTATTTTGACTGTTGATTACACAAGTCAAAAAGTAACCATTTAATTATAAACTGTGGTTACAGAATAAAATCCACAGATACGACAGATTCTAAAAATTAGTAGAATTATCAAAATCTTCCACATGGAACAACATTACACCACAAGCTCTCACATGGAACGCGCACAGAAAGAGAAAGCAAGGCAGATTAAGAAACACACCGAGGCGGAATCCCGAAAAGAAGACGAGAGTCGAGGGATGTATATGGCAACAACTGCAGAGGCCCAAGGCAGGATTAGATGGAGAGAATTTGCCCATGGCCTATACTCCGTCAGGGAGTGAAATGGTTAAGATGGAGAATATTTTTGAGGCTGGCTTACAAATTTTATGAATTGAATTTAAATTCCAGCAGGTGCTGCACTGGGATTTGAACCCTTGTACCCAGAGCATTGGCATGAGCCTCTAGGTTACTAACCCAATGACATTACCACTAAATCACTGACTCCATGCCATCTATAGCTGGAAGGGAAGCACTGTGTAGAAGTGGCTGGGAGTAGAGGCCAGCGTGTTGGTCACAGCACTGAGTGATTCACTGGATTTTACTTCACTTGTTAATGTGCACTTCATTTCTTCTTGCTAACATTATAAATATTGATATATGGCTACAGGCATATGAGTTTCCAATCTTCAATGCACAACTCAAGGAGCAGGATCAAATTGTGAAGGAAACTAAAGATCCGTGATTCTCCGTTTTAGAATCGAAGGGCTGAATTCTCCATTTGCAAAATCGTCAACCTGGCAGTGTGGCTGCTGAGCGAGAGAGAGGAGGTAGGAAATGGCGTGGAGTGACTGCGGGCTTCCGGCCAGGACTCCGGCCGTGCTGGCTGCGGTGGGGGGCTACCTGCTAGGGCCAGGGGAGGGGGAGAGAGAGAGGGTGGACAGGCCGAGCAGCAGGGTTAACCCCCCCCCCCCCCCCCCACAGGACTGGGACACCGACTGCCATTACGGCAGCCATTTTGCTGCACACCCACTGACCACCCACCTCGGCCCCTGGTTCTACACAGTGCCACCGGCCGTATGGGTGCACCCACTCCCGCACCCCAACCCCAACACAGCACTGCCCCCCCCCGCCCCTGAACACCCTACCCAAGGGCAACATCCACGGCAGCCCCCAGTGAGGGTAGTGCCAGCCAGTGGTACCCCTGCAGCAGGGATGATCGCCTGGACCGAGGGCGCCGACGATGTCAGATACCAACAGGGCAGGGGTTTTGGGGTGGGGAGGGACATGCGTTGGAGGAGCCCGCAGTGCCAACTGGGGCCACCATGTAGCCCATGGAACCTGGCTGGGCATGGGAGTATGCGCCATGCCAACATGTTGGCCTTCCATCCCCTGCAGACAATGGCAATGCTGGCTGCCATGGCAATGGTTGTAGTTCTGTGAGATGCCCTGTGGCCACGTGAGCGGGGACCGCTTGCAGAGGAGGGGGACGCTGCAGCAGCGGAGCGGGTAGCAGCAGAGTGGGCAGCAGTGGAATGGCCAGCAGAGGACCAGGATGCAGAGGACCAGGATGCAGAGGACCAGGATGCAGAGGACCAGGCTGCAGAGGACCAGGCTGCAGAGGACCAGGCTGCAGAGGAACGGGCTGCAGATCAGCAGGCTGCAGAGGAACGGGCTGCAGAGGGGCAGGTAGCGGCCACACAGGCTGGAGGGTCAGCTGACCAACAGACCGAGGAGGAGGAGGTGCCAAGGAGGCGCTGCATGAGGCCGTGTACTGTCACCACCTGTCATTTGAGGACCTGCTGGACTGGGTATGCCGTCGGAGACTCCAGCTGAGCGGAGAGACAATGCAACACATCTGCCAGATGATGGCACACCTGGCACCGTGGGGGTATGGGGGAAGGACACCCGCTCCCGGGGATCGTCAAGATGGCGGTCGGCCTGAACTTCTACGCGACGGGGTCCTTCCAGTCACTGAGTGGGGATGTGTCCAGATTCTCACAGATCTCGGTGCGCAGGTGCATCCGTTCCATCACGGATGCCCTATATGCCCAAGCACCTCAATACATCCAGTTCCATGTGCACCGAGCCCACCAGGATGCCTGGGCAGCGGGGTTTGCTGCCATCGCCAGGATGCCCCGGGTCCAGGGGGCATAGATGGGCTGCATGTCGCCCTACGGGCACCAGTAGATAAAGGCCACTCTACATTAACCGAAGGGGGTACCACTCCATGAACATCCAGCTGGTCTGTGACCATCAGCTGTGCATCGTGCACCTCTGCTCCCGACACCCGGGCAGTGGGCACGTTTCCTCCATCCTGGCACACTCGGTGATTCCTGACATGTTCGAGGGGCACACCACCACCCCCCCTCCCTCCTGCCTGAGGAGTTGGCTCCTGGGTGACAGGGGTGAGCTGCTGCAGCCGTGGCTGATGACACATATCCGGAGGCCACAGACAGACACCGAGACCTATTACATTGATGCCCATACAGCGACCAGGACTGTGATCAAGCTGTGCTTTGGCATCATGAAGATGCGCTTCAGGTGCCTGGGCAGCTCTGGAGGAGCCCTCCAGTATGATGCTGAGAGGGGCGCCCACATCATGGTGGCCTGCTGCATCAACAGAGGGGCGATGTGCTGGAAGAGGGCAGGCCTAGTCCAATGAGGAAGATGCAGGGGAGGGGGTCGATGGGAAGAACAAGGGGCCCGGGCAGGCATGGGAGGCCACACAACATCAATGCCAGAGCCGATGTGCACAGGGTGCTCTGATCGCCTCCAGGATCACCGACTAGAAGGGAGGGGATGGAGCGGGGTGGTGGGGTGGGGGTTTGGTGGGGGGTGCTGGCCAGGGGCATGGACACCACATCCCAGACCCACACCCCCTCACCTCCAGACCCCACCCCATCTCCTCCACAACCCCCAACACCCCTCACTACCCCGCCTCGACCTCACCACCTGTACACCACTACGTCACCACCCCCACACCGCTCCCCCACTCCCACACCACCCTACCTCCCCATACCACCCCACCTCTCCCACAGCCACACACCACCATCCCCACACCACCCCACCTCCCCCATACCATCCCACCTTCCCCACACCCCTGCACCACCTCTCCCACACCACCACCTCACTACCCTCACACCACCTCACCACCCCGACCCACGATCCAATCATGCATAATGTTTTGTGCCTTGCAGAATCATATGGCGATGAAGCGGGCCCTTCTCGTGTCCCCCGACCCCAAGTGGATTCCAGCAAGGTGTCAGTAACAGACAGCGACGCGGGCCCCCAAATGCCAGTCCAAGACACACTTGAGTACCAGTCCATGACGACACTGACTTTCCATCACCGCTGTCTCCAACACCCTCCATCGTCCTAGAGACGCTCATCTCGATTGGGCATATGAGTAAAGAGGCTCCTGAGGCACTATCTGATGTGCAGCGGTACATCCAGCGGACGTAGGAGTCCCCGAGAGGGTGGGCTGACCCCAGGGACTAGCTGCCGTCCAGATGGGTCTTGGGCTTCTAGAATGTGCACATTCTGAAATATGCACATTAATTAATTAATTAATTAATTATGTGCAGTCCCATCGATAATAGAGATGCAGACACAGAGCCGGGGACTACATGATCATAGATCATAGAATTTACAGTGCAGAAGGAGGCCACTCGGCCCATCAAACCTGCACCCGCCCAGGGAAAGATCACCCTACCTAAGCCCATGCCTCCACCCTATCCCCGTAACCCAGTAACCCCACCCCACCTTTTAGGACACATAGGCCAATTTAGCATAGCCAATCCCCCCAACCTGCACATCTTTGAACTGTGGGAGGAAACCGGAGTACCCGGAGGAAACCTAAGTGTGGTGAATGTGTAACCACTATAATTCACATGGTGCATTACTGTGTCCTTGTGGGCTCCAACTGTGAGCCGTTGCACGGCTCTGCCCACAGGGGGAGATGAGGAGCTTGTGCAGGGCTCCGCCCTCAGCTCCACCCCCTTCTGGAAATATAAGTGCTGCGGTCCTGCGAGTCCGCCTTCAGTTCAGCATAGTCGCAGGCAGGCTCAGTTGTAATCCGATTAAAACCAAAGTTTACTTCAACACATGTCTCTGAATGAATTGATGGTCGCATCACTAAGCAGGCACGGGGAGAACGTGCAGACTCCACACAATAACACAAGCCGGGAATCAAACCTGGGACTGTGGAGCTGTGAAGCAACTGTGCTACCATGCTGAGGGGGTGTCAGCAACCATCCAGCACCTGCAGGTTCAGTTGGAAGAGTCCAACTATCTGCAGAGGCAGGAGGCGGTGCCAAACTTGCATCCCACCCAGGCTAACACCACGTGGGTGGCGTCCAAGGTGGAGGCTTGAGGTTAAAGGTATCAGCCGTGTGTCAGGATATCCAAAGCCTGGGGCACTCTGGGTGGGTGGTGGCCAATGCACAGGACATGGCTGACCTGTCGCAGGCAGCTATGTACCAGGGTCACTTGGACATTGCAGCGACGCTCCAGCGCCTGGCCCAGTCATAACGGGTTATGGTTGAGGGCATCGACGGAATTGCCTGGCCGCTGGCTGACCTGAGCCAGTCCGAGAGGGAGGTGGCACAGTCACTGAGAGATGTGGCATAGTCCCAGAGGGAGGTGGCCTAGTGCCTGTGCTCCATGGTGACCCTGGTCGAGAGTTGCATGGAGACCCTGGTCGAGACGAGTGCGGGCCGCCAGCTCTCCAGTGCTAGTTGGCGGGGGAGCCCAGGAGTTCGCTCTGTTTGCCCCCTCCCTTCCCGGGTGCCATCGGGCACCCCGAGGGAGGAGGTAATGGGGCCCGTGCTGGTGTCTCCCACAGGGGAGGTGATGGAACACAACACTGCCTTGGATTCCTCCACCCTGTCCTGTCACTGGCCCATCCCATGGGCCACGCAAGCTGGGGCACCTGAGCAACTGCCAGGCCAATCCAGGCCCGATTGCTCCAGAGGATGTCCTGCCAAAGGGGGCCCAGCTCACAGAGCGGGAACTGCAGCTGGCCATTTCCACTTCTGATGTACTGCCTGTGGATCCACCTAAATGTAGTGTCCGGGCATGTAAGGCCAGAAAGGTAGACATCAGTTAAGTTAGCACGGCTGTAGAACACAGGATAGTGTTAGAACCTAGAGCACAAACTGTTATAGAGATCTTCACCTGTTAAGTTCAAAATAAACACCTGTGCACAAAAGTTCCAAACTGCCTCGGTGCTCTTTCAGAAGAGAGTGAGGGATGGGCTGGACTAGGCTGAGCTGGCTGCAGAAGGGATGCTGGGGGGAGTGGGGGGGTGGTGTGGGGTGGAGGGGAATGGGTGGACGTTGGAGATGAGCACAGGTTGGGCACCGCACATCGCCCCGGTACCCCGCTCCCCTTCCTCCCCTTCACCTCAACCTCTGCCATGTGTCTCCCCCCCCCCTCCCCGGCACCTCATCCCCACTGCAAGGCTTTGGTGGAACCACGTGATGGAATAGCTAGCTCATGTGCAGAGATTACCCAGGTGGATGGTGGAAAGTGCTACCGTGAGCTGGAGTCAGATGTTGTCAAATGACATGGAGCACCAGAGCTCATTGCATCCCTGGTCTTCATCATCCCCCATCCCATGGACCAGACCCACTGTTACTGCCAACCCAGGGCCCGCAGCCCATATTGAGGCAGATAGAAATCACGGAGGGGGTTGCAGGAGGGTGGATGGTGCAGGGAGGCTGGTCCCGGGAAGGGGCGGTTATCCGAGGGGACGGTGATGTAGGGTGTTCGTGGCGCTGGCCAGGACTACTAGTCAGTGAACCTGGAGGCACTTAAGGCCAGCCCTGGCCTCCCATGCCTGCCCAAGCCCCATGTCATGTTATCCTGGCCCAGCTCCGCATCCTCCTCATCGGACGAGGATTGGCATTCATCCCTTGCCTCCAGCACGTCACACCTCTGCTGTGTAGAGAATGCAGCCGGGCACCATGATGTGGGAGACTCCCAACCGCTATACTACAGGGCCGCTCCAGAGCACCAGAACCTGATCCTCAGGATGCCGATGCACCACTCGATCATGCCCCTTGGTTGCTGCATGGGCGTCATTATAGTGGGTCTCTGCGTCGGTCTGCAGTCTCCAGATTGCCGCGATCAGCCATGACCGCAGCGGATAACCCCTGTCGCCTAAGAGCCAATCCCTCTCCCGGGGGTGCGCCTCAAAGTTGTCAGGAACTGTCGAGTGTGCCAGGATGAAGGCAACGTGCACATTATCCGGGTATCGGGAATAGACATGCATGATGTGCAGCTCATGATCACGCACCAACTGCGCGTTCATCGAGTGGAACACCTTTTGTTTGTGAAGACCGGCCTGGCATTCGGAGGAGGACATGCATCCTGTCAATCACCCTCTGGACCTGGGGCATTAACGTGCATTGGTGGCAACTCCCACTGACTGGAGATCCTGGTGGGCTCAGTCCACACTGAAATTGATATATTGTGCTGAGCCGGCATACAGGGCCTCCATGATGGCGCCGGAGCACCTGTGCACCAAGGTCTGTGAGATTCCGGAGTCGTCCCCACTCAGCGCCTGAAAGAGCCCCATGGCGTAAAAGTTCTGGGGCGTGGTTGGTGGTATGGAGGGGGAGGTGGAGTGCGGGGCGAGTGTTTTGGGGGATCCACATGGTCGGTGTCATTCTGCGCAACCACGGGCCATGGTGGGCGGTCAGTGGGATGCAAGATGACTGCCTTGCAAGTCGTGGCAATGGTGGTCCATGCCAGGACATCGCGGTCCTGGGTGGGTTACACCGACCCTATGGCCAAATTGTCTTTGAAGGGGAGGCTGCTTGATAAATGTGCACCAGTTTTAGTGGTAATAGTGGAACTAGCTAAAGCTGCACCCTCAATGGAAGTGTTCTGAAAGGCAACTCAAAGTGGTTCCAGAGCATGCTCTCCTCCTGGGTTAGAGGTGCTCATGTGAAACATTCCTGGATCAGATGTTCCCTGAGGTTTGGGGCATCTTGGCAAGACCTTCAGGTCCTGTACTGGCACTGGCCACCTCCCTGCACACCATGGGCACCTCTATTTTTATATCTTCCTCTTCACCCTCCTCCTATTCCTCCTCCTCTTTCTCTAATCAATTGAGGTATTGACTTACTCCAGACCTTCACCTTCTTGAAAACCCACTGTCAGGAGGAACATGTTATTGGGAATGGGGCAGAGCAACATGGTGCTCAAGACCTCTGCAGGAATTTATTAAAGACCCAATTTGTGCAGGCACAAGAGCTAAATCTTCAGAAAAAATATGGGCTGCTCAATGGTGGGCCTTGTTACAGCTCCTCTTTGGCTCTGTCTCAATCGTAGTCCCCTTTATGGGCTCACCTATTTTCATGGTGCAGCCATGACTGACTCCCTGCTGCATTGTCACCACCTTAAACTTTGACTGGCCATGATCCATCAGGCAACGCACATGCACCCCCAAACTGGTCCTTAATGAGCTGAAAACAAAATTGTTACAAATTGGCCATGCGGCCATATCAGGTGTGTTGAGCATTCGTGGGTCCTGAGCATAGTCATCAGTGGTGGAAATGGTGTCGACAAACAGGCACGTGGCCTGGTGGTGCTAATCCTTGTGCCCGCCTGCCCCCCCAATCACCACATTGGGGTGTGAAAATGCTGCCCATGAAGCTACCACATAAGTTCACACATTTGTCTTTCAAAACTGCCTGCAAAGTGTATTTTGCCTGACCTAGTGATTCATTTTGTTTGATTCCAATACAGAAGCTTTCACTTCAGCAACTGTGAGACAGAGAGCTCAAAACGGACCAGCAGATAAACATTGCACATTACCAATACACCCTGCTTTCAATGTTTACCTCAACATGTTAATCGTAGCCAGTGCCAGTGCTCTGCAAACTTGTGACTTTATGAAAATTTGGACGACATCAATTACATTTAACATACCTTTGAAATATATGTTCTGAAACACATTACGTTATTGATTGACATTTGGTTCTTGATGGACTCTGTCACTACATTCTAAATCAATCTCAAACATCTACTTTTCATGTCTTTTAGCTGTTCAACCCTGAAATTAATGAGCAAAATATATCCATATGAAAAAACCTATCAAGATTCAAACAGATTCTAATTGTCCTATTGCACTTCAAAGCGAGATTTAACAATTTGTCGAACAGTGGTAGTACAAAATGTTTTCATAAGAGGCCTCAAAGATACAAAATTATTTTTATTTCAAGTTATACTCTTGCAGTGTTCCTGGGGTGGCACAGGTAGCATAATGATATTGTTAGTGGGCTCATAATCAGAGGTTCTCAAGATATGGGTTCGAATCCCAACATAGCAAATAAGGGAATTTAAATTTAATTCACTAATCAGGAATAAAATGCCACTTTAATTAATCTTTTTCATAATGCTATCAGCTTGTTGTAAACTAATGTCCATCAGGGGAAGAAATCTGTAGTCTTGTCTGATTTGCTGTGGCTGCAGACTCACAACAATGTGGTTGTCTATTAATTGCCCTCTGAAATGGCCCAGCAAGCCTCTGAGTTGGAAGAACCAGGGTAGATATGCCATTGACCTTGGCTCCAGAAATAAGGTACAACCTCGCAATATTTGAAAAGCATTTAAATGAATACATGAAATACCATAGTGCTGGAAAACGGGATTAAAAAAGATACATGCTCGATGGCCAGCACAGACACAATTGGCCGAAGGGTCTCTTTCTGTGCTGTAAAGCTTTATGAATAATCTGTGCCAAATTAGCCCACAGATTAGTCAAGGAACAGCCCAATATAATGATGCTTACTGTATCATACCTTCCAGTATTGCCTTTATCACCATCCTGAACATGTCCGAACCCACCAGCAGGACAGGTTGACCATAGCACAGGACTATGTGGCCCAGACAGTCTCAACATTGACACCAAACCCATAAAGTTTCACTGCATCAAGTCAAACATGGGGGAAAAACTCTCCTGCTGATCATTATATACCATCCTCCATTGGTTGATTAATCAGTGCTTCTCCAGGTGGAATGCCATTTTAAAGAGGCACTGAGGGTAGCAAGGTACAGAGCCTGAGTGAGGATTTCAATGTCCATCATCAAGGCCCAGTAGCACCACTACTGGCAGAGCTGGCTGTGTCCTGAATTACATTGCTGGCTCAATGAGGAGCACTAGAGGACATACTATGTGCAGCAACAGACATGCCTAAAGATGAAGTGTCAACCTGGTGAAGTTACAACAACAGTGTCCATGTAGGCTAAACAGCAAAAGCAACAGGCTATAGACCGAACCAAGTGATCACAGTTCAATGGATCAAATTAGAGCTCTGCAGCCCTTCCACATCCAGTGGTGAATGGTGGTGAACAATTAACCGACTAACAGACGGAAGCTATACAAAATGCCCATCCTCTAAGATGGGAGATCCTAAAACATTAGTGCAAAAGATAAGACGAAAGCATTTGCACACTTGTTTTGTGAGGACAAAGAAGAGTCAAAACAAAAATTAACTTTATTTTATTTATAATTACTTTTATATATAGTTCCAATAGTTCCCTACTGAGTCTTCTCTGGTCTGTGCCTTTCTGGCCAACTCTATTTATACGCAACCAGAGATAGTTAACGGGCCTTGCTCCCTTATCGGGGGAGCACGTATTCTACAAGATCCATGGGGTGGTTAATCATCCCTACCCTGTAAGACCCATGTGGGTTACAACAACTTGGAACTATATTGCTTCTCCTTCACTATTACTGGATCAAAATTTGGAACTCCCTCCTTATCAGTAACTACACCAGGTCTGCAGGGGTTCAAGAAGCGGTTCAAGAAAGTGGAACACCACCAGCTTCCCAAGAATAATTAAGGATGAACACTAAATGCTGGCCTTGCCAGAGACACTCACATCCTAAGAATGAATAAAAAATGTTAATGTTCAAAAATGTAATCAGTCTGGAGGTTTTTCACAGTATTTTAGTAGCCTACTGTTTCGATTGCGGCAATATGGAGAGCATTTGAGAATGGCTGAAATGTTATCAAAGCCCAGGTTATCCTATCTCCAGGATCTCAAGGAGAACCTGAGCCTATGCAGGTGAACAGCAAGACTCTGGGCGGAAATCTTGCCAGCGGTCAATTATGAGTCTACCACAAGGACTGTCCAACTGAGACAGCGGCCTGCCTTCCAGAGGATTAGTCAGATGCCTAGTAGCTCCAGCAGTGCCTCCACGAGATGAGGCCTGGCTTCTCCCCACACAGTGGCAACCCTTGCTAATGGGTTGCAGAAGTGGCTGATAATTGGGCAATTGATTGATTTAATTTGGCCCCAATTGTAGCCACTCCACTGAGATTCCAGTTGCTGAGCAAACATTGCAGCGCTCCGTTTGCAATGCCTTCTGTCGCCATGTATACCTACTGCTTTCCAACCCATCTCCAGTGTGCATGTAAAATCATGCCTATATTACAAGGGCAAATATGGACACTACCCATAGTTTCATACAATCAGAATATTGAAACTGTGTGCTGATGGAAATGTGCACACAGCCTCTCCATTATTTCTCATCACCAGTAATGATTCAACTTTAACAGAGAGTGTAAAACGGGTGCGATCAGATCAGTTGCCCATTATAAATTCTGACTCATTTTCCTTCCAATTGAATGGAAAGAACAAACAGACAGAATGCATAATAAATGGCTGATTTGAAGTTGCCCTTTTAACAGAATTGAAAGTTCCAACTAATTTACCCATTGTATTCCATTAATTTTCCCTCTTATATTCCATTGGGTCTCACATTACTTGGTCCTAAAAAAATCATTCATAACGAAGAACAACAGATGAGAATTCAGCCCTGCAGAAATCTCCAATATTTACAGATGATGAGTCTTTTAGTACTCTTTCGGATTAACCTTTCACCACAAAAAAGGGGATATAATTCTGAAATTTGCATGGGAATGTTTTAAAACTGGGCACTTTTAAACTGGTTTATCCAGTGGCATTCCAGACCTCAACATTGGGACCAAATGGAATGCTGAGTCTGCACTTAGGAGCCAGATTAACAGACCTATTTTAAAATTTATTCATGTACGGGATGCGGGCGGTGCTGGTTAGGCCAGCATTGATTGCCCTTCAGAAGGTGATGGTGAGTTATCTTCTTGAACCGCTGCAGTCCTTGAGGTGTAGGTACACCCGCTGTGCTGTTAGGGTGGGAGCTCCAGGATGTTGCACCAGCGACAGCGAAAGAACAGAGATATATTTCCAAGTCAGGGTGGTGAGTGACTTTGAGGGGGGATCTCCAGGTGGTGGGGTTCCCAGGTATCTGCTGCTCTTGTCCATCCACGTGGCAGTGGTCGTGGGTTTGGAAGGTGTTGTCGAAGGAACCTTGCTGAGTTACTGCAGTGCATCCTGTCGATGGTACACACGGCTGCCACTGTTCATCGGTGGGGGAGGGTTTGAATGTTTGTGAAAGGGGTAGCAATCAAGTGGGCTGAGTTGACCTGGATGGTGTCGAGCTGTGGGCCTCTGGGCTCCCAAGATCAAAATTGGCCCAAATTATTGTAACAGTAAAGTTGGATTTTCTATTTTGCCACATAGCAGTTTGGTAGAAGAGAGTAATATGAAGAAGGCAGGGACAAAAATCCATCCTCTTTACAACTGAGACAATACTTGGTAATTGAATTCTGCCAATGTCTGAACATTAATGGGCAATAATTTAACGAGTGCTGATAATCCGAAATGTGTTATTTTTTTCGCAAATGATCCGCAATTGCTGTTGCATGTTAGTTGAATCTTAGGGCTACGGTGTTCCATATACGCATTGCAGTGATTAAATTTTGTTAAAAGCTCAGTGCGTCATATTCTAAAATGAACATATTGCTCATGCAGACAGAGCTGCTGTTGCTGCAGAGGTTGTTATCTGTTATCAGAAATTTTCAGTTAAAGGTAAGCTGCGGCATACTGGCTTTGAAATGCTATTGGCCGTTATATCTACCAGAACAGCAGCATGAGATGGCAGAAAGCTCAGAGAAATTGCTAAAACAGCAGTGTATGTCATTCCCCTGGAGATTCTACTGGGACTTGCTGGAGTCCTGTTGGAAGACAGTTCCTAACTCCACCGAACCTTAGGGCACCAGCTCTTTGCGCATTATGCAATTTGAATCTGATGATTCGCCACATGCCAGAGCAGGAAAGAGCTATTGATGATTGTCAGATGCTATTGAAGGCAGCCAAAGTTTGCTCGCAGTAGGGTTGGCGAGTCCTGTGAGGTAGACTTGCAGTTATTGTTTAATGTGGGAAGTTGCTGTAGGTGTGAGCTAATGACATTAAAGTAAGGGTAACAGGGCACCTGGGACCTGAGAAACAGGACAAGTAACTGTATATATTCATAACCAATCACATTCAAGGATTGTGAAATATACAGCAAGGGTTTATCATAGAATTTACAGTGCAGAAGGAGGCCATTCGGCCCATCGAGTCTGCACCGGCTCTTGCAAAGAGCACCATTGTAATGACATGATACTGCCAATTAATGTTTCTAGCATTAAACTATTACAAAGATTGAGAACAAAGTGTCAATTTGAGTTGGTAAATTCAGTATCAAAACAGATATCTAAAGATAAATAAATAGAGCAAATGAAAATAATTAATTACGAGAGGAAAAAAGAGACAGAAAATCAAAGTGAAAAAAATTGCACATTTCTAAAATCTCGAATAACATTAAAACTTGAAGGAATGAGGCCCTATATTTGTAATAGTTTAATGCTAGAAACATTAATTGGCAGTATCATGTCATTACAAGCACACGGGCACTGATAGAATATTATCATAGAATGGTTAAAGGGCAGCATGGTGGCGTAGTGGTTAGCACTGCTGTCTATGGCGCTGAGGACCTGGGTTTGATCCCGGCCCTAGGTCACTGTCCGTGTGGAGTTTGTGCATTCTCCCCATGTCTGCGTGGGTTTCACCCCGACAACCTAAAGAGGTACAGGTTAGGTGGATTGGCCACGCTAAATTGCCCCTTAATTGGAAAAAAAATAATTGTATACTCTAAATTTATTTTTTAAAATCCTAGAATGGTTACAGCACAGAAGGAAATTACACATGAATTGAATTAACTTTTTCTGCTAAGGATAGGTTCCTATCCGCATAATACAACAACTTTTCCCCATGCAATGTTTTGCAATTGTAAGGCAGGCAGTGAGATGCTACCTCCAGGAAGTTAATGATGGCATGGAGACATCAAACAGCAACCTTCAGATATTACTGTTTAGCCATGAATATGCCCTTGCCTAAAATTACAGTGTCAATAGTGGATAAATAACGATGAGCTCATTATTCTCAACGTTATTTTAAGAACAAAAATTGGCTCAATCCATCAGATCTCTGAATTGTACAATTCTACCTTAGTTGACACTGATACCTAGGAGTGGCAGAAGAGATGCGATGAGAGAAATGAGGTTTAGCAGGAAGACTGTAAAACATTGGGAAAAACTTTAGACATCATCTAAAATCTGTGCATCACTCTCAATGACTATCAAACCTCCTTTGCCCTCAATTTGTATCGATATGGCTCCTTCCAAGCGAGGAATAAGAACATCTAAATTTATAACTAATTCCCTGCCCAAGGAAAACATTTCTAGTTTCATCAGTTAGCAGAGGTTATTATATTATTACTTCCCACACTAACCAAATGAAGCAATGCAAGATGGTAACCAATGTACAGGTCCAGTACTTTTTCTAGAGGCCAAAAGTATTGAATCATATTTGAACAAAATGGCATCCTTTAATCTATCCTTTCATACTTGGCACTTCAAACATAATATAGTGGCATTTTTTGCTGAAATCCCTCTTTGTTGTAGTCAATGTTAACTAATGTCCAAATCACGTATACTTTAATTATTGAATTATTTGTGTAGCGTGAGATGCTTCATTTTAGGTGTGTGATGCTTCATTTTATACCTTTTAAGTGTCCCTCTTGAGGAAACAGTAAGTGCATTGTCTGGTTTAGGCTTTTACTTGCAATCTACTGGGACCCTGGTTGCCTGAAACTGGCATAAGCTTTTGCATCTAATTCAGTTACATTTGGTAATGCGGTGATTGATTGACTGTGCCTACTTTCTGCTCCAATCCCCTTGTTCCTTCCAACAGTTGCTACTGGTGACACAGGCAGCCATTGGTCCCATAAGGTGAGTCTGGCTTTCAACATCTGCGTCGTAAAGCCTTCTTCACTCCAAGGTCCATTTTCTTTTCAGCAATTTCCAATGTTAATAGCCTTGGCCTTTCCAGCATTATTTCACTTGTTTAAGTGCCTCATAATTGTGTGTGACAGATGATTGAAGAGGATTTTTACTTCTCCATTTTATTGGTCGCTCCCTGGATTGAACTAAAACCCACCTTTTCCTCATATATTGAAAGAAACTGTGTGAGCTGGCAGTTTTTATTTTTGTGAATCATTCACAGTTAACTGCCAGTTATCTCCTCAGTGGTACAGCAATACTGTTGATACCTACTTACCTTTTCATTGTACGTGACACTATCACCCACTGAGTACCATTTCAGAATCATGGTGGTGCATGTTGCTTTCTTTTTCCCTTTGAGAAATACACAACTCTTCGCTTTCTCTTCGTGTAACTAAAAGACAAAGCAGCCTTCCGCCATAATTATCCAAACATGGTTTTCAAATTTGTGCCGGTTTAGAAAAAAAGGGACCCTGTAATTTTGGGTTGCCTGTTATTTAAATAATTTTGCTGGGGTCCTACCAGCCTCCCATGGTTAGAAAGATGTAAGATCATAAGAACTAGGAGCAGGAGTAGGCCATCTGGCCCCTCAAGCCTGCAGTAAGATCATGGTTGATCTTTTTGTGGACTCAGCTCCACTTACCCACCCGCTCACCATAAACTTTTATTCCTTTACTGTTAAAAAAATCTATCAACCTTTGCCTTAAAAAACATTTAATGAGGTAGCCTCAATTGCTTCACTGGGCAGGGAATTACACAGATTTACAATCCTTTGGGTGAAAATGTTCCTCCTCAACTTGGGGCAGCAGGGTAGCATGGGGCAGCAGGGTAGCATGGTGGTTAGCATAAATGCTTCACAGCTCCAGGGTCCCAGGTTCGATTCCTGGCTGGGTCACTGTCTGTGTGGAGTCTGCACGTCCTCCCCCTGTGTGCGTGGATTTCCTCCGGGTGCTCCGGTTTCCTCCCACAGTCCAAAGATGTGCGGGTTAGGTGGATTGGCCATGCTAAATTGCCCGTAGTGTCCTAATAAAAGTAAGGTTAAGGGGGGGGTTGTTGGGTTACGGGTATAGGGTGGATACGTGGGTTTGAGTAGGGTGATCATAGCTCGGCACAACATTGAGGGCCGAAGGGCCTGTTCTGTGCTGTACTGTTCTATGTTCTAACTCAGTCCTAAATCTGCTCCCCCTTATTTTGAGGCTTTGCCCCCTAGTTATAGTTTCACCCGCCAGTGGACACAACCTCCCTGCTTCTATCCAATCTATTCCCTTCATAATTTTATATCTTTCTATAAGATTCCCCCCTCATTCTTCTAAATTACAATGAGTATAAACCCAGTCTACTCCATCTCTCCTCATAAGCCAATCCTCTCAATTCCGGAATCAACCTAGTGAATGTCCTCTGCACCCCCTCCAGTGCCAGTACAGCCTTTCAGAAGTGGGGAGGCCAAAATGTACACAGTACTCCAGGTGTGGTCTCACCAGCAACCTATACAGCTGCAACATAACCCACCTACTTTTAAAATCCATCCCTACAGCAATGAAGGACAACATTCTTTAGAATTTAGAATTTAGAATTTAGAACAGTACAGCACAGAACAGGCCCTTCGGCCCTCGATGTTGTGCCGAGCAATGATCACCCTACTCAAACTCACGTATCCACCCTATACCCGTAACCCAACGACCCCCCCCCCCTTAACCTTACTTTTTAGGACACTACGGGCAATTTAGCATGGCCAATCCACCTAACCCCGCACATCTTTGGACTGTGGGAGGAAACCGGAGCACCCGGAGGAAACCCACGCACACACGGGGAGGACGTGCAGACTCCACACAGACAGTGACCCAGCCGGGAATCGAACCTGGGACCCTGGAGCTGTGAAGCATTGATGCTAACCACTATGCTACCATGCTGCCCCTAAGAAGTCTATTTGACTTCTTAATTATTTGCTGCATCGGCACACCAAGTTTTTGTGATTCATGCACAAGGACACCCAGGTCCCTCTGCGCAGCAGCATGCTGAATTTTTTTACCATTTGAATAATAGTCCATGTTGCTGTTATTCCTACCAAAATGGATGACCTCACATTTAAGGGTGGGATTCTCAATTGCGAGTCCACCCCTCTACTGCTGCTAGCGAGGATGGAGAATGTTGGCACGCCTTTCACTGGCGGTGGGATTATCTACTTCCATTAAAACCTGTGGGGGGGGGGGGGGAGGGGAGCCGCAGCTGCTGCCGTCAGGGAATCGCACCACCAGCAAGCGTCTAGAAAGTCCTGTCCAAGACATTTTGTGTTGGGGTGAGCGGCGGGTGCACTTCAGTTATTCAAACTGTGAATGTAACAGTGTAAAGTGCTAAAAGGAAGAGGAATTTCTTAAATGTCTGCAACAGAACTTTCTTGATCAACCTGTCACCAGCCCAACACGAAGCAGTGCTGGATCTATTTCTGGGGAATGAAGTGGGGCAAGCGGAGAATGGGAACTCCTGGGAAACAGTGATCATAATATAGCTTTAGATTAGCTGCTGATAGGCTTCCTTCTACAAATTTAGGAGGAAACAATGATCTTGGAGTCCCTGGAGGGATATTACTACAAAATGTAGGTTGAATATCCTTTTATCTGTAAATCCGAAAACAGAACACGTCTGAAAACTGCACTTTATCTGAACTGTATCACCCTTTAACAAGTGAAGTCTAGTTATTTACCTCTGTTTACCTTGTAGTTTTTGTGGTGAACATGTCAAAAAAAACCTTATTAGATGTGCCTTGTATTTCTTATTCAATAATACAACTTGGGCACAATTTAATGGCCGCGTTGCACTTAAGCAAGAGAGCGACGGGGCCATTAGATCACAGGAGAGGCTAAAATCGGGAACCTCACTTGGCGTCGATCTGTATATGAACTAACCGGCCCACCCCCACTGGTGAGATCAGCGTCCCACCGCAGTATGATGAGAAACCATTAATCACCACTTAAGCCCAATCGCCATACAATTAACGGGAGCGACCCCTATCTAATGCCCTCCTGTGACCTAATGGCCTCCCCAGCAAGTGGTCACATGGGTGCCGATTAGTACTCCTTTTTAAAAACATGAAGCTGGTGGAAGGGAAACTGTGAGGAGGTAGGTAGCCATCTTCACTCCCAGGCAATGAGCCCGGGGGCTCTGACGTTGCTGGCCCAGGGCTCAGAGGGGGATGGCGTACCCCCAGGGCCAAGCCTCGGCCAGGATGGGCCGTCATCGGAGGTGGGGAGGAAGTTGCAGCACAGGGGGTGGCCACCCATGGCTGCGGCTGGCGGGGGTGGGGGTAGGGGGGGGGGAGATGGGTGTCAGAGCCCATGGGCATACCATGCCACCCCGGATCTTGTGTTCTCGTTCCGGGGGCATCCCCAACCCAAGCCCACCAGGCCCCCCGACCACCCATAATTCCCACTGATCTCGGAGCCCTCTGGCCATACGGCTGAAGGCTATAGCTAATTGGGAATTGGAAATCCTAGTAAAGTGAGCACCTCACACCTCCCAAGTGGACTCCCATGGGTGGGTGGGCCATGTAGCATGTGGAGGTTATTGCCTAGCATCCCAATCAGACCGTGATGCCTGGACACTGAACACTGCAGGAGGCAACACCACGGATGCAGAAACCAACATCCGAACACCCACGGGCTGACCCCCAGCACCAGGGACATTTTAGTGACCAAGGTGTTGGACGTATGCACTTGGGACGGGACTAGCACCCAGTCCAGGTAATGTTACGTGCGGGTGTCTGGGGTACAGGGTCTGGGGTCTGGTGAGCAGGGCCCCACCTGCGGCTGGGGTGCATGGGCAGGCCATGTCGGATGGTGGGGGGGAGGGGAGATGGGTGTCTCGGTGGGTCTGCCATGCCACCCCCGGGGGTGTGGGGAGCAATGGGGGGAGTGGAGAATGGAGGAGAGAGGGGAGGAGGAGCAATGTGCAATGGGGAGTAACAATGGGGGAATGTGCAGGAGGGGGAAGCAATGGGGAAATGGGAGGGGGGAGGGAGCCATCCAGGACCTCCATGTCCGAGGAGATGGGGCATGTGATTGGTGCTCGGCCCGCATTGTGGAAGAAAGTGCCAGAGGTGTTATATTGGTCAAGGTCAATGATGTTTAATAATTTACACGTGTCCCCAACTGCCCCAATTCCCGATTGTGCCACCCTACTTTCCCACCCCTCCCATACCCCCCGACAACACAACCAAACCCCCCTTATCCTCTGCCCACCAGTGCCCTCTCAGTGATCCTCGACCCGATTAACCTTCCTAGCTCTACCGCGACATCTAGGTGTGTCCCCAGGATGCACATCAGAGATTGAGGCAGCCTGATACCTACCACATCCCATGACCATCGATTCCCCTGACGGACATCCTCCGGGGTCTCTACGGTGACTCCCCAAAGTATGCTACTCAGTGACTGGGACAAGGTCTGGAGTGTCCCAGCCATGCCCACCTGCAACTGGGACATGTCCCCCAGCGACTGGGACAAGCTCAGTAGCGCCACAACTATGCTTACCTGAGACTGGGACATGTCCCGCAGTGCCTTGGCTATGCCTACATGGGACTGGGAGACCTCCGCGCACGACTGGGCATGCTCTGGAGGGCCTCAGCAATGCCACTTGAGACTGAGCCATGTCCCGCAGAGCCGCATCAAGGTCCATCTGGTACTGGGCCATGTCCCTCAGTGACTGGGACACGCTGTTGAGGCATTCAGTCATGGCCGCCACTAACTGAGTCACACCTTGGACACCTTCACTAATGCTGCTGACATCGTGCACCAGGCTCTCCACTGCAGTCGCCACCCTCGACCCTGTTGGCCTCAGTGCCACGCATTGCCGGCGCCATTTCCTGTTCCCGTAGCCTCTGAGACTCCACCAATCAGCTCTGGACCTTCTGGAGGTTCTCTGACATCTCCCTCTGAATAGCACAGCCGCATCAGCCCCGGGTAAACCTGGTCCAGAGAGTCAGCACCTGACTGGGACCCAGCTGGGTCCTGAGATCCAGCAGATCTCTGATTGCTGTCTCGCCTGGGCGTTACTGTCTCCACCTTTTCTGCATCGTCTCCAGATTGTGGCCCAGAAGCCGGTCCACTGAGGTGTGTGTCTCGGCGCCAAGGAGGGTGGAGATGACAGTTGCGATGCATTGACGGTGGCATCCTCAGAGCTCTCTTCAAGGTGTTCCTATGGGAGGCGGTGGGGGGGGGGGGGGGGGGGGGGGGGGGGGGGAGAGGTGGAACCACCCCCACACCGTCGATGAGGAACCTGCGGGAGAATGGACGTGTAGTCAGTAGGAGGGATTGGTTATTCTGCCTGGCGTTAACATCCCACGTGTGACAGTTCATCTGGGTTGGGCCCGGTGGACTCTCATCTCTGCGCTATACGCTGACATCGACGTTGGTGACGATCTGTCCTCGGCCACCCCTGCAACCTCCAGGGCCCGTTCCACATAAGGGGTGAGGGCATTGATGTCCGGCACTCTGCCACCCGTCTGCCATCTGGGTCCTTTCCTGACTGTTGTGGGCCAACTTCCCCTGTGTAACACAGATGGTGCATCGTGAGCTGCACGCATCGTTCATCGCGGGGCTGGGGGCTTGGGGGGTGGGGTTCTCGTAGGAAAGGTTTTACTGGTGAGGGGGGTGCTTGGGGAGACTGGCTGGGGCATATGGAGTATGTGAGGGATGGGGTGTATCGGGGAGATGAGGAACAGGGGCAGGAATGGGGGGCGGCATGGGTGGCACTGCTGGACATGGATGGGCCGGGCACGGAACGGTGCTGGGCGCATGTGGTGCCAGGTGCACTCTGTTGGTGGGGGACGATTCATGGGCGCGATTCTCCGCAAATGCGGAGAGTCGTGAAGGCTGCCGTGAAACCGGCCGTGTTTCCCGGCAGCCTCCGCGCCCCCTCCCGGGACCCGATTCTGCTCCCCGGTTGGGGCTAGCAGTGCGGCCCCGTGAACCTCGGCATCGCAGGCTTAGCGAACTACGCTAAGCCCGCGCACCAAAGTTAACGGCGGCTGACGCGCACGATGATGTCAGCTGCGCATGCGCGGATTGGACGGCTCCAACCCGCGCATGCGCGGATGACGTCAGCACGCATATGCGTGAAACCCGCGCATACGCAGGCCGGTATGCCCCTCAGCCGCCCCACGGTCTGATCCAGCGGTGTGGCAGAGGAACAAAGAGTGCGCGGGGTTCGGACCCGCTGCCCGCGATCGGTGCCCATGGTGCACTTTGCGGCCGTTTTCACGAACGGTGAGAGCAGGTGTGTTGCAGTTCGTGAAAACGGCCGTAAAGGCCTGGGAAATCGGCCCATCGGCTAGGGGAGAATCGCTGCTCGCCGTAAAAAAACGAGCAGCGATTCGTGTCGGGGGGCAGGCGTGGGGGGGGGAGAATAGCGGGAGGTCAGGAAAAATGTCGGGAAGGCCCTCCCGCTATTCTCCGACCCGTCGTGGGGGGCGGAGAATCGCGCCCCATGGGTCTGGTGCCAACCCACCCATGAAGGCCGGTGGAGGCCGTGTATCGTCTTATGGCACTGGATACCGGTCCTCCTGGTCATTCTCCCTGAGCTGACGGCCGCATCAACTTTCTCCCAGGCAGCACTGTCTGCCCTGTGGCTGACTCTCCAAGCTCCTCGGATCAACAGGGCATCCTGTCTAGGCTCGGATGCGTCCAATAATCTGCCCAGGTCGGCATCGCTGAATTGTAGGGCTGATCTTCTTGGAGGGATGGCTGCATGCTGTGTGGTGTTGGTTGTGCAGGAGGGGTTTAAGTGCTGCTCTCCATTGTTCTCAGAGTCCCGGCAAATCAGCTGGCGGGACCAACATTTACAGCATGAAGACTGTAGGGCCTCATTAAGTGGACCAATTAACGCTTTATAGCGGTGACGTCCTCGCCGGTCCGAGCGTCGGGAAGCTCAAGGAAGTTTCTGCTCACAACCACACTTTTTGGTGAAATGACTGTCCTTATTTTTCTAGCAAATGTATCCACTGTCGACTGTAGCTCGCCTTGGCTTAGGCCATTGTAATTGAAGTTCATATATGATAACCAAAATGCAAATCGGCCCCAAGGGTTTCCGATAAGTGGTACTTGACCTCTCCCACTGACCTATTCAGACACCTTAAATGATGTTTCAAGGTGTCAATACTCTGGCCCATGATCATTCTAAGTGTTGCTGCACCTGTATTAGTTTCTCACCATAGACAAAGCACTTGTTAGCCAGAATTGCGCAGAATAGCTGTGATCAGCCAAGAGTCGTCCTTCCACTTCAAATAAGATCACATTATATTAGAATTGTGACTGCTGCGCAAGAAGCAAGAATTGATATGCGTGACGCTGTGCTGGTGAGAACCCATGATTGTAAGCCCTTACGATTTATGAGCACCACAGCAATATGACCAACGGCCTTTGTGGTTACATAGGTGCAACAATAATGTCCCAAAATGCAGAAGAATTACAGCGCTTTGTGATTCTAATGCTCCTTTTCCCTGAGGAAAGTGCTGAATGTGTTTCCCTGGCGTAGAAATTATGAGTGAGCTGCCTGTTGAAACAGTGCTATTGACCGATTAACGTGGTAATTGTCCCCATTGCACACAATGCAATCTATTTCACAACAAAATCTGGAATCTCACCTCATTGCACATCTTCGAAGTTAACTTCTAAAAATCCAATTTAGTTTATATCCTCCAACCAAATAGCTCTAAATTGTCAAGATCAATTATGTAAAACATGCAGAGTTACAAGGATCTACCATCTGAAGCACCTTCTCATTTACTTGACTCAGAAAAGGCGACAGTTGTACGGGACAGATGCATTTTGAAAACTATCTGATTAAGAAGATAAAGGTCTTTTATTGGCTTGTTCAATTTTCTCTTCATAATCTTTGCTGGCAACGGGAACAATTTTTGTTGAGCTTTCTATTCTTCACTTATTTGAAATGATGAGGCCTGGATGCATTATGAAATTCAAATCAAGAGACCAGGCTGGCTTTTGACAAAGGACGCACTTTTATGCACCACTTTCAAACATCATCTTGGTTTCCTTTGAGTATATATAAAGAATATGGACCTGCTTTCCCATGGAGTCTCTGCTATATTCCTGGTGAGAAAACAAGCCAAGAACCCAGGAAAACGGTGTAGACAGCCATTTTCAGTTTTTACCCAACTTCTCTCTGAGTGGGGTAGGGTGGGGTGGTGCAGGGCCTTGGGGAAACAATGAGACATGATTCAAACCCTTTCAGAGTACAGGACCTGTAGTTTTATACAGAGGAAAACATCGACAATTAATTTCAGAAATGGTTTGAAGGGCGGTATGTGGCACAGTGTTTAGCACTGCTGCCTATGGCGCTGAGGACCCCGGTTCGAATGCCGGCCCTGGGTAAGTGCAAGTTTACACATTCTCCCCGTGTCTGCGTGGGTTTCACCCCCACAACCCAAAGATGTGTAGGGTAGGTGGATTGGCGACGCTAAATTGTCCCTTAATTGGGAAAAAAAATAATTGGGTACCCTAAAATTATATTTAAAAAAAGAAATGGTTTATACTTCTGTATTTACAGTATTCGGTAAATTTTGTTAACTCCAGGTTCTCCAGTGCAGATTTTGGGGATACCCCAAAGATGCGATGCGGAATCCCTCTTGGAACGTCTGATGCACTATCAATTACGACGAGATGAGAGTAGAGAGTAATCGAGGCTTTATTAAGCAGAGATGTGTGGCCTCCTGCCGCTCTGCTACCAGAATGGAAGCAGCTCGGGTGTGCACACACACTTATACTCTGCCTACTGGGCGGAGCCAGCAGGCAGGGATTTACCCCCGTACCTATAGTACAGGAGCCTTACCGTATTACCTCTAATAATCATCGTTACAACTATTATAGAATCAGTGGTGACTACCACAACCTACCAGGTAAATATTTGCACAGCAATTGTACAAAAGCACTAATTTCCCCTGGGCAATTGCGATCCATTGAGAACCACCTGAAAAAGCAATTTAAATCGCTACCTTCAGATGGTTCCGCCAGGGTTACACATAAAATTAGTCTGAACAAGTTGGAAGAATTAAAACTTCTTCTAACATCTGTGTGACTGTTTTAAATATCCAGACAGATCCTCGCACAGGGCTCCACCCCGCCCCCCGCCCCCCTTATCCCCGGCTAACTAACTCTCAACGGCGTTCTCCACCCCCAATCACCATAGGTTTTCCATACCCAAGTATCCAGCCCTCCCCAGTTTCTAACCTGCATAACTCCCCTGATCACCTCACCGCCCCGGGTGTCTAACCCCTCCTCAACATTTGACACCCCCCACCTTTGTCTTCGTACGAACCCCCTACATCCACAGATATTCGCCCCCCCCCTCCTAAATATGTGACCCCACATCCCAATGTCTGATTCCCCCCCCCCCCCCAATATCTGATTGCGGCCCCCGAAACCCGCAACCCCCCCCCCAAAGTGTCCGACTCCTCTCTCCAGCTGACCAACCTACCAGCTCCCCAATGTCCGACCTCCCCTATCCCAATGTCCGACCCACTGCCTGATGTTTGACCCCCTCCGGCAAGATCTATCCTCTGCACCTCCCAACGTCCAATTCCCCCCAGCCCCAATTTCTATCCCCAAACCTTACATACCCTCCCTAACAGCACTGTGAGCATATTTATACCACAGGGACAGCAGTGGTTCAACAAGGCAGCTACCAGCCTCTCAAGGGAAATCAGGGATGGGTAACAAATGCTGGCCCAGCCAGCAACACCTACATTCCAGAAATGAATTACAAAAAGACACTTATCTTCTCTCTAGTCTGTCAATTTCAATCGGACCTTCACATTTATGGCAGCTCATGCAGTAAAAATAGGTTGTGAGCTCCTTCACTCCGACTCTCTTAGACCTTGACGTTTGGTCTTGTGGACATCTATGTTGGTTGGATCTTGCCCGGCCTGACTCATCAGTCTGGTTTTGTCCTCCTAAAGTCTCATTATTTGAAGGCAATGGAAGAAAAAATGTTTAGCAGGTGGTCAAGTTTCACACTAACCTTCAAAGTCCAAATTACCTCACACACATCCATCCCAAATGACCTGGAAAACAGAAGATATAGAAGTGATCTTAGCATTGAGCAATTGGAGGCAGAATAAGAAAAAATCGAATAAATTAAAGACATTTGTAACACAAGGCTCCAGATTGTCATCTCTCAATGCATGTCCGTGAAGTGTTGAACTTCAATTTTCTTTCCTGGGAAATAATTTTCCTCTGCCGTCCCGATTCCATACCATTTTCATATGGCCTTTTCGTGGTCAGGAAGGCCTTGGGAGAAAAATATACATCCACTTCTTCTAAGGTTGTGTTGTGAGGACCACAGGAAAATTGTGTTTCTTCCTGCGTACAATTTACACGTGCGAGGGTGCAGTTTTGAAGCCCTAAAATGAAATGTACATCCTCAGAGAGTTTGTGGCCACTGGGGAAATCCACCTGAGAAGTGAGGAGCATTCTGAAAGTTAAGTGCAAAATGTTTTAACACCGTCAAATGTCACTGTCAGATGTTATATTGTAATGATATATTTTTAATGCAGCAAATCACCATAAAGATCTGTTTTGCAGAGTTGACCCATACATTAACCACAATTGTTTGGTGTTGCCATGCATTACAGTATTTTTTTCCAATGGAGAAAGTGCCATATTACATGACAAATGTAAAGGAAAAAGTCCTGACAGCCTCTACTGTCATATTTTATACAATGATTTAAGTCAACTGACCACTCCGGCTGTTAGATAAACCCTGCTCTTGAAAATTGAAAAATAAAGCTCAGCACTGCTCCTTTCCTTTGATTTGCAGGTGATCAATATTGAAATGGAAATGAAGAACAATTTTTTTTCTGTCAGTTTCAGGAAATTTAGCTGAAAATATTTGTTCAGCTGTAGCCATTATAAATGCTTGTCTGGGTTTAAATAATTGAAATGAAAATGAAATGAAAATCGCTTATTGTCACGAGTAGGCTTCAATGAAGTTACTGTGAAAAGCCCCTAGTCGCCACATTCCGGCGCCTGTCCGGGGAGGCTGGTACGGGAATCAAACCGTGCTGCTGGCCTGCTTGGTCTGCTTTAAAAGCCAGCGATTTAGCCTGGTGAGCTAAACCAGCCCCTAATTGGCAGTGGCTTCAGCTCAGCAGGTGATCTGTTGATACAAGAATGATTGAAACATACATAGAAAATAAAAGCAGGAGGAGGCCATTTGGCCCTTCATGTCTGCACCGCCATTCATTATGATCATGGCTGATCATCAGGTTCAATACCCTGATCCAGCCTTCGCCCCATATCCCTTGATCCCTTTAGCCCCAAGAGCTATATCTAATTCTTCTGGAAATTACACAAAGTTGGGGCTTCAATTACTTTCTGTGGTAGTGAATTCCAAAGATTTGCTACTCTATGGGTGAAGAAATTTCTCCTCACCTCAGTCCTAAAAATTTTACCGGTTATCCTCAAACTATTACCCCGAGTTCTGGACTCCCCCACAATCTCCCCTGTCCAATGCTGTTAGAATTTTATAAGTTTCTATGAGATCGCTTCTCACTCTTCTAACTCCAATTCATATAACCCTAACGAATTTAGTCTCTTCTCAGGTGACAGTCCGCCATCCCAGAAATCAGCCTGGTAAACCTTCACTGTACTTCCTTTGATAGGACACTAAAATTGCACACAATACTCCAGGTGTGCCTCCCCAACGCCCTACACAATTGCAGTAAAACATCCATATTCCTAAACTCAAATCCTCTTGTTATGAAAGTCAAGGCACTATTTGGAACATAGGAACATAGGAATTAGGAGCAGAAGTAGGCAATTCCGCCCTTCAAGCATGCTCCATCATTCAATTTGATCATGGCTGATCTCTTCCTGGTCTCAAATTCACTCTCCGACCTGTTCCCCATATCCCTTTCATCTGTTTTTTTAAATGAGAAATATATCTTATCTCCTTCTTGAAACCATTTACTGACTTAGATTCCACCGCATCGTGTTCCACTCAGATTCCATCGCAAGTTCCACAAATCCACCAGCCTCTGCAAGAAGTAGTTCCTCTAAAGTAAAAATTTGCCTTCTTTACTGCCTGTTGTACCTGTACCCTTGCTTTCAGCGACTGATGCACAAGGACATCAAAGTCTCACTAAGTATCCACCTCTCCCAATTTACATCCATTCAGATGATAATATGCCTTCCTATGTTTTGCTACCAAAGTGGATAACCTCACATTTATCCACATTATACTGCATCTTCCATGTATATGCCCACTCACTCAGCCTGTCCAAATCCCACTGAAGCATCTTTGCATCCTCCTCACAGCTCACCCTCCCATCCAGCTTTGTATCATCTGCAAATTTGGAGATAAGACATTTAGTTCCTTCGTCCAAATCATTAATATATAATGTGAACAGTTGGGGTACTGGCACAGATCCCTACGGTACCCAACTGGTCACTGCCTGGCAATCGGAAAATAACCTATTTATTCCAACCTTTTTCTTCCTGTCTGCTAACCAGCTTTATATCCATCTCATGATACTACTCATAATCCCATGCACTTTAAACTTTACATAGTAATCTGCTATGTGAGACCTTGTTCAAAATCCTTTCTGAAAGACTAAATTAACCACATCCACCGGTCCTCCCTGATCAACTCTACTACTTAATCTTCAAACAATTCTAGTAGATCTGTCAAGCATGGATTTTGTCAACCAATGCTGAATTTGCCTGATTATACCATTGCTTTCCAAATGCTGTGCTATGAAATCCTTGATAATAGTCTCTAACAACTCCCCTAGGCTTAGGCACACTGGTCTATAGTTCTCTGTTGTCTCTCAACCTCCCTTTTTGAATAGCGGGGTTATATTAGCTACCCTCCACTCTGTAGGAACCATTTCAGAGTCCAAAGAATTTTGGAAAATGACCACCAATTGATCTACGATTTCTATGGCCTCTTCCTTAACCACTCTGGGATGAAGATTATTGAGCCCTGGAGATTTATTCGCCTTCAGTCCCATTAATTTCCACCAAACCATTTCTCTAATACTAATTTTGTTCAGCTCTTCATTTAAACTTGTGTTACTCAGAACTTCTGTTATAGTATTCATGTCTTCCTTTGTGAAGACACAGGCTAAATACGACTATAGTTCCTCAGGCATTTCTTTATTCCCCATTATACATCCCCCCGTTTTTGTCTGTAAGGGGCCTTAGTTTACATTAGTTTTAAAAATATTAGTTTTTATCAATCTTTTTCTCTTTACATGCCTACAGAAACGTTTAAAGCCAGTTTTTATGTTCCCTGCTAGTTTACTTACAAATTGTATTTTCCCCTTCTTAATCAATCTCTTAGTCTCCTTTGCTGAATTTTAAACTTTTCCCAATCCTCAGCTCTATTGCAAATTCTTGCTAATTTGTATGCCTCTTTTTTGAATCTAATACTATCTCTAATTTCCCTTCTGAGGCATGGTTTGGCCACAGTTCCCTTTCTACTCGTGTGCCAAATAGGAATAAACAACTTTTGGAATTTAACTATTTGTTCCGTGAATGCCTGCCATTGTCTGTCCGCTGTTATAACAGAATAAACCTTTGATGTGGTGAATGGGAAATCAAAATATTACTTTGAGGGGTGTGACATGGGGTGGTATGGGGGTTGGGTCGGGATGAAGGGTGATGGAGGTGGCATAGACAACATGAAGGGCATGGAGCATGAGGTCTAGACCCTAAAACAATGTTGGAAGCTGGGCTGCAAAGTTGGCGAGCTCAGGCAGATCTTTTAACTGGCTCACCTCCACACTCTCATTCCTCGTGATCGCCACTGTGGTTCACAAAATGCATTGTGAATCCAACCCTTGTGTGAAAAAACAAAAATCCCTGGGCAAAGTCACACATGGGTCAGGTTTGCGTTTTGAAAATAGAAATGTACGCAAGTGAGGTTTTCCCAAGCCCACAGGTAAAGCAGGCCGCATACGTATGAACAACACAGACGGTAGGGAGTTGGGCAGGTAGAAAAGCCAGCATGAAAAATTTGCAAAATAAAACCGAGTTGGGGTAGGAGACCAACAGGTCCAATGGCACTACATGTGCATCAATCAACTGCAGTTCCCTGTCTCTCACAAATTATTAATATAAAGTTTTTACAGGCCATTCATCCACTTCATACAAATTATTTGTTCTCCATTGAATGACAATGGAGGAACTGTGGAGCTCATCTGTGAGATGAAGAATATATTTCTCACTTATGTAATTCTAGGCTGATTAAAGCAATGGCGACCTACACAATTTTCTATTTTTAAAATTGGCTTTCACGGTTTGTATTATGAATTTTGGCGAGTGGGCGGGGGGGGAGGGCAGAGATAAGCACAGCAAATCTGTGTCTTCAATTTCATATGACTCAATGACGCAATTAGCACATTTTAAAACTCATTCCTTCATGGAATGTAGGAGTTTCTTGCAAGGCCAGCATTTGTTGCCCATCCCCTTGAACTGTGTGGCTTGCAAGACCATTTCAGAGGACAGTTCAAGGTCGACCATATTACTGCGGGACTGGACTCACACGGAGGCCAGAGCAGGTATGGATATTCGCGAGTCAGGTGGGTTTTTACAATCTCAAGGTCACTACTACAGGGATTAGGTGGGGAGATTCTTCAATCCTGGGGCTAAGTGTTGACGCCGTCGTAAACGCCGGAGCGTTTTATGCCGGCGTCAACAGGCCCCTAGCAGCAGCGATCCTGTGATTCACAGGGTGCCAGCATGGCAGTGGAGAGCCTCACGCTGCACCAGCTGCCGATCCGGGCGTCAGAATGGGCACCGTGGGTCCGTGCATGCACGCAACGGTCGGCGCGAGTTCGCGCATGCACGCTACGGCCGGTGCGAGTTCGCGCATGGGCTGCCTTCTTCGCGCCAGCCCTGACGCAACATGGTGGAGAGCTACAGGGACCCAGCATGGAGGGACATAGGCCCCCACCAGGATAAGCCCTTCTGCCGATTGGTAGGCCTCGATCGTGGGCCAGGCCACCTTGGAGGCCCCCCCTGGGGTCAGATCCCCCCTCCTCACCACCACACTGCCCCCCGCAACATGAACGGCGGGGTCCCACCGGGTAGGACCATACAAGAACGCCGCCGGCGGGACGTGGCCTAACTCGGCAGGCACTCGGCCCATCGCACGCGGAGAATCGCCAGGGGAGGCTGCGTAGAGTGGCCCCCGACCGGCACCGTGCCGACCACACCGGCGCCAATGGCGCCGATTCTGTGGTCACCGGAGAATCAGCGGACTGGCATCGGAGCGGCGTCGCGTGAATCGCGCCCCCCTGGCCCTTCTCCAACCCGGCGCAGGGCCGGAGAATCCTGCCCTAGCTTTTAATTCCAAATTATGTCATTGAAGATAAATTCCATCAGATGCCATGGTGGGATTTGAAGCCCAGTTCCCGAGCATTAGTCTGAATTACTAGTCCAGCAAGCCCACCACCATGTCCCACAAAAAATAGAAAATTCAGTTCCACATGCTTTCCAGGATAATTCAAAGCAAGAACTGAAGGTTTCCACTGATATGCTGTCAGAAAATGCTTTGAGTATTTAAAAAGCGAAAGACAAGGGTAGGATTTACCGTGTAACCCGGCACGTAGGGCAGAATGCGATTCGCTGGTGGTAGGATCATCCGGTCCTGCCGTTGTCAATGGGGTTTCCCCATTGAATGTACCCGTGGTGACGTGAGTGCGCCGTCAGCGGGACTGGAGATCCCGCCGGTGTGGACAACCGGAAAGTTCCGGCTCATAATTTGAACAAAAACATTTCACAACCACATACTTGCAAACTGTTAAAATGCTGCACATAGCAACTTCTGCATGGATTAACAAAATGCATCAACATAGAAAGGGATCAGCGTGATGTAGTACTTGTTCTTTCTTTACAGACCAGTCAATGAAATCAATGCAACCTTGTCCTCTTTCTCATCAATGGGTTACCTATTCTCATTAGGAACTACTGCTCGAAACAGTAAATAATAATTTGATGAAACTGTATTACACGTGCATTAAAGCCAAACCTAAAGAATTGGTCAATATATTCATAAATTTTATTGCGCTGATGTTGACGTACTTGATAACTGATGCGAATAATTTAAAGAAATGTTGAGTACCAGGTTATGCTGACTGTTCAGTTCAATAAGTTAATTGACAATAAATCCTAGCTGACTATAAAAAGCAGTGGACTTGTCATTTCCAAGCTGGTCATGATTTTTCATGATGCAGGACTTTCAATTCAAAGAGATGATTAAAAATAGGGTTATTTTCAACTATCGGTATTTGATTTAATTATCTAATCAGTCATAAATCATTCTGTATTGAAAAAGTAATTCAATATAGATGATATTTTTCTGGCAATTCTCTTGGCTGCATTGGGGTCTGTAAGTAACATAGTAATATATGATTAAATGACATTTCATTATAATAAGGGACTTGATCTTCATGTGCACTGTTGAGTCAATGATTTACCCAAGTTCAAGAAGTTCAACGTGCATCCAATAAAACAGGAATGATACATATTTAGTGAATATTCACTTTTACAAATCTGATTAACTATACAGCAACATCATATTCTGAATGAAATATACAGCTGAGAGCCAATAAAAACATTATATTGTGGGGACCTTTATATATTTTGTATATAGATGGTATTATTTTCACATCGTAGCTCAGTGGGATCTTCTTTATTCTTCTGATCGCTTTCAATTTTTGTGTTGGTATTTTAAGGAAAGTCTGGAGATCTCTAGGAATGAATTATCTCCATTCCTGTTGCAATGATCCTTGTGGAAACCATATTTACTGAACAACCACGACAAAAACCACTGGACAAGATTTCACATTCTATAACTTTTACTTCAGAAGCCAAACCCAAGATCATACATTACACATTAAAACCAAGTACAACAAAGGTAGATCTCAGGGATTTACTACACAGTCCCCTCAGTACATATGGCACCAAATTTCGCTGGAAAATCTTTCAAAGCTCTGAACTTCCCCAGTTAGAAATCCGGCTCCTTTTATTTGAAGATCTATCCACCATCTGATAGCATCTCCCAGCCAGCTCTGCATGGCCTTCTCTACAATGGCAAATATTTACTGAAACCTCTCAGCTCTGTTCACGACGTTCTTAACTGCGCGGATCCTCCAGAGACACCTTTATCCAAACCCTCTATAACAGCACTGTGCACTATATGGATGGTGCTGGCCAATCAGTTCCTTTAAAATAACTGAAACTACTGCAGTAACCCTTTTCCATTATCTCCCCTCCCAGATCCAAACTTCCTGCTCATCATTTTCAACTGTCTGTACTGCACCAATGCAATCTAAGCTTGAATGGTTCTCTAACATTCCGTCTGGCATCAACCAGCTTCAGTTTTCTCCAGAAACCATGGGCTGCATTTTCTGTTCCGGAAACTAAGGGCGCGATTCTCCCGACTTACGAAAAATCGGAGAATAGCGGGCGGCGTAAATTTTTACGGATACGCTGGTCCGACACCCTCCTGCTATTCTCCCCCCCCCCCCACGCCCGCCTCCCGACACGAATCGCTGCCCGCCATTTTTTTACGGCGAGCAGCGATTCTCTCCTGGCCGATGGGCCGATTTACAAGACCTTTACGGCCGTTTTTACAAGCGTAAAACACACCTGCTCTGACCGTTCGTAAAAACGGCCGTAAAGTCCCGTTCTCGGGAACCATGGCACCGATTGGCATGGCCGTACCACGGCCGTGCCAAGGGTGCCATAGGCCCACGATCGGTGGGCACCGATCGCGGGCAGCGGGTACTTACCCCGCGCACTCTTTCTCCCTCCGCCGCCCCGATGGATCCATCCGCGGGGCTTCTGCGGGGCATAACGGCCCGCGCATGCGCGGGTTTCACGCATATGCGTGAAGACGTCATCCGCGCATACGCGGGTTGGAGTCGTCCAATCCGCGCATGCGTGGCTGACGTCATCTGGCGCGTCAGCCGTCGCTAACTTTGGCTAGCGGGCTTAACAAAATTCGTTAAGCCCGCGATGCCGGAGTTCACGGCCGCGCGATGCTAGCCCCGACTGGGGAGATAGAACATAGAACATAGAACAGTACAGCACAGAACAGGCCCTTCGGCCCTCGATGTTGTGCCGAGCAATGATCACCCTACTCAAACCCACGTATCCACCCTATACCCGTAACCCAACAACCCCCCCCCCTTACTTTTTTAGGACACTAAGGGCAATTTAGCATGGCCAATCCACCTAACCCGCACATCTTTGGACTGTGGGAGGAAACCGGAGCACCCGGAGGAAACCCACGCACACACGGGGAGGACGTGCAGACTCCGCACAGACAGTGACCCAGCCGGGAATCGAACCTGGGACCCTGGAGCTGTGAAGCATTTATGCTAACCACCATGCTACCGTGCTGCCCTAGATGAATCGGTTCCCGGACGGGGGGGCGGAGGCTGGCGTCAAACGTGCCCGTTTTTGACGCCAGCTTCCTGATTTTTCGTAACTTGGGAGAATCGCGTCCTCAGTCCCCACGCTGGCCTGAAAACGGTTACGCCAGGAAAACAGGTGCAAAACGGCCTCCGATTCCCCGTCTTGCTGGGGGGGGGGCTAGCAGGGAGGCAGTGGAGAGCACCCAGCTCTAGCTGCTGATACGGCCTGGAGAATTTCTGGGTCCGTTGCCGCGCATGTGCACAGCGGCAGCCTGCAGCGGCTGCACCGTGCTTCTCGGTAGATGCCGCTCACAGACCCGGCCTGTGAAATAGTCCCCCCCCTTCGGCAGTCTCGCGCTCCCCGGACCGCCCCACCACAATGCCCCCTAATATGTCCACCCCTGCCCGTGGATCGGTCCTCCCCCGACTGTGGCGCCGTTGGACTGAGTCCGCAGCTGCCACGTTGAGTTCCAGATGAAGAACAAGCATGAAGATCAGATGTGAGGAGGGTGCGAGGTGTCAGCCAGTGATCTCTGTGGGGTGAGGATAGGGAATTTGACAGGTGGCAGATGGAACTGATGTCAGGAGAGAGGTGGTAACTTCCCCTTGTAGTTAGGTGGAGGTCGTTGGTCTTTTTCCGACATTGGGCGCAGGCCCTCCTGATGATGCTGCCCATGCTGACAGCAATTGTCACTGCCTCCCAAGCGGTATTGGTGACCCTGCTGCTGGTGCTCCGAGTCTTCAGGGGAACATGTACTGTTTCACATCGAAAGTGTCAAGAACCCTGTCCAGGTCGGCATCTCCAAAGCAAGGAGCAGGTCTGCGTGCTGCCATGCTTGTGTGTTGACGGGGAGTGAGTAGTGAGAGAGTGTTTTAAAACAGCTCTCCCTTGTTAGTGGCAAGATGCTGAGGCACAAGTTAGGCGAATCAGACAGCGAGACAACCAGTAATGGCAACATTCACGTGGTGGTTCATTTTCATCTCTAAGTGTCGTTAAATACGGGCCGCGATCTCGCCAACGCAGCCAAAGAGAAACACCCCACCAAACACGCCCAAAATAACACTTAGGAATGTTTTCGTTGGATCACGCCCATAAAATTCCACCTCTGGAGTCAATGCTAGGTTAATAGATTTTAGACTGTGTGAGTTTGAATAAAATATCATGATCCTTTGTGTGAAAAAATGGTGATGCAGTGGGTACATGGTGACAAATGGTCATTTGGTTCAGCAGGGCACTGCCAGTTGTGGACCATGCACAGTTTGGTTTGTTCACTCATAGAGTCTACCCTGAGTTATTTAACATTTAATATTCAATTTACATTATTTGTCTTTGATTTTCTTCTTTCCGTGCTATGGCAATTCCATGGGGTCGGTTTGAGCCCTCTTTCTCCGTCCGTGAGAAAGTCGGCATGGGATCAAAATATGGCGAAAAGCGAAAAACGTGATTCTCTCCAACGTGATTGACGTTTGGAATCTTACCCCATCCTCTTCAGTGGAGTAGTGTGAATCGTGTGATGCCTCGTTGGAATCCTTCACACCAAGTCCCGCGAGGCATGAGGCAGTCAAGGGGGATGCAGGGGTAAGTATAGTCACTGTGGGGGATAAACGGATACGTCTGGGGCACTGCCCTCTGACACTGCCAGTGGGAGCACCGTGGTGGTGGTGGAGGGGTGGGGTGGGGGGGGGGGGGGGGGTACATATGTTTGGTCGGTGGGGGCTGGGGAGAGCAGATGAGTGGGGAGGATATGCCAGCAATGACTGTCGGGGGGTGGATGTGGAGAAGATGTTTTCACTAGTCGGAGAAACTAGAACCCGAGGGCACAGCCTCAGACTGAAGGGACGATCCTTTAAAACTGAGATGAGGAGGAATTTCTTCAGCCAGAGGGTGGCGCATCTGTGGAACTCATTGCCACAGCGAGCTGTGGATGTCAAGTCACTGAGTGTCTTTAAGACAGAGATAAATAGGTTCTTGGTTAATAAGGGGATAAGGGTACAGGGAAGAGGCAGGAGAATGGGGATGGGAAACATGTCAGCCAATGGTGGAGCAGACTCGATGTCCCAATGGTCTAATTCTGCTCCTATATCATATGGTATTACGGGGGTTGAGAGTGATCTCCCTGCAATGACTGTTTGGCGGGAGAGCTCCGAGACCTCTGAGTTGTGACCTGGGCGGCATTCAACCCCAGGGCTGGTTGGGTGCCCTTTAAAGATGGTGCCCCGATCTGTTTGAAGCCGGTTCCCAGCTCTAAGATTCCCTGCCTTACAGAGTGATGGTGGTAACTACGGCCACTCATTTCTTTTCTAAGAGACTCCTGCCGACTCCATTGGTAGAATTCACTCCGTTTTACTCACCAGGACTGACACTTGTTATTTTTTGATACGATTCCGTCTGATGTTTTCAGCAGCTTCATAGGAATACCTTTATAGAATAGCATATATGCCCTATATCGAGTATTTGATCATCTCTGGTTTTGTTTATCCTTGCAGCATTTATCTTTTCCAACCCTCAGCTCTCATTTAAAGGAAATTAATCAAGAATGGCAATAACTGCTTTTGGTTGCAATTAATTCCACATACTGAAACACTGTGGAAGGAGGATGGAGTTGCTTGCAATGACAAATCCTCCTTCAAATTTTGTTAATTTTGTTCTTGTTTCCTCTAGCCTTTCATTGACAGTCCAAGTTAAATAGCTTGCTGAATGAACGCTTTCCACACCTTGCAGCATGTAAAGATTCAGACCATAGACTCCCTCGATCGTGTTTTCTCTGATGATAATGCCTTCAGTTCTGTAAACCTCTTTCCTGATAATTAAAGCCCCTAAGTTGCAGCGTCCGCCCTGCTACTTTTCTCTGAATCCCTTTCCAAAGCACCAATGCCTCTTTGAAGGTAGATGACCAAATATTGTGCATAAGGTTTTCACACAATGGCATTGATATGCAAAGAAAATTCAGCATTCTGGAATAGTGATAAACCAGGTTGTCCCATTGAGGTATTGAGTTAATCATGTTACCATGGGGAGAAGCAAGTGTGAAGCTCAAAGCCACCGTACATGGAGGGAAGAAACTTGAAAGAAGGTTCCTACACGTGCTTTCCGGCAGCCATTTTAGTTTAACAGAGAAAGAGGCTGGAGCTCAGCTTACGCATACCTCATTGAAGATTTATGACTGTGGCGCAACTATCATAAAACAGAAAGCAGTCGTAATCTTTTTAGTAGCTAAATAGTAGGAGAGAAAAGTATTGATCGATGCTATTCATTGTAACTGAACACTTGTGGCCATCAGGGTAATCACCACAGATCCATAAAGTGGTACTGTGTTCAGCTGAAAATGACTGTGCTTTGTGATCTAAGTGTGCAGGTCCTCCTGCCTCTCCTAGTGAGATATCAAGACTCGAGGTCGACAGAAGACAGCAAATCCGAAAACGTAAATACATTGCCAAAGTACATTAAACAACTGAGTGCACTGGACAAGGATTATTTGTTTAGGTATCATGAAGGAACATTCGATAAAAAGAGATGGAGTTAGGAATGGAAAGATGCCATGCCGCTTTAGTTCCATGGCTCAATCCGACATATTCATCATATCCCTCACTCAAATCTATCACTAAATATTATCTCTCAAACCGCCAAATTGTTTTAGTTGGTCTCCCCCCTACATACACGCAAAAAAAAGATCAATTTATAATTTGAATTATTTGCCCTTTCTTCAATATATTTTAGTACATTTTCTGATCTCAAATTTACCTCATAATTTCATTTGCTGGGCAGTACGGTGGTGCAGTGGTTATCACTACTGTCTTACGGTGACAAGGTCCCGGTTCGATCCCAGCCCTGGGTCACTGTTCATGTGGAGTTTGCACATTCTCCCCGTCTCTGCGTGGGTTTCACCCCTACAACCCAAAGTTGTGCAGGGTAGGTGGATTGGCCACACTAAATTGTCCCTTACTTGGAAAAAATGAAAAATATAATAATTTCATTCGCAATTTCAGTTCCATTTGTGACTAATGTAAATTTCAGACATATTGTATTATATGTATTTGGCGCAGCAAGGGTTAAAAGCCTGGAGTAGTGTGTGTGTGTGAGACTGCTGCAGTAGTGTTTTTAAAAATCCTGGTTTAAAAGGCAACTTTGTTTTTGGGAGCCAATGGTGCATTCAAAGCATTGCAAAAGCTTGGGCTAATAGATTGTTGTTTGGATTAAGAAGGTTCCCTGCGAAGTAGTTAATTAGATTCATTGGGCTGGATTCTCCGTTTCAGCGGCTAAGTGCCGGCTCGAACACAGAATTTGCGGGCGTTTTACGACGCCAAAATCAGCGGTGAACCCTCACTGATTCCGGGACCGGTGAGGGGCTAGCTGCGGCACCGGATGAAACCTCCGGCTCCCGTGCCGAAAATGGCCAGAGAATGGCCAGGTCCCTGGCCTTACATGTGCACGGCGACGACCTGCAGCAATCGTGCCATACAACATGGCGCCAGACATACGCAGACCCAACCTGCCATTCGCGACACCACAGCCCATCCCCTGGCCACCCCAGTGGTTGCCCCCCACCAGTCTCCCCAGTCCTCATGGAAGCCCTCCCCGTCAGCAGCATGGATCCCAGCCGAGCGTGGCGGTGCTGGACACAGTCCGCAGCCGCCACCCCCGTTCCCGATCGCTGAGACCACACGTGTACTGTGCGGTCGGAAACTCGGCCCATCGTGGGCGGAGCATCGTGGGAGGACATTCCAATGATGCACCAATGCCGTTGCGCAGTGCAATGACACCATTTTTGAGGGGGCGGAGCATGGCTGACCAGTGTCACCGGCCTCGATCTGCGTGTCAGAGCCCATTCTCCACCCGATCGGCGATTACAATATCGGCGTTGGTCAACGGTGAATCCAGCCCATTGTGTTTCAGTTTGGCAAGATGATGCAATTAATGGGAGGAGCCAGAGTGCCAGGCACTTTGCAGAGAGTTAAATTGGTTTCTGAAAGTCAAACCATGAAGATAGTTTCAGAATACTTCAGCTGGAGATCCTGCCTTTTTCTGACAGGATTCAGTTCTATCTCTTAAAACAGTCTCAAAGGACACCTCTTAAGTATATATGCCTGGGTCTGCTAACTGTATATAAAAGTGGATTGAGAGCTGAGATGGATTTGATGTTTGAATGGGAATAAGAATAGCAGTTAACGGTTATTGTGTCACTGATTAGCATGGTTTAAGAGGTAAGCAATATTTTTGATATTTTAATACTGCGTTGGTAATAACGTTGTTTTAATATACCATATCCCGATTTGGCATTAAATCACCCCTGGAGCAAAGTATCCTTTCCTCACAGACGTACAAAATTAAAATAAAATATTGGAGTTTCTGCCCAGTATCCTAGTCACTGTTGGGATCTGGTCTAAGATTGCAATACATTACTTCAGTTATCGTTTCAAATTGACCCATCTCATTTTCAGCCTTTTGCAATTATTCAAATCAAAATTTTTATCTTGTTGAAGAACAGAAAGAAAGCAAAAATAAAATCTTTAACTACATTCTCGCTTATACAATTCTGTCCTCTGCAATTGTGAGCTGTTCCCTTTAGTCGCACAAGGCTGGAATAGTCATTATGTTTTATTTTTAAATGCCAGTGGGTTCAGTATTATAGATTTGACTGCTGTATTGAACTTTATTTATTAACAATGTCCCCTGCCCTATTTCGGCACCTTACTATGCAGACAGCATCAGCAGCCAAACTCCTTTCACAGATCTAAGAAAAGTTTTAGCATACAGCATTAGGAATATCATAGCTTGTACTGTTTTGGAAAATGCCATAAGGTTCTTGAGCAGACATCAATATTCATGCACAGGGGAGGCAGTGGTGTAGTGGTATTGTCACTGGACTAGTAATTCAGAGACTCAGGGTAAAGCTTTGGGGATCTAAGTTCGAATCTTACCATGGCAGATCAATAAACAAATGGAATTAAAAATCTAATGGCGACCATAAAGGTATTGTCAATTGTGGTAAAAACTAATCTGCTTCACTAACGTCCTTTAGAGAAGGAATCCTCACCTTGCCTTGCCTACACATGACTCAGATCCACAGCAATGCAGGTGACTCTTAATGTCCTTGCAAGCAACTCAGTTCTGCCAAACTGCTAGAAAGTCTAACAGAAATGAAACCGGACAGACGACACGGCACTGACTGAGGCAATGGGAATGACAATGGCAAACACACCTCTGTCAACTCTGCAAGATCCTCCTTACTGAGGCGGGGGAATGGGGGCCTCTGTCAAAATTGGGAGAGCAATCCCACAGATTGGTCAAGCAATGGCCTGACATAGTCATACTCACGGAATCAGATCTTACAGAAAATGGCCCAGACACCACCATTACCATCTTGGGGCATGCCCTGTCCCACTGGTACCGACACAGTTGTATGCAGTTAGGAGGGAGTTGCCCAGGGAGTCCTCAACATTTGATTTTGGACCATAGATGTGCAGGTTAGGTATATTGGCTATGCTAAAAATTGCTCCTTCGTGCCCAAAAATGTGCAGGTTAGGTGGATTGGCCATGATCAATGTGCGGGTTGGGCTGGGGGAGTGGGTCAAGGTAGAGCGCTTGTCCCAAGGGTTGGTGCAGACTAGATGAGCCGAATGGCCTCCTTATGCAGAGTAAGGATTCTATGAAATTAGGGATTGGCAATAAATATTGGCCTGGCCAGCGATGCCCACATCCCATTAATTAAAAACAAAATACAATTTTAAAAATACAATAAGGCAGTTTTCCTGAATTTATGACCCAAGTATAATGTGTACAATGCACAAGAAAGATGCTCCTGAGTAGCCTAGCATCTGAACCTCCAGTGTGCATTTTCAGCTGCTTCTGCCTGACCATGTCGGAAATAGACACAGTAATGTCAATTTCATTGTATTGAGCTTCAGAGACTTCTGCACTTGGACATTTCCTGCTTTAGACTTGGGTGAACTTCAGGGGCAGATTGTGGCCCAATAACGGACTCTGCAGTTTCCCGAGTTTTTAAGCGTTATTCGGCTTGTGGGTCTGGGCTCTCCTTTGACAAATTGTTTTGCTGTTTTGTTACATGATTCAGGATTCCATTGCATTTCGTTCGTGAGAAGTTGTGTGAGGACTGTGTCATCTCCTCCAAACCACCCCCCACCCCCATCAACTCCCGTAAACCACCACTTATCTGCAATCTGGTTTAATTGGAAATGGACAAGTGGAAACACACAGAAGCCCCCTTATCTGCTGCTTAAGTATTCTGCCTGAGCCTCAAACAGTTGTTTCACCGACTGCAGTGAAGGTCTCCCCCCCCCGCCAACCTCCTGCATGTCAAACTGCTCCTTGCCAACCAGAATGCTATGAGAGGCCTCATAGACAAATCAGCTCTTTCACCGAATACTTGGACATATGAGCTGATGAGCTCTCTCCATGGGAGAATGTAGGAGTGCTATTTGAGGTTGCACTGCCATCCCAGCCAATGGAAAAATACAGATTACAGCTTCTGGAACTTGCATATTAAATGACTGCAGTACTTACTGCTCCGTGCCACTGGTTGGCTATTCAAACCACAGATACTTGGATAAGTTATTTGAAGCCCCTCTCAGAGACAGGTGAGGGCTTCAGCGATGCATGCAAGTTGGGTCCTATGCCGCAGCCAACACCCCACTGGCAGTTGAACATGCAATGCCAGTTCCCTACAGATGCTGCCAGACCTGCTGAGATTTTCCAGCATTTTCTCCTTCGTTTCAGATTCCAGAATCCACAGTAATTTGCTGTTGTGCACTGACAAGTCTTGCCACTGCTTGTCACAGCGAGCAGGATTGGCGGGTCAGCGCCACTGAAGCAGGCGCTCCGATAAATAGATCAGATGAGCCGTGTGTTTTTGTTTGCTTTGGAACTCCGAGAGAGTTTCCCACTCCCAGATTACTTCTTTCTCACATATTTTGCGTCACTGGCTCTCTGTAAACTCTAAATGAGAGTGGGTGCTATTATTGCCATTTTCATTTGGATGAAGGAACAGCTGGAGAAAAGGGAACCTGAGCAATCAGGATCACAGTAACTGTGTGGATGTGAAAACAGCGATGAGGGAGGGAAGGACGGGGGATGGCAGGAGTTGTTTTCTTGTCAGATGCTAACCAGCATAGGTCAAGTGTCAGGGTCTTGAATCTATCTGAAGAGTGGGATGTTCTACTCCCGGCAGGCTAATGCAGACCTGGGCATCCTCCTACCTTTGAAGAGGTCATGCCTGGCTATTCCCGGGCAAAGTCACCACAGACCGTAACCTCTTTGCCACTAACTCCTTCCACTATGCTATTGGAGGACATCCACCACATCTCCCAGCAGTACATTCTGGGACACTCGGAGATCCCCCGATTCTTCGAGGACCACTCCAGTATGACGGGTTGACTCTTGGGGAATAAAGGGTACCCGCTGAGGTCCTGGATGATGACGCCAATGTGGAGGCCGGAGACCAAGGCGGAGAACCAATATAACGGGATGCATGTTGCCACATGTGCTGTCATTGACTTGTCATTTAACCTGTGATTATCCCTCTCCCTGGATCTGCAATGATTTGATTACCTGCAAATGCCTGCATTCCAAGCATTGTCCAGCATCTCTGACTTTGTCTATATAAATGTTTCTGGAACATACCTCGCCATTCACCTGAGGAAGGAGCTGCGCTCCGAAAGCTCGTGTTTGAATCAAACTTGTTGGACTTTAACCTGGTGTTGTAAGACTTCTTACTGTGCTCACCCCAGTCCAATGCCGGCATCTCCACGTCATTGACTTGAGCATCGGACTGCTCAAGCTGCAGTTCCGATGCCTGGACTGCCCTAATGGTGCACTGCAATACATCTCCAGAGGGTCTTCCACTTTGTCATGGTCTGCTGTGCCCTCCAGAACCTGGCACAACAGCGGGGTAACATGCTGCAGGAGGAGGGACATGCAGCCTCAGAGGAGGAGGCGGATCACAAAGGGATGGAGAATGAGCCCGGGGAGGACACACATTAGGAGCCGGAGGAGGGAGGACAGGCAGCGGCAAGGGTCCAGCATTCCCCATGAACCACGAAGGCCCTCATCACCACCCGCTTCTCATAGGATGAGGCTGTGTCCATCAGTTCACCCCCGCCACATTCCCCTCCTTCCCCCAATTCTCTTCCTCCTCCCCATTCTCCTCCATCTCGTCCCAAATTCCCATTGTGCCCGGGGGGGTGGGAGGAGCAGGGGTCAACACAGGGTATGGGTGAAGGCAGTCCCGCTATGAAGATTGACATGACAGAGGCTTCACATGTATCAGGTGTAACATATTACACTTAGTCTCAGATAGTGACCCCCCCCTACCTGCTTCCCCCAACCCCCAACCCCCTACCTCCCCAAATCCCCTACAATGCCCACTCCTGTGGTCTACTGCTCCCAATAGATGTGTCCCTAAGGTGGACATTGGAGGTGGAGGCAGCCTGCTGCTTTCCATGCCCTGTGACCTTTGATGCCTTTGGAGGACGTCCTCTTGATGGCCTGGAACCCGAGGATCCCGGCTGACTTACCAGTGTCATTGGAATCAGCGTGCTAACCTGTCCTGCCCGCTGTCCTTGAGGTGCGTCGGGGTCAGGAGTGGGGGGATTCGGAAGCACGAGAGATTACCATTGTCTCCTTGGTGGCAGCATTGGGTTGTCCTTCTCACTGAAGGTGCTTGTAGGGCCCTGGGGGACTTCATGGGATGGAGGGGCAGCTGGAATGAGCTGCAGAGGCCTCTGAGTCATCTGGATCTGTCAGTCCTGGCTCCTCCCCATTGTCTCCGCCATGGTGACGGCGCCCTCAGTGACTGGGCCATAGTCTGCAGTGCCTCGGCAATGTTCACCTGCACCTGGGACGTGTCCCTCATCAACTAGGACATGGAATTGAGGCCAGCAGCCATGGTCATCACAGACTCATCCATGCCTTGGACACTACCATCCCAGAGGTGCCTGCATCATCTCCTGTGTTCGTAGCCTTTGGGATTCCTCCAATTGGCTTTGCACTCACCGGAATATCATTGACATCTCCTCCTGAATCTCACGGCCGTGTCCTAGCATCTGTTAGGGGCTGTTTAGCTCACAGGGCTAATCGCTGGCTTTGAAAGCAGACCAAGGCAAGCCAGCAGAACGGTTCGATTCCCATAACAGCCTCCCCGAACAGGCGCCGGAATGTGGCGACTAGGGGCTTTTCACAGTAGCTTCATTGAAGCCTACTCGTGACAATAAGCGATTTTCATTTTTCATTTTCATTAGCTCTGGGATAACCTTGTCCAGAGGTTCGGCATCCGACTGGGACTCCGCTGAATCCTAGGATCCAGCAGACATCCACCTTCTGACTTCTTTCGATGTTCCTGCCTCCGCCTAATTGTGCATAAGCAACTGTGTGGTGCGGCCCAATTGTGCCCCAGATGCCAGTCCACTGATGAGGCCCACCGAGGTGTGTGTCTCTGCGTTGGTGGAAGGTGCGGGTGATAGCTGTCACACCTTGCCAGTGTTCTCCCCCGAACTCTCCTGCGAGGTTGTCTCTTGGGTGGCATGGGCATCCGACGCCAGATGACCCTGTTCTATGAGAAGGAGATCCTGCAAGAGAATGGACATGTGGTCAGTGAGAGTGAAGTATCATATTGTCTGACATGAACAACTCACTTGAGACAGGTCATCTGGGTGAAGGGGCAGTAGATCCTCACCTCTGAGGCTCAGGCCATCCTCGCAGTTGGTGACTACTCTCTCCTCGGTCAACCCCACAACCTCCAGGGCCTATTCCTCAAAAGGGGTGAGTTTTCGGATCTCAGGTTCCCCCCCCCCTTTGGTCCTTTCCCGCCTATCATGGGCTATCTTCTCCTATGAGAGGGTATTGTTAGCTGCACGCGTGATGTATCATGGGCCTATGGCAGGTGGCATGTTTGGGCACCGCAACTGGGCATGAAGTGGTTGCGTTGGTGGGTGCCAGGGGCTGCTGAGGAACAAGCATGAGGATTGGATGTGGGGAGGGTATGAGGGCCAGTGATTTGTGGGAGGGACGGGGTTGTGAATTTGAGGGGTAGCAGGCAGAACTGATGCCACGGAAAACGTGGTAACTTACCCTTGCAGCTTGGTGGAGGTCTTTGGTCACCTTCTCACATTGTACAGCGGTCCTCCTGGTCATGCTGCCTACACTGACAGCTGCTGCCACTGCATCCCAGGCAATATTGCTGGCCCTGCTGCTGGGTTTCCGGCCCCCTCGGAGGAACAGGATGTCCTGTCTTGCCTCCACTGCGCCCAGAATCCTGGCCAGGTCGGCATTGCCAAAGCGAGGAGCAGGTCCGCCCACTGCCATGCTTGTGTGTTGAGTGGGAGTGCTTGACAAGGGAGTGTTTAACAGCAGCTCCCCCTTGTTAGTTGCGAGATGCTGAGGCACGAGTCTGGCTAATCAGACGACAACACAGCCAGTAATGGTGAGCAGCTCATGGGGGCTCATTTTCGGCATTAAGTATCGTTAAACGCGGGCCAACATCTATGAAATAGATGAAGAGAATGAAAAAATGAAAGAAGACTCTTTATCAATATCATCAAGATTAAAATTGAACGAGAAGTGAGATGCAAAGTTACCTTTCTCCTCAGCGAAGCGGGTAGCTTGTTGCATATTAGGATGGAAGAGGAGAATTTTGGCAAGGGACCAAATGGAACAGCTGTCGTCACAGCAGGAAGGCAGTTGTTGACTTTTTTTCAGTGAAATCTCATTTAACAGCTCTAATAGTGTCTTTACAAAATTTAGGAGCAAAACAAATGTTTTGGAGTGATCGAGACAGCAAGTGGGATTAGCAACATTTTCCAAGGGGCAGCAGAAAAAAAAGAGGCGCGATTTTGACAAGATGGTCGGAAGGTAAAGAGTGCAACATGACATTTCCATCCAGCTAGAATAGCCTTGTTATATTTCTGACAGTTATTCCAGTCAGAAGAGTGAAAACAGAAACAATTGATTAGGGGGAAAAGGCAACAAATCCTTCTTGAGCATCTTTTTCTAAAATGCCAAGCAAAATGTTTGCATTGTGCAACTTAAGTATCTCCTCTTGACTCTCAGCAATTAGGTTGGTCACGAAGTTGTTACAAGGAAGCTGCCTGCCTCCGTTTTTCCTCCAGTTGTAATGTTAACACTGGCAGCCTGGCTACCTCAGGAATGCTGGCTGATGATAGGAAGCAAGAAGAGGCTGGATCCATCAGTAACTTTTATGGTAATGCTTGTGAGTAGGAGAAGTAATCGTGCTTTCCTTACCGAGCAATGTTACCTTTTAGCGGACCACACTGGGGCCCTTGCAATCAGCCGATGTTTGACAATCCCCACTCCCACAATATGCCATTATCCTCCACCCGTGAGGATCAACTTCCCGATACCCCCCCTGGTTAATTAATGGGAAACGCACTGAAAACACTGAAGTCCCGCTGTTAATTTCAGCAGGACCTCCAGGAGACCTTCTGACAATGCTCCAGTTTCTGGCACTGATTTATTATTGGGTCCTGGATATCAGACTAAACTGAGTATAAAATATCACATCGATCTCTTTGATGTTCCTTTCTCTAAATATTTACCTTGGGTCCCTATCACAATGTTAACAGTGATGCCAAGACCTTCGTGGCCATTGCCTCAGGCTGAACCGAACTGTTTGCAAATGTTGGCTTGGATTTTTGCAACATCGGAGAGTGGGCGAGCCAGTAAATAAGAAGTCCCGCCTACTGACGCAGCAACGCCCATTTTCATTGGGAGTAGCAATAAAGTTGGGTCATGTTTCATGCATGTACATTTCGCAGAGGCAGCTGCCCAAAGAAATCAACGGCTGCCTCCATGCATGTGATGAGAGATACCTGAAACTCGACAGGCACAGATTAGACCTGGGAGGAGCAGGTCTGGATTTTGTTGAGAGGGTTGGCGTCCCTTTGGATATGGTCCCAGGGCACAATTGGGGGAGGCCAGGTGCCCTTTTGGAATCTTAAAGGATTCATGAATGTGCGTGAAAAGTGCAATAATTCATTGAAACTATGAATCTCACTGGAATTGTTAAACACATCTGTCAAAAGGGTCAAGATGAGGTGCCAAAGTGAGTCACTACAAAGGGTAAATGCCACCTCCACGTGCGCAAGGATGAACCTGCTACAGTTCAAGGTGGTACAAACGGTACACCTGACTCGGGCAAGAATGAATGGATTGTTCCAGGGAGTGACAGATGAGTGTGAGAAGTGTAGGCGAGGACCAGCGAATCATGTTCATATGGTGCATGGCACGGTAGCACAGTGGTTAGCACTGTTCCTTCACAGCTCCAGGGTCCCATGTTTGACTCCCAGCTTCGGTCACTGTGTGGAGTCTGCATGTTCTCTCTGTGTCTGCGTGGGTTTCCTCCGGGTGCTCCGGTTTCCTCATACAGTCCAAAGATGTGCAGGTTAGGTGGATTGGCCAAGCTAAATTGTCCTTAGTGTCCAAAATAATTAAGTGGGGTTACTGGGGTAGGGTGGAGCTTAAGTAGGGTGCTCTTTCCAAGGGCCGGCGCAGACTCAATGGACCAAATGGCCTACTTCTGCACTGTAAATTCTATGATTCTATGATTCAATGTTCCGTGGCAGCGAAAGGTTGTGGAGATTTTTGCCCGGTGTGTTCGCGGCGCTAACTGGGATGGTGGGGGTGGAGGTTTAGCCAGACCCGTTGGTGGCAATGTTTGGGATATTGGAGAAGCCGGAGGTGATGAAGGGGAGGAGGGCTGATGTTGTGGCCTTCACCTCTCTGATTGCCCGGTGAATAATTCTGCTGGAGTGGCGGTCAGCAACGCCACCAGTGGTGGCGCCTTGACTGGGAGACGTATATGACTTTCTTCGGTTGGAAAAGATTAAACACCAATTAAGGGGGTTCAGCGGAGGTATCTGAGGCAAGGTGGGGGTGGGGGGGGGGGTGAGGGGGAAGGGAAGAGGGGGTGAAAAGGGGAAAAATTCATTAAAACTGCATAGTTGTATGTTGGGGAGTTTGTTCCCTGAATTGTTTATGTTTGTAATCTTTTATATATGTTTGGAATAAAATACTTCTTTAAAAAAGAGAGCTGACAAGACATTTAACTTCCAGCCCTTTAACTCTTTTAAAAACTGTCTGGAGTGTTTAAAAAAAGATTGCTTGCTATCTTGCTCCATCCTTTGACATATGCCTTAGGGTCGTTATTACAGGATTAGTGCCACCATAATAATAATTATCTTTATTATTGTTACAAGTAGGCTTACATTAACACTGCAGTTATGTTACTGTGAAAATCTCCGAGTTGCCACACTGTGGCGCCTGTTCAGGTACACTGTGGGAGAATTTAGAATGTCCAATTCACCTAATTAGCACATACCGGGACTTGTGGGAGGAAACCGGAAACCCATGCAGACCTGCACAGACAGTGACCCAAGCCGGGAATTGAACCTGGGTCCCTGGCGCTGTGAAGCAACAATGCTAACCACTGTGCCACCATGCCGCCATTACTGGATTGACGCTGCATGACTTAATTCACAACAGTCCTTTTCTACAGTAGGGTGCTGTGCCGTTTCACAATTTGTTTCACAGATTTATGTGGTTATGGACTCTTTGATGTAGGACATGGATTTCTAACACTTGCTTTTATAAGGGATTATGCAATGGAATGAAATGTCTGTTGCCATAATGAATAATGTATTTGAAGGAATGTAAATGTCATCAATTAATTTTTATAAATGAGAGTGGGTTTTTTTCAAATTAAGGTTGCAATTGACATTTAGAATTTTATTTTGTTTAATCTCAGCATGGGTGCTGAGGTCTGCCCATGGTGAGCTGGTATGGTCAGCAAAGGTTGGTGGGCTGGTGGCATAGGTTGACATGGAGGTATGGCGGGCCATGGGGGTCGGCGGGGGCCATGAAGGGTATAGGGAGCCATGGGGGTTGGTGGGCAGCATGGTAGCATAGTGGATTACACTGTTGCTTCACAGTGCCAGGGTCCCAGGTTCGATTCCTAGCTTGGGTCACTGTCTGTGCGGAGTCTGCACGTTCTCCCTGTGTCTGCGTGGGTTTTCTCAGGGTGCTCCGGTTTCTTCCCACAACTCCCGAAAGATATGCTATGAGGTAATTTGGACATGCTGAATTCTCCCTCTGTGTACCCGAACAGGCGCCGGAATGTGGCGACTAGGGGCTTTTCACAGTAACTTCATTGCAATGTTAATGCAAGCCTGCTTGTGACAATGACGATTATTGTGCGGTGGTCAGGGGAGTATGAGGTGATGTGAGGGATGAGAGCTGTTTCATGTTTTTCTGATTTTCGTTAAAAACTTTATTAAAATGTCGGTATACTGAGGCAGGTCTCCTACCAGCTTCCTCCACACCTGGGCAGCCCCTGCTCTAGTTCCGGAGTTGCCCGGCCCAACTCCCAAGGAACCCCAAACCAAAACCCGATCTTCCAGGCCACTTTCTCCCGGGTCACATTTGCAGAGCAAGGATGTGTCTGGGCCCAGCTACGGGAATCCAGGCCTTACCGTCCTCCTCAATCCAAGCTGAACTGCCGACCTTAAATCCTGTTCATCACAAAGTCTGGCATCTTGATAAGATTGTTTACCGTGACCCCCTATCTTAGGTCGTCTATCAAACAAAAAAAGCTTCCTTCGTACCTTTGCCACCTCCAGACTGAATTATTCCAGATCACTCCTGGCCAGCCTCTTAACTCCCACACTGCATAAACCTGAGCTTATGAAAATTGTTGCTTATATTCTGTCCTGCTTGATTGTCTGAATTACTTTTTCACTTAACACTACATCCACAAGACCCTGCTAAGAACTCTTGGATCAAGACTTTGATTCCCATTTCTAAACTTCCCTTCTTTGTTTCAGTATCTATTTATTCAGTAATACCTCTGCGAGGCACTTTGGGACATTTTCGACGTTTGTGAGGTTGTATAAATCTAAGTTGTTGATTTTGAAGTAAATTGCAAAAAAAAGTACTTAATTTCGTTCCAAAAAATGACATGTTAATCATGATGGGATATACTTCAGTGCTAAAGTAGAGAGTGAAAACTGAGACGTTAATGAAGCAATTGAGAACGGCAGCAATATGCTCATGATTACTTTTTATGCACTGAATGGGCTTGTGGTACAATATATTGTTCCAACAGACAAAATCTAACAGACTGCGTTCACCAAATGAAGTTACAATACAATAAATCTTACGTTTTCAAAAAAGTGGTTCAATTGCATATGTTGAAGTGTTACCAAGCAGACGTGGTTACGCTACAAATTAGGATTTGCAAGTAAGCCCCCACAAAAGCAAACCCACAGTCCAAAGATGTGCAGGTTAGGTGGATTGGGTATGCTAAATTGCCCTTAGTGTCCAAAAACGCTTAGGTGGGGTTATGGGGATAGGGTGGAGGTGTAGAGGAGGGGTGGAGGTATGGCCTTAGGTGGGGTGCTCTTTCCAAGGGCCGGTGCAGACTCGATGGGCCGAATGGCCTCCTGCTGCCTTGTAAATTCTATGATTCTACAATAATCCCTGCAGTGCAGTAGGAGGCCATTCAGCCCACCAAGTCTGCACCGACCCTCTGAAAGAGCACCACGCACAGGCCTATTCCCTCGCCCTATCCACGTAATCCCAATCTAGGGGCAATTTAGCACAGCCAATCCACTGAACCTGCACATCTTTGGATGCTGTACAAAATATGTGGGAGTGGATGGCAGACATCAAAGGCCTCACAGATGATAGAACAAGAGTTGTATGGCTCTCAGAAGCAGATGAAGTATGAAGATAAGAATCTAAAGAAGATGGATAATGAAACATGGCTAAGACATTATAATTGTCTCCCTTGGACAATGTAAAATATGAAGAAGGGCTGAGAGATGTGCATCAGCGACATCTGTGACAGTGTAGCACAAAATGAGGAGCAAATTGGTTACGAGGAGTAGCAGTACAAAGGACAAGATTAGCTAAGTGTCAACCGATTGGAATAAAGATCGGAAGGGAACAAGCAAGGGCAGTATGATGAGTAAATCTCTCTTAATTAATCAAATTGCTGACTTGGGAGGCAGATGCAATCAGAATCGCTAATATTAAGTCATTAAAAGAAAAAGGTGGGAAGAGGAGAGGAACATCTCAAGATGTGACTGGTATGCAAGGTTGGAAGGTGTTTAGGGATCTGCGAGTAAAGCCACTTTGCCTGTGCCAGGCAGGCAGAAAAGTGTTATTTTGCTAAAACTGTCAAAAATAGAACGAGTTTCAGCTGCAATAATAACGGTTGAATCGAATCGCTGCAAAAATCAGAATGAGGATAACTATCACCATCGAACAAAGAAGCTGAGAACGTAGCGAAGGCTTCTAGGTGAAGCAGCAGAAGCAGCTGGATCAGGAACCAAAAAGGCAGCCCGTAAAAAGTGTAATGGATATGGGGAACATCTGTTTATAAGCTCTGCTAATTTTAAGAAGCCTTTTAATGGTGCATTCTCCAGATAGTGATACAGTTTTATGGACAGCGAGAATAATGGAAACAAATCAGGTTTTTTGAGAAACGTCAACCGCAAAACAGGGACTGTGCGGAAGGAAAATGAACAGGGTACGTCGAACCAACAGAGGCAGGGTCAAATTTGATTCATTCAATCCATCGAAGACAGATCATGGCTTCCATCAGATTCGGAAAACTGTTTCAGCACACTTTCCATATTAATGAACAAGAACTACAAGGGGGTAAAATTCACAAAAGAAAACACAGCAAAGGATAAGCAAGCCCTGATTCCCAGGTGTTAATGGTTTCCTAAATAGATAGTGCACAAATGATGCACCTGAGAGCTAACCAATGTGATGCATATTTTATACGGCCTTAATGTAAAATGTAAAACCATGGAGCTGTGACTTGACTTCTTTACTACTTTATGATGGGACAGGCCTGATAACAGTCCTTGAACGAGAAATGAGGGATCGCTGACCGACTTGATCAGAAGAACTGTCACTCACGGTGCTGCACTCCACAATACAGCATTGAAATATGGCTGCATTAGTATGTACAGACTCCCTACTAAAAGTGATCTTCTGCCTGTTTTAATGCTGCGCCATTCCATTAAATAAAGCACTTGGGTCATTAATCAACCCTGCATCATTCTTTTTCCATTGCTAGAATATAAACTGTGACAAAGTCTAGGTTATTCCATTCATATTGAATTTCTACTGTGGAAGCAATAATTTGTAAACATCGTGTATGCCATTTTTCTTGTGTTTCTTTTGGATTTCCTCTTGAGCTGTTTACAATTCTTTCTCAGGATGTGGCACAGGCAAGGCCAAAATTTGTTGCCCATTCCTACTTGCTCTTGAACTGAGTAGCTTGCTGGACAATTGCAGAGCGCAGTTAAGAGTCAGCCATGTTATTGTGAGTCTGGAGTCACATGTAGGCCAGACCAGGTGAGGATGTCGGATTTCCTTCCCTAGAAGGAGGTTAGTGAACCTGGTGGGTTTCTACAACAATTGATGATAGTTTCATGGTGCCGTCACCAATACTAACTTTCAATATTAGATTCTTCCTCATTAATCAGCTGAATTAATTGATTGAATTGAACTTCCACCAGATGCCAAGGGCGGGATTCTCCCAACGGGCGGGAGTGTTTTTACTCCGGCCTCGGCGCCCGTTCCAGGACCCCATTCTGCGGCCCACAGGGGGCTAGGACGGTGCTGGAGCATCCTTGGCTCCCCAGCTGCCAATCCCGGCCTGAACTCGGCGCCGCAGGGTCTGCACATGCGCAGTTGGGCCGGTGCCAACTAGCGCATGCACAGTGGCCTTGTTCCCTGTGGCGGGCCCAGCACCAAATGGCGGCGGGCGACAGGAGCCGGCGCGGAGGAAAGGAGGCCAGGGGGTCCACAGAAGCCGGCCCGCCGATTGGTGGGCCCCGATCGCGGGTCAGGCCACTACGTAGGACTCCCCCGGAGACGGACCCCCCTCCACCCCCCTTCCCCACCCCCCCCCCTCCCCCACAGACCGTCCCTGGACTCTTCAAGGCCGAGGTCCCGCTAGCTCAGAGAATGTTAGAATGGCGCCGGTGGGACTCGGCTTTTTGATGACGGCTGCTCGATCCATCCGGGCCAGAGAATCGACATGCCGGCCCGGGGCCAGGGATTCGGCACATACCCCGACCGGTGCCGTGCCGACCAGGCCGGCGCAATCACGTCCCGGCGTCGGAGTGGTGTGGCGCGATTCACGCGGCGCCAGGCCAATTCTCTGACCCAGCGGCGGGTCGGAGAATTCCGCCCCATGATGGTATTTAAACCCATGTTCCCAGAGTATTAGCCAAGGTCCCCGGATTACTAGCCCAGTTTCCATAACACTACGGGTCACCACCTCCCTTTTAGTTGCAACTGATGTTACAGTAGAACATATGCAGAGATTCATCCCACTTGACCAACATTTAAATGGTCTCTTACATGTGTATTAATTCATTGCTTTAATTTGCAGATGGTCCCTTGATTTTAAATAGCAGTGTTTCCTGTAAGCAGTGATTTTATTCCTACCCATTTCAGAATATGAGAGCAGGTTAGGGCCTCAACTACAGGATCATAGAATCCCTAGCGTGCAGGAGGAGGCCATTTGGCCCATTGTGTCTGCACTGGCCCTCTGAAAGAGCACCTTACCGAGGCCGTGTGGCCCACCCCTTCCCCATAACCCCACCTAGGGGCAATTTAGCATGGCCAGTCCACCTAACCTACATATCCTTGGACTGTGGGAGGAAACCAGAGCACCCAGAGAAACCCACACAAACACGGGAAGAACGTGCAAACTCCACACAGTCACCTGAGATCGGAATTGAACCCGCTCCCTGGCACTGTGAGGCAGCAGTGCTAACCACTGTGCCACCATGCCATTTTAACTCTGCTTTGAGCAGGGATCTGGCATGGCTTTCCTTCCAGATAAGGACAACAGGACAAAGCTCCAGGACCATAAGAGGCTATTTAAAGTATGTTTACTTTTCAAAAGGAGCAGGAATGCTCCTCCAGGCCCCCAAAACAATGGCTAGCTACCCTCCTGTCCTGTACTCCTCACACATAACACTCTCCCAAAAAACCCTCCCTGTAATTTATTTTGTTGTTTGCAACAATTTTGTTGGTACTGGCTGGTGACCCCACGCTGCTACCTACTTGCCCAATGTTGCCTGCCGCTCATTCGGAGTGGGCAACTGGTCAGAGGCTTGCAGATGAAACCTGGGAGTTTTAATCGTCTCACGTTGCTGAGGTTGGAGGGATTTAGTGTTCACCTATTCTCCCCAGACTGCCCGGTTTCCACTTCCAGGTAAATTCCGCACCGTGCAATTAGCTTCACAGCATAGAGGGTGTGCCTGTACCATATGTGCTGCAGAAATCCTAGAAGGAAGCTGACCACCAATTCTCAAGGACAATTAGGGATAGGCCTTGCCTGCAACACTTACATCATGAGAACGCATGAATAAAAAAAAAGTATATTCCACTGTGGACATTTGGATGCAATTAATTAATAAACACTTTTGATTTATGCATGAAATTTTAATTTCTATTTCAGCAGATCTAATTTTATATGGTAAAAGCAATTTTGTTAGATTAGTATGCCTATTATATAGCAACCTCTAATGCCGATCAAAAAGTTGGATGAGGTATTATTTGATTTGCAATGGAAGAAAACATATCCATATCCATTAACACCAACACTGTTAAAAGTATAGGTTTTGATGCAGCAGAGAGTATTTATTTAAAAGCTCATGGTCTGGATAATATATGAATCGTGGAGAAGTTTGAATTGGAATGGTGAAACACAAAAGTTGCAACACATTGTGAAACAGAGAGGGAAGGTCAGGAAGCATGCTGACTGAGGGCAATGAACCAATTCTCTCTCCCCTTGTGTAGCGTCCTCATTGCCTGAAGGTTGGAAATTGTGCCTCATGGCATGATGCCACCATGGGGCAAAGTGGGAAGGCAAGTCTGTGTGTGGAACTAACTCAAATGTTTTATTGCTGCACCACCCTCTAACCATCTCCCCAACTGAGTTAACCACTCCCTCGAATTAAATAATTATAGGTACCAATTATATATCGAGCTGAATTCTCCATCTGGGAGACTATGGGCCTGATTTATTGGAAACAAAAGAGTCTCGTTTTGGGCGCATTCGTCCGTCCGTCCGCCCCCCCGCTATGAAACGGGACACTGCTTCATTTTTACTATTGGTGCAAATAAAACTCAGAGAATAAAAAACCTGGAAAAGTTTAATGATCACAAAGATATTTTTATACATATTTAATTATTTATTTGAAAAAGCTGTAGTGCCAGAGCACTGATGGGTAGCTGACATGTTACCAATATTTACGCAGGGACATAGAACATAAGGGGCAGCACAGTAGCACAGTGGTTATCACTGTTGCTTCACAGCACCAGGGACCCGGGTTCAATTCCCGGCTTGGGTCACTGTCTGTGCAGAGTCTGCACGTCCTCCCCGTGTGTGCGTGGGTTTCCTCCGGGTGCTCCGGTTTCTTTCCACTGTCCAAAGATATGCGGGTTAGGTGGATTGGTCATGCTAAATTGCCCCGTCGTGACCAAAAGTTAGGTGAGTTTGCTGGGTTATGGGGTGTAGTAATCCATGGGAGGCAGGAGTTCCGTCACCACACCAATATTTATTTACAATAACGATATTACAGGAGCAGCTACAAACAGTGCTGCTAGCAGTCCAGTCAGCTTAAGAACATAAGAACATAAGAACTAGGAGCAGGAGTAGGCCATCTGGCCCCTCGAGCCTGCTCCGCCATTCAATTAGATCATGGCTGATCTTTTGTGGACTCAGCTCCACTTTCCGGCCCGAACACCATAACCCTTAATCCCTTTATTCTACAAAAAACTATCTATCTTTACCTTAAAAACATGTAATGAAGGAGCCTCAACTGCTTCACTGGGCAAGGAATTCCATAGATTCACAACCCTTTGGGTGAAGAAGTTCCTCCTAAACTCAGTCCTAAATCTACTTCCCCTTATTTTGAGGCTATGCCCCCTAGTTCTGCTGTCACCCGCCAGTGGAAACAACCTGCCCGCATCTATCCTATCTATTCCCTTCATAATTTTAAATGTTTCTAAGACTGGCTCACAAAGCCTACACAGGTGCTTATATGGGCCCCCTCAATGAGCTATCATTGAGGGAGCTCATACTCCAATTGGCCAACCAATAAAGCCAATTGGAGTTCATTACATGGGGATAGGGTGGAGATGTGGGCTTAGGTAGGGTGCTCTTTCAGGGGCTAGTGTAGACTCGATGTGCTGAATGGCTTCCTTCTGCACTGTAAATTCTATGATTCTATGATTTTATGTCCAGAGAATTCTAGACTAGTCAGCTTAACATCAGGGGTAGTCAGTTAATAGAAACCCCACAAAAGGAGAAATTAGAAACACATTTAGTGATGAGAAATATTATCATGAATAGACAGCATAAATTTCAAAAGAAAATCGCGCTAAACAACCTCATTGAATTCTGTGAAGAGGTAACAGAGATATTGGAAAAGGACAAAGTTGTAGGTATTACTTATTTAAATTTCCAAAAAGACTTTGAAGAGGTGCCACGTAAGAATAAGTTCAGAGCATGTGGAGTCAGGGGAAAAGTAGCAGAAATGAAAGCTGACTGGATACAAGGGAGCTAGGGTAAAGGGTAGCTATTTGGAATGGCGTAAGTTGGAAAGTGGGATCCCACAAGGATCAGCGAGCACCAGGACCACTGTCGTTCACCATTTATGTGAACTCTTTAGATTATGGTATCACAAACACATTTTTAAGTTGGGGATGGAGTGGATGTTGCTGATGGTGGTGGAGGGCATTAGTCAATACTGAGGAGGACCTGTTTTCCTCAAGTTAGCACCTTCTGGCAACTACAGCAACCAACTAGTTCCCAGACATATGAATTTCCATCTTTCTTCTGGATATTAACCTTCAAGGTCAGAGAACTGCAGTTGCTGGGTTATGCAGCAAACAAAGAAAGATAATCGTTTGGTTTGGAAGCTGTAATGTGAGGACTATGTGCCCTGGTATGAACAAGAACTCACACTCCACCACAAGTGTATGCAAGACGGCCCTGATTGACTGTGAACCACAATAGCTTGGTGTTCGCGAGAAACCAGATTCGCTAACACAGGCTCTATTTGTGAGGCTAAATACACATTCTACCAGCATGGCAAGAGTGCTGAACACTGCCCTAAGCATGGTCTAGGTGTCATTATGTGCAGCCAGCTGACACAATCAATTGAGTCGTCCGTAGCAACCTTGGGATCCCTTTATCTCTCTGTGGCTATCATCTGATGGATAAACAGTTAACATCATATGCGGCAGCGCACCAACTCTGTTTTTTCAACATTGTAAACAAAGAGAATTTCTATAACTCCCCAGATAGTGTCCCGAGGAGCATTCCAAATGGTGAAAGGCTATTCATCCTGAGTGACTTCACCGCATATGTTGGGGTAGACGGTGATTTATGGCTGACATGCCACAGTCCTCATAGGATAGGGAAAATCAATGATAATGGACAACGCCTTCTTGAGCATTGTGCCCCCTGAATGAAATCTTCATGTCCAGCACCTTCTTTCATGCCAGGCATCACCACAACATAACATCACCCAAGGTCCGGTTATTGCATCAACTTGGCCAGATCAATATGAAAAGACGTGATCTGCCTCATATTTTCCACGTCTACCAAGGTCGAGACATTGGCATCAACTGAACCTGTTCATTACAAGAAGTCATGACCTGCCTCGTAATTTTCACACTAACCACAGCTCGGACAGCAAAAGGGTGAAGATGCACCCCCAAACGTTTCACAGTTCCACACTCAAAGGCCGGCTATGCATAAGCATCCCTTGCACTGGCAATGGTGCCAATTGCCAGTACTTCGCACAATTGCAAGAATGACTGCTGCCCATGAAAGACTGGCTGGGCAGTGCCAATGCTGGCATCAATGAAACCTGGAAGTCACTAAGCTCAGTCATCTGTAAAGCAGCAGAAGCCTCATTTGGTAGAGATGGAGCCCACAACATGGATTGATTCCAGACTTACTCAGCTGAAACAATTTGATATTGTTACAAAAAACCCAAAAGTTACTTCACGACTGGAAAGTAGCCAAGATGGCCTTGCAAAAGATAAAGATGCTGTATGAAAAACAGTAGATCAACTTATGTCAAGAAATCAATGACATCATCACACTATGCAAAACCAAAGGTAACAGAGGAGACTCCAATATCTCCAGGCACAACTCACTCCTTAGCATCACGGATAAGGCTTTTGTTTGAGTGATACTTAAAATATTTGCAGACTGGGAATGTACCTGGAAACAAGGTGTGGTTTCTATGCCATTAGATCTACTGTGGGCATGATCTTCTCCATACACCAGCTACAAGAGAAGTGTGGAGAACAGGGCATACTCCTGTTACCTTACTTTTGCAGATCTCAAGAAGGTATTTAACGCTGATAGCAGGGCAGAATTCTACAAGATTCTGGGAAAAAATAGCTGTCCGCTAATGCTCCTCAGTCTCACCCATTGCTTACATCACAACATGCACTGCATAGTTTTATGACTTCATTTCTGACAGTTTCAAGCTGGGTAAGGAAATGAGGGAGAGTAGAACAGGTGGTGATATTGATGGAGTTCGATGAGGATGAGTAGGAAGAGGTTCAATTGAAGCATAAATGCTGGCCTTGAGGGGTTTAGCCGAAATACTTTTTTCTGTGCTGTATTCTATGTAACCTGTTATACTTTAAGGTTCAAATTTCATGTTTCCATTTTGCCATGACAGGTATGCCTTATTATTGCATCCATCAAAAATATTTAGGCCTAGATGAAAAAGTAAGGTTTCTTTCATTTCTCTTCATTCCCACATGATTTATTAATTTCCATATCTGCAGTGTTAGATTTGTCTGGATAAAGCTACCATCATTGGTCGCACAGGATACGGCATTTTGAAAATGTTGGTCTACTTTGCTCAACGTTCATTATGACTCGGCCCTTTCGTCCCTTATTAACCTGGAAACCAAAAGGTTTCTGTCGCCCACGGAGATCTCAGATTACCAGTGTTCCATCATGTTGAGGAAGGTGACCCCTGTAATCTGACAGGAAGGGTTGCTGCAGTGCATGGCACTTTACCTTTGTATTCCAGTTTAATAGACTGAGGAAAAATTACATGCTTGAATTTTCATATTACTTCATTTCAGGTTAAATATCCTTTGCCCAGTAGTCACTTCATCATCTTGCTCCTGTGTGGTGACCCAAGCCTAACTGAGCATCTAAGAATGTTCTGTTTATTTGCTGTATAATAATCTATTCAATCACCTTTTGGTCACTGCGTTCCCATCATACCCTGCCTTAATGTTTATGTGCCATTCTCCATAGCTTCTCCAAAAGAGAATATTATAATGGTGTTGATCCATGACTCCCTGATCTATCATTTGCTGAGATTAAAGCACAGGAGGCCATCAGCAGTGGCTGTTGGGTAATGGCTCCCCTGGCAGACATTAGATATTGGATGCATGGGAGAAGTGAGTGGCATCTGTGCGAGCACATTCAGCAATACAGCTAATTCCATTAATTGTGCTTCACGGTTCATTTCTTCTGATTACATTTTTAAATCATTGCTTCATTGTTTTCCCTCATTTTCCAAATGAAAATTGCGATGATTGGTTCTTCTCATTTTCTTCCTGTGTTCTCTCCCTAAATGAAGCACAAAGGTTTGAATTGTTTGACAGGAAAGCTGCAATGCAAAGTGTTCCGGTGCCTGGCCATTACCTAAACCCCCACCATCATCATTAATATGGGCAATTCGCAATAAAAGAAAACTTATTGCGGGAAGCTATAATTTTTTGGGCCTTCCGCATTATTAGAAAAAAGGGTAGCATATTAAAACAATAAGGATAGAGAAAAGAAACACTGCTTAGACGGTAAGATCTTACATGAAATAAGAGCTGTGGGACATTAGTTTGCATTTACGCTGGTCCTTACAGATGATTGCACAAGAGGTAAGACCATGAAAAAGGTAAAAGGAATCCCCCGCGATTCTCCACAAATGCGGCGAGTCGTAAAGGCTGCCGTGAAACTGGCCGTGTTTCACGGCAGCCTCCGCGCCCCCTCCCGGGACCCGATTCTCCCCCCCCCCCGGGCGGGGCTAGCAGTGTGGCCCCGTGAAGCACGGCATCGCAGGCTTAGCGACCGTCGCTAAGCCCGCGCGCCAAGCGTCACGGCGGCTGACGCGCACGATGACGTCACCCGCGCATATGCGTCAAACCCGCGCATGCACGGGCCGTCATGTCCCTCAGCCGCCCCGCGGACTGATCCTGTGGGGCGGCGGAGGAACAAAGAGTGCGCGGGTATCGACCCGCTGCCCGCGATCGGTGGGCACCGATTGCGGGCCCATGCCACCCTTGGCACGGCCGTGGTGCGGCCGTGCCAATCGGTGCCATGGTTGTCCGGGACGGCACTTTGCGGCCATTTTCACGAACAGTGAGAGCAGGTGTGTTTGCGTTCGTGAAAACGGCCGTAAAGGCCTGGGAACTCGGCCCATCAGCCAGGGGAGAATCGCTGTTCGCCGTAAAAAACGGCGAGCAGCGATTCATGTCATGGGGCGGCCGTGGGGGGGGGGGGGGAGAATAGCGGGAGGTCGGGAGAAATGTCGGGAAGGCCCTCCCGCTATTCTCCGACCCGTCGTGGGCAGCGGAGAATCGCGCCCAGCCTATGTTTTGTATCGAGAATCGTGAAATGCAGAACTAAAGAATTTGCAATGAAATTATTCCGAACCTTTGTTGGACATACATTGGAGAGATGTGTGTACTTTCACGCCATTGGAGGAAGGATATAAAAGTAATGGAGGATACAGTCTCTGGAATATTGCCAACAATGGAGGGTTACAATAATGAAGAGAGAGGTTGGGAATTTATCCATGAACACTGAATTGTTTAAAGTATGATTGAGGTCATAAAGGGGCTGGTCTAGCACAGTGGTCTAAACAGCTGGCTTGTAATGCAGAACAAGACCAGCAGCGCGGGTTCAATTCCTGTACCGGCCTCCCCAAACAGGCACCGGAATGTGGCGACTGGGGGCTTTTAACGGTAACCTCATTGAAGCCTATTTGTGACAATAAGTGATTATTATTATTAAAGATTATGAATGGTTGTAATAACGCAACAGCAATGGTTTATTTCCACTGATCAATGAAACAGTGATCGTGCACTGGCCACATATTTAAGATAATTATGAGACTAACTAAAGGAAAGATTATAAAATATTTTGTTCAACGAAAAGCATTATAAAGTAGGTAGGAGTGCTCTTTCAGAGGGTTGGTGCTGACCTGATGGGCCGAATGGCCTCCTTCTGCACTGCAGACATTCTATGAAAGTGGAATTCTACTCCACAGACCTTCGGTCAAGCAGTATGCGTAAATTAATTTCGAAGGAAAAGAAAGAAAATAAATAACAAGGAGGACGGTGAGAAAACATGTTATGTGGGGAGAAACATTGGGCGCGATTCTCCGCTCCCCACGCCGGGTGGGAGAATCGCGAGAGGGCCAGGCGAATCACGACACACCGCCCTGGCACCCCCCGCAATTCTCCCACCCCCCCCAAAAATGGCGTGTCGCGTCTTTCGACACGCAGCTCGGAGAATCGCCGCTCGTCGTTTTTCACGCCGACCAGTGGGCGGAGGGAGGATCGAGCACCACGGGCATGCTCATGAGGTGACAGGCCTGCGATCAGTGCCCACCGATCTCTAAGAGACGCACTCTTTTCCCTCCGCCGCCCCGCAAGATCAAGCCGCCATGTCTTGCGGGGGCAGTGGAGGGGAAGACGGCCAACCTGCACATGCACGGCTGACGTCACCTCGGCGCCGCCGGCTGCGTCATTCCCGGCGCGTCGCTTTGACGCAAGCATCAAGGCCGGGCGTCCGGGATTCACAAACAGCCGCTCCTAGCCCCCTGGGCAGGGGGGGGGGGGGGGGGGGGGGGGGGGGAGAATAGGGTGCAAGGAGCAGACTCCGACGCCGGAGTGAAACACTCCGGGTTTCACTGCGGCGTCTGCACTCAGTCTCCCGTTGGGAGAATCGCGCCCATTGGCTTGATGTACCAAATATCTAAACAGTGGCATTCAATGATTCAACTTGGTTTGGTATGGTTGTCATTGGGAGCCTTTAGATTCATTTCTGAATTACGAGGCCAATCTGCAATTGTCAAATTCTGGAGCAATTCTAAATTCTAAGGCTAGATTCTCCGCCTCAGGTCGCTGGTAGTGGAGTTACTGACGAATAGGAGTATCCAGTGTTAGGGAGAAAAAGGGATTGCTGGTGGCAGGATCAAGATTGGTGCCCTCCGCCATTAATGATCCATTTGCATCCACTTACTGGGCCGGGCATCACATTCTCCAGGCCCTCGTGATTCTCTGATCCTTTAGGTCGGAAGTCACAAGGGCGAGAATTACTATTGCTCCTGATGCAGTGGACCTTGTGGTGGGCCAAGGGGGTAACTCTTTGGGAGTTCCCCCAAAGTCCCCCTCCACAATGCAAGACTGCCTTCCAGCTTTCAGACAGGGGTCTCTTTTCTGGAGGGTTTCTTGACAGGGGTCTCTTTTCTGGTGAATCTGTGAGGGTCTCTTTATTTAAGGAATCTCTGGTGGGGGGGTCACCTTATTCAAGGGGTCTTGGATGGGGTAGGTCGGGTCACCAGAAAATCTCAGGGTGGGGGGCTGAATTGTGCTGTGATACACAGGGTGTGGGATGTGACCAGCCACCGGACCTTACTATTGAGGCGCTCTGTTAAAATGGCAATGATTCCCAATCCTAAGCCGTGCAAATTTACATATGGCAAGGATTGTAAGTGATTCCCGAGAGAATTCCTGCATTGGGTTAACCCTGGAAAATTCTATTTTGTTTTTTGCCATGTAGCTCCCCCACTTTGACTTCCATATCCTTGAAATGGATCAATTGATCTTTCCTCAGAAAATGAAATAGCAATAATTTTATAGTTGAAGAATATTTTGACATGTGAAGTCCAAAGTAAGAGACAATGGGCACAATCGGCCCCAATGGGGACAAAGTCCCGTAGAGTGATTAGCCGGGTGTTACCCGGCGCTCGGAGCGCTGAGAAACACCACGCTATCGATATGCACTTTGGGTAGATCGGGGGCCTCAGCAGTGAGTGAATGGCTGAGACTGCACTTAGTCCCCTTTTCTGCACTCAGGTGCTCCGCTCTCCAGAATTCCTCAATGCAGAGAAAGATCGGGATGCCATTTTTGGCAACCCCCGACACAACCCCTGAATCTCTCAAGCCCTAACTCACTGATAACGGGTCCTCAGCACCCCCAAGCCCAATCCCCATCGCACAATAAATGCCAGCTTGGCACCTTAGAATTGACAGCCTGGCAGTGCCATCTGAGACCTTTGGCAGTTCCAGGTTGCCAGGCTAACAGTACCAGGCTGGCAGTACCGAAGTGCCCAGGTGGCACTAGCAGTGCCAGGGCACCACCTGCCCAGAGAACAAGCACCTGGGGGATCTCTGATTCAATGGGAGACTCCCATGAGTGCCGTTCCGTGTGGCCCCTGTTTGTGAAGACCAGCAGTGGATGGCGCTTACCCGAGGTCTCCAAGGTGAGGGAGTTCGATCCAAGTCTTGGTGAGATCTCAGAAACGCATATTAGAGTGAGACTACGAGTCTCACTCAAACATGCAGATTTGCCAGAAAGTGATCCTGCCCACAAAAGACAGGATTCACATTGCGGTTTCTTGCATGATCGCATTAGATCTCGTAAAGCGTGGCGAGCTGGGTCATCCGGCATCTACCTGCTGCACTGCTTTTCGGGTGCAAAGCGATCATAGATCTCGCCCAATGCATGGGACTCTTCGTTGTCACCTGTGGCAGGACCCGTTGTGAGCGAGAACGGAATATCTGGTGTTCCAACCAAAACTCCAATCACTTTCAGTGGCACCGGAAAATCCCAATCGCAAACAAGGAGGAAAGAGTTCACCCAATGAGCTGGATTTTCTCTTCGGGAATGGAAATAAAAGGTCAGGGCTGCTGTGTTCCGATGTCATGCCTCATGGGAAAATAGTCACTCCACTGTGATTTTCCCTCAGGCGGCTAATCAATGGAAGGGGGCAGGTTTGACAGCCAATCAACGGTGCCAGGCAGGCTCTCAAAACCAAGAGGGCCTATCAGAGGCCTTCCAGCTTGAGAGGAGTTGGAGGTTGCGCTGGAAGGTAAGTGAGAAAAAGGGCATTTCGAAATGAAGCAACACTGTCTCCAACGTTTTTTCAAATCTTAAATTAAAAATAGATTCAGCAGCCAGGTCAGTGCTATGTGGGGTGTGTCTGGGCGGGGCAAGGAGGGCCTTGAGTCATGCCTGCACCGTTGACCGAACCTGCAGTCAGATGGCCATCTCCAGCTATTAAATTGGCCTCCGCTGCCAGCATGAACCTGGAAGCGGACCGGAAAATTCCAGTCAGCCTCCTCTAATTGGCTGTAAAAATAGGTCCAGAGGCGGGATGGAGCTGAGGAACTGGCACACCAACCAACGGGGCCATTTCTGATTCTCGCCTGCCTCTGATCCTGGCCTCCGCAAGGGATCAAAATCCAACCCACTTAGATTCAAGCTTTCAAATTAGATCTTGGAATATTATAATTTCAGCAGTTCTGCCTGAGACGCTTTGCCGAGGAATGCTGCATTTCATTCATTGTAACCTCATTTGACATGCATTTGACTTACAGCGTTTTAAAATATTTGTAGAAAACTGGCAAAAAAAAAGCGCAAATATGCTAAAATAAGCGATGTCAGAAGAAAGTTATTTACTCAGAATGATCAGAGCACTGTGCCGGTATGGGCAGCATAGCATTATTGATGCTCCCATTCTTTCCTGCTCAGCAGTCAGGTTTTCCAAAGCTCCGGTTATAATTTGATATCCTTATTCTGCAGGGGATTGTTTTGATTTGAGGATTTTCCCTGTTACTGCAGCACTGTGATAAGGGGCTTTTACACTCGGGCATCTTCTGCTACACAACTTCATTTTGCATGGATTTAGCAGACTTCATTCCTGAGTTAAACAGAAGGCAGCTGGATTTGGGTGCGGGGGGGGGGGGGGGGGGGGGGGGAGGGGGTGTGTGCAGTTGTGGAGACTTTTGGAAAAATACGACCTTTCTCTGATTATTGACCTGTGGCAACGCTAAAAGGACCAATCTCAGTGTCACAGTGTCCTGAACAGTGGTGAATCCTATTAACGTCCCATGCTGCAGTACATCATGGACAAATGTGTAAACCTGTACAGGATTGATCAAAGTCTGATCTTCCAATTTATCACTTTGAAAAATATGTACAGCGCATGCTTAAGCGTGAAGATTGAATCTCAACAAGTCCATTTTAATATTTTATCTCTTTGGGAGTCCAAACAGACTCTGTTGGATTTAGTTAGCTGTCTTGTCACTGCTGGTGTTTGCTGTTCACTCAAATAAAAGCAGACTAAGAGTTTAATACTAGAAATGCATTGGCTTAGAAATTGGATCATGTTGTTCTCATTTCTATGGTACGGAACAGGTAGCTGAGAATCCAGTATGGGAGGTGACAAGTGCACACCCATTCCCTGCTGTGAGGCGGCACAGTGGTTAGCACTGTAGTTTCACAGTGCCAGGGACCTGGATTCGATTTGCGGCTTGGGTCACTGTCTGTGCGGAGTCTGCACATTATCCGCGTGGGTTTCTTTCGGGTGCCCCGGTTTCCTCCCACAAGTCCCGAAAGACGTGCTTGTTAGGTGAATTGGACATTCTGAATTCTCCCTCAGTGTACCCGAACAGGCGCCGGAATATGGCGACCAGGGGTTTTTCCACAGTAACTTCATTGCAGTGTTAATGTAAGCCTCCATGTGACACTAATAAAGATTATTATTATTATGAGTGTGCCACCGATTTTATTGGATTGGGTTGGTCCGTAGACGCACAGTGCACACACTGAGATGCTTCAAGAAACTTGTAATATTTATGCCACTCATAGGCCCCATTTCTGACATTTGTCTGTCCTAGGACATCACTGGGTACGTAACAAACCCACCCAGCTAATCTCAGCTCATCTTGCAGTGCTATTTAAAGAGTTCATCCACTTCTTTTCAGTTCACCACTGACTTGTCCTCTTAGATCCTAATTCATTTCCAGACCTTTTCATTTTGCCCGTGTTCACCATGATGGTGTGGGGTTGCTTTTGTCTATTTTGCAAACAATTGATTCCAGTCATAGATGGTTCGGTGTGTCTGCCTTTGGGGATCGAGGAGGAGGGAAATCTGTGAAGAAGACAAGAAAAAAAGGAGCAGCTGGAAAAAGAGTGGGTAGGAGGAGGAAGACAACTGTGTCAGAGGCTGTCTACTTCAGACGTTGAAACCGCTGAGCTCACTCAAGTGGTACCCATTTCAGTCAAGCACTTTGCCAACAGAATTTTGGAGAGACTCAGTGTTAAAATCAATCAGGCCTCCACAGAAATCTGTGGTGGGAATTTCAGTGATTGGCATGGCCTTCAAGCCAAGAGTTAAAATCCACTCTTTGGAATTTAAGGTTTGTGAGCATATTGATGGGCTAATCAACCAGTGTGGATTGTGTGAGAACACCCCATGGGCGCGATTCTCCGCCCCCCACGACGGGTCGGAGAATAGCGGGAGGGCCTTCCCGACATTTTTCCCGCCCTCCCGCTATTCTCCCCCCCCCGCCCAACTCCCGACACGAATCGCTGCCGCCGTTTTTTTTTACGGCCGGCAGCGATTCACAGCTGATAGATGGGCCGAAGTCCCAGCCCTTTACGCTGTTTTTACGAACGGCAAACACACCTGGTCTGGCCGTTCGTAAAAACGGCGGGAACAACTCGCTTTTTATAACCATGGCACCGATTGGCACGGCAGTACCACGGCTGTGCCAAGGGTGCCATGGGCCCGCGATCGGTGGGCACCGATCGCGGGCAGCGGGCCCGATGCCCGCGCACTATTTCTCCTTCCGCCGCCCCGCAGTATCCATTCGCGGGGCGGCTGAGGGGCAGGCCGGCCCGCGCATGCGCGGGTTTCGCGCAAATACGCGATGACGTCATCCGCGCATGCGCGGGTTGGAGTCTTCCAATCGGTGCATGCGCGGCTGACGTCATATGACGCGTCAGCCGGCGCTAACTCCGGCAAGCGGGCTTAACGAAATTCGTTAAGCCCGTGATGCCGGAGCTTACGACGTCGGGCTGCTAGCCCCGACCGGGGACCAGAATCGGTTCCCGGTCGGGAAGGGGCGCGCTGGCGTCAAACCCGCCTGGGTTTGACGCCAGCCTTACGATTTCTCCCGTTTTGGGAGAATCGCGCCCCATGTTTTTCTTTATTTATTCACTTTGTTTATTCAATGGTCAGTGTTTAATATTAATTGGCTTTAATATATCCTCTGTTTGCTTTTTCTCTTAAAAGTCAGTCGACAACCAAACACCCCTATCGAGCCAACGGACCTGTCTGCTCAGGAGCAGGGAATACTGCCCGGAATTCTCCGGTCATGGCGATTCACATTTCCCACTGGCAGCGCATCCCCAACAACTGGCTTCCCAGAGGCGTGGGGTTACTTCAATGGGAAATCCCATTGGCAAGCGGCAGGAAGGTAGAATCCCACCGACAGCGAATGGCGCGCTGCTGAGAAACACGTGGCTGGGGAGCTGGAGAATCCCGCCCACTGTGTTAAGAAGTGGCCATCTTACCACACCCTTATGCTACTTCAACATATACACAGTGGGCAGGACTCTGCGTGCATATGTTCTCCCGCCGGATGTGAATCGCGGGGAATGCTGCAGGCACCATGCAATTAAAATTAAGGTCATATGCAAATGGTCCAGCACACAGGCCACATACCGCTCCAAGCGACTGCCAGCCCCACTGGCATCTGATTTGGTGGGGCCAGGAAATGTGTTAAAAAGCCTCACAAACTGGAGCTGTTTATAAGCACTCCACTCACCACAGATTGTCAATCCAGCCAAGAAAATGGCTGTACGAAGACCCGCCCCTGATTCTGAGTCCGCGATTGACCAAATGCTGGATGCCACTGAGGAGAGGAGGGACACCCTGTTCCCTTGGGTGGGGCGGAGACTCAAACCCGCATCTTAACAGCGCCTGGGATGAGGTGGCAGAAAATGTCAGTGCTGCCAGCCTCCCCAGGGGGACAGGCACGCAATGAAGGAAGGAGATAAACAATTTCCTTTGGGCAGCTCGAATGAGTCATCACCTCTTTGTCCCTGGCATCATTCTTGTCTCTCAGTCCTCACATCTTCCCCCAATCACCTGGAGGCCAAAAATACCCAACTACCTGTGTCTCCCTTACAAGCCAACCTTCATGAAACATCACCAACTACAGAAAACCCCTCACCCCACACAAAAATCGCCTCCAATATCTCTGTATTCCTCAGAGATAAGTTGGCCCATAAACGCCAGGAGTGACAGAAGATGGGAGGGGACCCCCCCTCCCCCCAGACATTTGGGTCCACACCCCTTCAGAGGAGAGGGCCTTCAACTTGCGGAGGAGGCCTAGGAGAGGGCAGGAGTAGCGATGGAGGTTGGCATGCCCTAAACAAGTGAGAGCCCAAAGCAACGCAGATGTCTCTATAGCAAGTGAGTCACCCATCTCCCATATACTAGCCCTTACAAAGATCTTGTCTTGCAGGGTCATCATCAGACAAGGCCGGGCCTTCTGGGGTTGCTGGCCCAGTCAGACCCTCAGCACCAGAGCACCACTCTGGGAAGACACCATTGTGTTAACACTGCTTTCACCAGCACCATCCACTATCGCAGAGACTAACACCTTGGTGGGTAATGTTAGTGATTTGGCTCCTGGTTCACACTCTGGTGAACACCACACACATGCTGCAGCACATCAGGTGGGCACAGGGACACCCCAGGGAGTGGACTGTTGGAGTGTTGATCGATACCAGGGAACAGCTGTCGTCCAGGTGTCGCACGTCTGGAAAATATGATCCCATCACTGGTGCAGATGAAGAAGCAGAGCCAGAATTTACAGGAGGGGGTATAAGTACCTGCAAGTCCAGCTGGAAGAGTTCAGCCTACTTCAGGTGTAGAATATAGTGACAACAATGCGTGGCACCCAGACCAACACTGAAAGGGCGACGGTCGTGGTAGAAGGCCTGGGCATGACGTCAGGGACATGTGTCAGGACGTTCAGGGTTTGGGGCACACTGTGCTGCCATGGCTGAAGCACAGGACAGGAGAGCCCAGTCACAGGCACACATGTCCCAGACACAGATGGGCATTGCTGGGGTGTTCCAGAGCTTTGCCCATTCACAAAGGGTCATGGCTGAGGGCATTGAAAGCATTGACTGGGCAGTGACTGTCCTCGTCCAATCACTGAAGGACATGTCACAGGCAAATAGGGACATTTCCAAGACCATGACGAACATGTCTCATGCGCTGAGGGACATGTCCCAGTCTCAGTGCGCCATGGTTGAGGGTATCGAGACCATGGCTCAGACGAGGGCAGGTCTCCAGGGCTGCAGCACCAGGTGGCATTGGCGTCTCTGGCCTCACCTCCATCCCTTTGAGTATTCTGGGGGTCAGCGAGCACTCTGGGGGAGGAGGAAGTGATGGGGTCCGTGCCGGCGCCAGCTGCAGGGGTGGTACTGCAACACCTCAGCGCTTCCAAATCTCCCCCACCTGAGACTCCCACATCTCATAGGCAGTGGGCAGAACAGGGCGACGTGTCATCACCTTTGACCCCTGGAAGTCATCCCACCAGAGGGCGGCTGCCAAAAGCATCACAGGGAAGAGGGTGAGACAAGCAGAAGGCTGCCTCCAATTCTGATGTGCTGTCGAGGGAAACATGTAGAAGGAGCGGTCAGCCACGTAGGATAAGCAAGATGGATGACACTTCAATTGGCGCAGGTAGAAGATAGGGTTAAGGCACACCTATTGTACATATTCACCATTAAACACTTTTGCACCAGGAAGGGATAGTATGACTGTAGAAGAGTGAAGGGGTGGCAGGACTGAGGGAGAGGGGAAAGGGGGATTATGTGTGGGGTCAGGGGAGAATTAAATAAGTGGGGGGTGGGGGCAGGGGATGGAGTTTGGACAGGGCTGTGAGCTGTCAGTGGCCTTACCCCCTCATGATGTTCCCGCTACACCCTGAAGTTCAGGCATGCGCTCTCCCAGCTCGCTCAAAAGCTTTTGAGAGTTTTCTTCACTTCTTGCTCCCCCTCAACAGCCATGGGGTGTGGGCTTCGCTTGTAAATACTTTCATCAATTCACACCCGTGTGACTCCAGCCTGAGATGGATGGAGCATCATGGACGGGTGGAGCATCCCATGTCCAGCCCATTAATCGTAGTCAAATCGCTGCCAGTGTGGGTCGTGAACCTCGATGCTGCTGCCAGTTTGGGGCTGGAATTTCACAACAGAGCTGATCCCTGATGCAACATTTTCCGCCCCATCACGATTCTCACTGCCGGCATGGGGCAGCAGAGAATCCACCCTGGTGTCTGCAGATCTTTCTTTTGTTTCTGACAAATACGACACATGGGTCAAAAGTTCATTACTGTCCAAGAAGAAAAATCATTGAGCTCAAATGGGTGTTACTGGTCCTGGAGGAGTAGAATAAAATAATAAAGAATAAATAAAATTGTTTATTGTCACGAGCAGGCTTCAATGAAGTTACTGTGAAAAGCCCCTAGTCGCCACATTCCGGCGCCTGTCCGGGGAGGCTGGTACGGGAATCGAACCGTGCTGCTGGCCTGCTTGGTCTGCTTTAAAAGCCAGCGATTTAGCCCAGTGAGCTAAACCAGCCCCTGTTAAAAAAAAAAAAATGGGGGGTGGGGGGTAACGGGGTAACTTTAATTCTTGGTACCGATGCTTTGGACAGGGATATAGGGAACACAACCTCAAATTTTGTTAGGAACGGCAAATATTAAGGAAAACTGGGAGAGATTTCAGGCAGTTTATCCACAGGTTAATGGAATGGGCAGCCAGGGAGCAAATGCAAATAACTATGAATAAATGTGAAACATTGCTGAATAAAGGGACATGGCAACGCTTTTCCTCTTACTACTCATGAGGACAAATGCAAGAATTCCAAATTTCAAATGATCGCAACAATTTGCAGTTCAGGAGAAAAAGGTGTTGATTGATTGGCAAGTTGACACTGATTGGCTGAGACTGGAAACAGCAATAAAGGTAAAGTTGCCACAGCTCCAGATGACCATAGTCTGCTTTCCCGTTTGAGGGGGATAGCTGACTGGTGGTGATTTAACCTGAGGATCACCACACCCCCAGGTGAGGAGTAAGAGCCTTCATGAATAACCTTAACTGGTATGGGAATTGAACACCACTGGCCTTTCTCTGCATTATGAATCAGCTGCCTAGCCAAGTGAGCTAAACCAGACCCTGGAGAAAACATTAGGATACTACAGACTCCCAACACTCCCAGATAACTAAAACATTTCACAATACTTGAACATATTCCTTTTGCTTGAAGAGCATGGGTCCCTGCATATGAATGTATGTTACTTCCAGCAAGTGAGACACGCTGTCAATTCAGCTGATTATGTTACATTGGCTGTTAGTGTGGATATTAGTGCTTCCCAATTGTGGAACCTCATTTAAAAGTAGACATTGTTTGGGTTTTACAAGCATGGACTGATTGAGTACCATCTGCACTCTGTCTATTACAAAAAAGTTGAAGGTGAATGTTGTTTGATTCAATCAGCTAATCGCTGGGACATATTGCTTTCATACCTAGCATTGCACCAGCGCTGAAATTCATACATGACGTTGCTCAGATATGTGATAGGCAGGATGTCCTTTTGGAATGATGACAGCATCCTTTAGTGGGAAACACCACTCACTTAGACACATAGTATTGTGTGAAATGAATTGCTTATCCTGGTGTTCACAATTTTGAGATACTTTGCCTTTCCAGGGTAATTTGAGATAGACTTCTGCTCTTGGCAGGTACGAAAGTAGTCATTTTCTGGCCCATTTGTGAGATTGCATTCAACAAAGCGAGATAGCTTTGCAGGATAGCTTTGGTATGTTATATTCTGTGTCAAGCTTGCAAGAGGAGCAAATGGCTGGGGCCTTGTTTGCACGATTGCCGATAAGGCCAATCTTATTGCACGTGGAGCCTTAAGCATCCCAATGTGAAAACTGACCAATGAATATAGACTGATCGTAGATTTTTGAGATGGGGCAGTCGAACACGCTCCCTTCCTTCAAAATGCCAATTGTAAAATCGTTAATGGGCACTCCACCATTGTCTATTCCAAAGCCAAAAACCATCGAAGAAACATTTCCCACCCTTTTAGAAAAACGTTGAATATTTGTTCGAGCTTTGGGGTTCGAATGACATGAACTCCAGAATCTAATTTTGGATTCAGTGAATCATATTGACATGCTTGCTGTCTTTTTGTAATCATAAATACATAATATCATAGCAATGTTCATAAAGTCTTGTAAATCCTCAGCAAACAATGTCCCTTGTTGCTTTACATTTGTGGGCTTTCAGTGGATAAATTAAATTGCGGAACTCTGTGTGCCACACTCTTATTGTCGATACTATAAAAAATTAATTTAGAGTGCCCAATTCATTTTTCCAATTAAGGGACAATTTAGCGTGGTCAATCCACCTAGCCTGCACATCTTTGGGTTGTGGGGGCGAAAACCATGCAAACATGGGGAGAATGTGCAACCTTCACACGGACAGTGACCCAGAGCCTGGATCGAACCTGGGACCTCGACGCCGTGAGGCAGCAGGGCTAACCCACTGTGCCACTGTGTTGCCCTCAATTGTCGATATTAACTAAAATAACTCTCAGAAACAAAATTCTATTTTTTCACATAATCAAACAAAAAATGATGGCGAGCCAACGAATGAGATATTGGCACGATTCTCCCAAAAGGGAACAAAGTCCTGTAGCGAGCGCTGAATAAGGTGCCTGAACGGGGAGCGCGCGGCGGAGGCTGCACATAGCCCCGTTTTGTTCAGTGGCAAGGTCCGCTTGCCAGAACCTCCCATTGTAGCGAGAGATCGGGATGCCATTTAAAAATGGCGTCCCAGTCTCCGAGGCCCCCAAAACAATCGCTGACCTCTCACCAGCCTAAACATAATATGGGAAGGTCCCTAGCCATCCCCACACCCCCCATGGTGGGCAACCTCCAGCCTGATCGCACGCATGCACAAAATGCTATGTCATGGCACCCAGGTTGCACTGCCAGGCTGGCACTGCCAAGGTGACCAAGTGGCACCAGCAGTGCCATGGCACCACCCTGCCGAAAGGGCATGCCGCTGGGGACCAATGAGTGCTGTTTGTGGGGACCCATGATGAACTGCACTCGCCCAAGGTTGTTGAGGTGAAGGGATTGAATCCCAAAACTTCAGGTACCTTGGAAATGTGCTTACTGCCTCACTCTAACATGCAAATTTTGCCAAAAAGTGATCCTGCCCATTTTGGGAAGGAATCACATCACAAAGTCTTGCGAGATTGCGTTGAATCTCTCAAGGTGTTGTGAGCTGGGTAGATCCCACGATCGGGGTCTCCCGGCCTTCAATAGCCACGCTGCACCGCCATGGCGAGCTGCTTTTCTGATGCAGCGTGGCCGTTGGATGGCACCCATTAGGCATTTATAGGCTGTCCAAAAGGAATGTACGAGGGTTAGGATAAGCTCCAATAGATTTCAGGAGACTCGGACAACTTTGGGCAGCCTGGAGTGGGCCAAAACCTCAAGCTCCAGGCATCTGACACTGAGGGTGAAATTTAATTTACATATTTCCAACAATTATTCATAGATTTTGTGGATGAGCAAGAATTTGTTTTCTAATTTGTTCTGTTTTTAAATGTTCATTGTATGTGTTTTTTATGAACCCGTGCTGATGGAAATAGGCAGACAAAAAGACATAAATATGTATTGCACAATGCACGGCAATCTGTCAGTTCTTTTTGTTATATTGACTTGGTGCTTTTTTAATAGCAGTTCCATAGAGTTTAAAAACAGTTCTGTTTTGTATGTAGGGGAGGGTTACCCGGATATTTAATATATTTTCAATCATAAGCAGCAAAGAGAACTACATCAATTTATTTTTCAAAGAATAAAAATGTCCTACTTAGCTGTTTATATGATTCCTCAGGTTGTTTTTAATCATGCCTACATCTGATGTTGCCTGTCTTGCTTTATGCTGACGCTATATTCCAATTCCAGTTTCCAACACAGATTTGAAATCCTGCAGCATGTTTTGATATTTGACAACAGAGCCCATTAATCTTGTCCCTCTTTTGGGTGTATCTTCCACACGTACATTCTTGCAGCAGAAAACTTGGAATCTGTGGGCAGCATAAAATGCAAAATGAAAACATTGCTTTGTGTCTATTGTTAAGGCTGCAACATAATTGAAATTGTTTTGTAATATATATTCAAGGAACCAGTGATGCTGCTAAAAGTCATCAGCGTTGTTTCATGCTGCAACTTAATGCATCAATGAGGCAAAAGCAATAATTTATAACAGTGCTCATTTATAAAATATCAAAGAAAAAAAATAAGCATGAGACTGTCAAAGCTACTAAAGCTTAGTTCAAGTGTGACCTATATTGCAACTAGCATAAAAGCTTCGCATCATAGGAATTTGTCCCTTATTTAAGTTAGTTTGTTATCTCTTGGTTATTCAATGCCCTGTTGAATCACTGGGCTGCCATTTTCTAATTGACACTAAATCAATGCAAAAATTACCAACATTCAGAAATAGTCCCTCACATTCTCAGAGACAATTTTCCTCATGGATAGCAAGAACTATATATATTAATAAAGCCTTGGACTAAGGGGAAGGAATGAATAGCCCATGCATTCACCATAACATTATGGTCATTTTTCCCTGGCAGTGCATTTACAATGAATTGCTGTAATGTACCTGCTCAGTGAAAGTTTACACTAATGATTATTAGCATATGTAAATAGCAGCACCAATTACCACACTGCGACAAGTAATAGAATGGAATTTTAATGCCTGGATGCAAAGAATCATTATTAGTATTTCACTAACACAGATGTTAATAGCAATTGTATAATTCTGTCCAGCATTGCCTTGATTTGTGTTCTGTGGAAGAATAGGCATTTATTTCTCAGTATTTGGTTGGCATCTTTTACACAGCTCTCCTTAATGATAATTGATAATTGTGTACGGTGTCATTTTCAATTTATTATGTAAAGTTTGCTAATTTTGCAATCTCCGTCCAGAACACAGAGGGATTGCAGTCATAGAGTGGGCACTTGGAACTCTTTGAATAGGTTTGAATAGACTTAATGATCAGAATTAAGAATTCCTCTTTCCTAGCAATTAACTGGAATGTATTAATAATACCAATGTATTTTTGCAAACCATCAACCAATTGAAAATCTCTCATCACTTACACATCTCTGAGTGATTCTATGTTTCTGCTACAGAGAGACTGACTGAAGATAACTAGCTAATTTCAATGTGCATTTCAAATCTAATTTCTTGATATTTCATTCCCTCTGTGGTTAATGACTGCGATAGATCAAAAGGGTTAGGAAGATGCCCATGACTTTTTTATAATTTGATCAGTGAGAACATCTTTACAATTGCAAAAAGCCTTCCTGAATTGGTAATGAAGCGCATTGAAAAAGTTCACTTATTTTCTTGGTTTATCCTAACTTGATACTTGGGGAACAATCAGAATTATGAATATTGAATCTCATAGAATCTCTACAGTGCAGAAGGAGGCCATTCAACCCATCAAGTCTGCACTGACCCTTGAAAAGAGTACCAAGGCCCACGACCCGACCCTATCCCGTAACCCCACCTAACCGTTTTGGACACTAAGGGGCAATTTAGCATGGCCAATCCACCAAACCTGCACATCTTTAGACAGTGAGAGGAAACTGGAGCATCTGGAGGAAACCCATGCAGACACAGGGAGACACAGTCAGTCACCCGAAGCTGGAATTGAACCCGGGTCCCTTTTGGTGCTGTGAGGCAGTAGTGCTAACCATTGTACCACCATGCCTTCCTTTCTTAGTCAGCAATGATATTAAATAAATCTTTCAATATTTATACAGCCCAAAAAGACTTAAACAAAAGCAGAACATCCAGGAAATGCATTTACTGACTGATCGGCAGCCTAAGTGTAAATATGCACCCCCCCCCCCCCCCCCCCCCCCCACACCATCAAAGATTATAATGTAATAACAGCCCCGATTTTAACTTGGATGTGGAATTGAGTGGGCTGAGGCTGAGGAAAGTCATCCTGATCTCGGTCGTGAGAGGTTCAGAAGATTTTCACTCCTGGGCATCATCCGCAGACCCTGAAATGGATAGGCAGCTGAAATGCAATGCCGGGCATTGGAGGAAGCAGCTGAAGGAATGGTCCCAAGTTGTCAGCAACCTGACCTGTGGAGTAAATGAAGGGTTCCACTGGTTCCTCTGCTAACTTCCCACCTGCTCATGTGGAGCTACTGAAACTGCGGAAGGAGGGAATGAAAGCATTGAATACGTAGCGCTGACCAACAACTAGCTGTGAGAAAAGAGTTTAAAACAAGGAATATTTGCACTGAATTAAAACAGGCAATATGATTGGATGATACTTGTTTACTTCCTGCCAATGGTATGTACCTCCTCCAAAGATTTTTGATTGACAGAGGAAATAAGGGCTGTAGGGACAGGCAGGAAAGTGGAAGGCCACAATCAGAACAGCCATGGTGATGTTGAATGGTGGAGAAGACCTGATGGACCAAATGACCATTCCTGGTCATATTTCCTATGACTTCATGAACACCACGATCTCCAAAGAGACAAGACATGATTGTATTCTTGAAAGTAATGGCTTCAGATTAAGTAAGAGGACTGTTCCAGGTTGAGTTTTCTCTTCATGCCAAGAGTGTATATTATTGCTACACTTGTAAAAAACATTAAGCAGCACAGTACAGTTAGGGCCAGTTCTGTTCACCGAAGTGACATTATTTTAAAAGACACTCATCCGACTGGATTTTTGTCCTTGCTGTCGTGAAGGGGCATTTGTTAAGGGTGATCCAAAATGCATCAATATGATTTCTTAAGTGTGTAAGTGTAATTCCTGTTTCTCCCGTTTGTTCCCTTATTTGGTGGTGATAGGATTTGATCCCACTGGAATGTTTTCAGAGTCACAAGGGATCCAGTTTGGTTTCAGTTTTGATTCTGGCAACCTGAAGGAGGGATCATAGAATTTACAGTGCAGAAGGAGGCCATTCGGCCCATTGGGTCTGCACCGGTCCTTGGAAGGAGCACCTTACTTAAGCCCACTAACACTCTCCAAAATAAACCACTAATTCTCTTCATAATAATAATAATCTTTATTGTCACAAGTAGGCTTACATTAACACTGCAATGAAGTTACTGTGAAAAGCCCCTGGTTGCCACACTACGGCATCTGTTTGGGTACACAGAAGGAGAATTCAGTATGTCCAATTCACCTAACAAGCACATCTTTCAGGACTTGTGGGAGGAAACTCACGCAGACACGGGGAGAACGTGCACACTCTGCACAAACAATGACCAAAGCCGGGAATCAAACCTAGGACCCTGGCACTGTGAAGCACCAGTGCTAACCCACCAGTTCCCCCAGCCGCCGCCAAAGCCCCCACTGCCCGCAGATTGGCTCCCCCGACTGTGGCGGCTCTGGATTCAATCCGCAACCGACACGCTGATTTCCCGGAGAAAAATAGCATGAGTGACCCACGCCGTGGGGAACGCAGCCCATCGGGGGTCGGGCATCGGGGGAAGGCCTCAGATAACGTCCTCCTGAGGATGTCCCGACGGCGTGCGGCATACTTGCTACACCGTTTTGGAGGGGGCGGAGCATTGTAAAAGCTTTGCAGCCCCCGATTCCAGCGCCAACGAGGATTCTCCAGCCGATCGCCGAACACAATTTCGGAGACGGAGACCGGAGAACTCTGCCCCCTGTGTATAGTCACATTCAATTTATATGGAATGGGGCAGGGTTTCCCAGAGGCAACTCTACAATTAAAACTAAGTACTGAACCTTTTTTCTTCTCCTGGTTCTGGGAATGTAATGACATCACAGTTAGTTTACTTAATAGTGATCTTTAGAGGGCAGCACGGTGGCCTAGTGGTTAGCACAACTGCCTCACGGCGCTGAGGTCCCAGGTTTGATCCCGGCTCTGGGTCACTGTCTGTGTGGAGTTTGCACATTCTCCCCGTGTCTGCGTGGGTTTCGCCCCCTCAACCCAAAAATGTGCAGAGTAGGTGGATTGGCCATGCTAAATTGCCCCTTAATTGGAAAAAATAATTGGGTAATCTAAATTTAAAAAAAAAAATAGTGATCTTTAGTTCTCGAGGTAATGTTGGACCGGAACATTAATTCTTTTCAGCAGAATTCTCTGTTGGCCGTTTTCTCCGCTCTGCCGGAGGCGCATCAAAGCCCGCGGGTTTCCTGACAGTGCGGGGTGACTGCAATGGGAAATCCCATTGGTCAGCTGCCGGAACAAAGGATTCTGTTGCTGGCGAGGGCCCACCACCCAGGAAAACGTGGCTGGTGGACCGGAAAATCCCACACTTGTTTTCTTGTGAATGGGGCTGACACTGGCAAAGCTGAATTTATTCCCTATTTCCTGAGTTTTTTTGAGAAGGTGAAACCTTCTCCTCGAACCACTGCAGTTCTTGATTTGACAAAGTCCCCTTGATACTGTTGAACAGGGTGCTCATCTGGCGATAGTGAAAAAATGGGAATATCGATCCAGGGCAGGATGAGATGCAAATTGGATGAGAAATTGTTCTAATGATAATGTTTACCTTTCCTACCTGTTAGTACAACAGGAACAACAGGTACAGGTCATGAGCTGCGGTGTGCTGCTAATTTAACCTCAGTCTGTTGCTGCAGGGCATCTTATAGACGGTGCATACTACATCCAGAGTATCTAAGTGATAGAGGGGGTGTATGTGGATTCGAGTGATAGGGATAGCCATAAAATGTGAAATGCTTGACGCCTGAATGATGTTCAGTTTCAAGAGCATTGTTATATCTGCATCTACCCAGTTAAGTGGTGAGTCTCGATTTCAGCCTGCAGGTGCTAGAGAAGCTTCAAGATGTCAAGAATTGAGTCACTTGCCTTTGAGTACCCATCTTCTGGTGTTGTTGATAGCTTTATTGTTAATTTAGCTGACCCAGTTAAGTGAGTCATGTACCAGCGAGTTATGTACCCACGAATGGGGTATTTGTGAACAGGGTGAGCTCCTTATTATTGCCTCATTTGTTGCTCCCCGAGTCTGTGGGTTCCGAGCCACTGCACTGCTTGCTTTTCTATTTCTCTCTCCTTTCTATTTATTCTTCTCCTGAAGGCTATTTTAACACTTTAGCTAAATATATATTTATGTTAATTTTGCCTTTCTCTCCATGGATGCTGCCAGACCTGCTGAACTTTTCCAGCATTTTCTGTCTTTATTTAAACTCGAGCGTTTTTTGAATATTGTGCCGACCATGTACAGTACAAGATCTATCACGAGGCTGCACATGGAGCTATCTCTCAGCATACTCTGCTGTCATGTGATCTTACATCACCGATGTTGTAGACCGTCGATTGACATCTTTAACATCACCCTTTACATACATCTCCGTCCAAATCAATGACCCGATTAAATACATTTTGTATATTATCTTACACAAACAGTGGGAGGCAGTGTCAAGCTGAAAGTAAGGGCTGTACATCAAGGAAAGGGGGAAGCCAGTCAACTGGGAGAGCTAAATAGCCAAGAAAGAGATTTAAAGAAAGTAAAATGATGTACAAAATGGAATCTGAACAAAAACTTGCAAGAAATACCAAAGAACACAATGAAAAATTTTATTCAAATATTCAGTGAACAAGAATAGTCTTTAGACTCTTTAAAGAGAGACACAGTGGAAACTATAATGGGTAATAAGGAAATTGCAGACTTTCTATCCATTTTCTCAGTGGAGGAAGGAGACAAATATCAGTGCTACAAGGAAACATAAAAGGTAAGTAAATGTACTGTAGATTTAATATAATTTTTTTTAAAAAGTCAGGTAGAAAATAACTGGACTTAAAATAGGCAAATCTCCAGGAGCTGCTATTTCCACCTTAGGAAAGGTAACAGGTAGGGAAATGGCAGATGCATTAGTCATAATTTTCTAAAGTGCTCTAGAATTGGAAATTGAAACTTTGGATTGGTAAATTGCAAATTATTTAAAGCAGCTAAAAATCAGAGTTACAGCCCAACCCGATGAATGTCAGTTGTGGGAAGTTAACAGAATTTATCATCAGGGACATTTGATCAGATATGTGCTGATAGAGACTGGGGTATGTTCAGAGGGGCTTGGATGTCCTTGTATACAAATAGCAGAAAGTTGACATGCACATGGCCCATTTCTGGATTGGCACCCAGGTTGCCTGCACTGCTATCCTGACCTCTTGAGCATTCTTCATACCCTACAGTCCTCCATTGGTAACTGTGTCTCCAGCTGACCTCTGGAATTTCCTCCTTAAGCCCTTCTTCCTCTCTACCTCTCCTCCTTCACCCCTTAAAACCTATCTCAGTGACCAAACTTCACTAACTTGCCCTAATATCTCATTTAGTCACTCTGCATCAAATTTAGGTTGATATTTAGGTTGTAGAACACTTTTGGGCATTTTAAGAGTTGCTCTATAATTGCAAGTTCTTAGGTTGTAGAACACATTTGGGCATTTTAAAAGGTGCTCTATAATTGCTAGTCCTTGTTGTCCTTTGCTGCTGTGAAAAATAGGTCATGTATGACTAATAAAATTGAATTTTTGGGCAAGTTACTCGCAAGGTGAAGCAGAGAATATTCTCTAAAAGAGCACCCAGAAATCACTTGCAGTGTCTCTGCGCATAGATTACTGGGAGTAACCTCACAGAATTGTTACTGCGCAGAAGGAGGCCACTTGGCCCATTGTGCCGGCACAGACTCTCTGAATGAGAAATTCCCTTAGTGCCATTCACAAGCCTTTTCCCTGTAATCTTGCACATGCATCATTTCAAGATACAGTCAAATTCCCTGGGAAAAGATCCTCCCTATCAACTCTGTCCAGACCCCTCAAAACAAATTTATAATTAGCATTATTTTAACCTTGTGATATAGGTTGGTAAATGATTGGGAGGTAGAGAGTAATGATAAAAGGAATGTACTTGGATTGCGTGACGTTCTCCAGGAATCTTTCCTGGGACCTCAACTATTGGTCATATATATTAGCTCGGATAAAGATACAGTGAGTTGCATGGTGGAGTTTGCAGATGACACCAAATTAGGAGGCACAGGAAGTTGTGTTGATGGGAATGGAAAGTTACAAAAGAGATATAAACTAATTAAGTAAATGTGAATAACTGTGTTAGAGGGAGATGGATGTGAGGAAAAGTGAGGTCATCAACACCGGATCCAAGAAAGCCTGGGATATTCTCATAATGATGATCGACTAGAAACTGGAGGAGGAAAAGGATTGGATGTCCAGTTCACATTCCATGTAAAAGCTGGTTCACAGGTACAAACAGTAATCAAGAAGGCAAACAGAATGCTTGTCTTTATCTCAAGGTAGTTGGACTAAAAGACGAGGCAGCAATAATTAATTTATACAGAACCTTGGTAGGACTCCACCTGAAATAATGCATTCAATTTTCGGCACCATGTCCCAGGTAGTATACACAGCAATAGATACATAGAAGATACGTGCAGGAGGAGGCCTTTTGGCCCTTCGAGTCTGCTCCGCCATTCACCACGATCATGGCTAATCATCGAACTCAATAGCCTAATCCTGCTTTCTCCCAGTAATAAGTCTTACAACACCAGGTTAAAGTCCAACAGGTTTGTTTCAAACACGAGCTTTCGGAGCACGGCTCCTTCTTCAGGTGAATGGAAAGCCACATCATGGCTGCTTTCTCCCCATAGCCTTTGATACCATTCTCCCCAAGTGCTATATCCAGCCGCCTCTTGAATATGTTCAAAGTTTTTGAATATGTTCAATAAAAATTGACCTTGAAAGGGACACAGCCCACATTCACCAGAATGATAAAGTCAATTCTGAGGGCTTGTTGCATGAAGTTGTGATAAATTCCCTTGAATTTAGATTGCTGAGGGGGTATTTAATTGAGTTATTTAGGGGGGTTTAATAGGGTAGATACACTGAATCTATTGCCTCTGGTGGCAGAATCCAGAACATGTGGGCAAGTATCCCAAAATCAGAACAAGGCCACTAAGTAGTGAAATCAGGAAGCACTGTTCCCATACAAAGGGTAGTGGAAAGGTAGAATTTTGCTCCCCTTAAATGCTCTGAAAGCTTCAAGACTGAGTCCAACATATTTTTTTTGTTGGATCAAGATGCCAGGACAGGTGAAGGGTGCTGAGTTACAGAGTAGGCGTGATCTAACTGAACAAAGGAACAGGCTTGAGGGGTCCAATACACAGCTCTCTTTTTTTATTTCTACCTTCCTGTACTGAAAATGTACATCTCAAATTTCATCGGACAAAAGAATGAGCATGATCATCCAAAGGCTAATTATGAGAAACCTCTCCTTTGATCCAGCTGTAACAAAAAAAAAATGTTAATGCTTTCCTTTGCTGTCAGGGCTCGTGATTTAAAAGCTTAAAAATGGCAAATTTGTAGACTCCACTGACAGGAAAATTATTTGTCTTGTGATAAATTAGTGCTGGGTTTTACACCTGAAATACATTCACTTTTACAGGAGTAAATGCCACAAGAAGTAGAAAAAAAAAGACCTGATATATTTTTACCAACTCTGACAGATGAATGGCTAAGAGAAGCAGTTTTCCTTTCAGGTTTGAACATTATACTACCAGGCCTTTTATGAATACTCTCTTTGAGTCACATATATCCAAGCACCTCGAAAGTGCTAATTGTTTTTTTACGGCCTGAGCAATAGCAAAGAGTAACCCGCGCGGTAAAATTACTATTTTCCTTTCTTCAAAGCGAGACCTTACCCTGAATGAGGCAAAAGGAGGGGAAAAAAAACCGCAGTGATGCACAATGTGACATTAATCTGTGGGTAATAACACATCTATTTCAGCTAGGTGTCACGCACTGGCGGATTAATTGAGAAGGGAATGCTTGAGCTGCCGTTCTGCTGCTGCCTTCAAGCTGCGAACTCTTGCCTGCTTTAATTAGTCACCATTGACATGGATGGAGATGACAAGTGCTGCAGTACATTAAAAAATGTAGTGACATATTGTAAATACTGAGGTCAGGTGATGTGTCAGACAGCATTTTACAGTCCGCATTACACACAAATTCATAAGACAGACATAAAGGTAGGCAGCATACCCAGTCATCTTGGGTTATATACAAATAATGACTGATTGGCACATTTAGGTAACAACACACAATACGTGAACCCTTACAGAAAAAGAAATCTGAAAATGCAACAAAGAAAAGCATTGCATATGATTCAGCCCCAGTTGCAGGAATGTTTCGCATCGGACTGTACACTATTGAAAAAATTGTCTGTGCAAACAATGCATTTTTGCTTTTCATATAAAGTTCACTGCGTAACAGCATTTGAGACATTACTTAGAATAAATAATTCAAGGCCAGATAATTCCCCCATCACCAAGTCACCACCTTCTACCCTTCCAAAAATAAAATCTAGGTTACCAGCCAACACAGGGTTCTATTTTTAGGAATGGGCCTTAGCAACACATGGGAACTCCTATCACTGGTACTTCAGGAACTTTTAAATTGTACATTCACAAACAGAGCATAATGAAACTATTACAATTCAGTTATTTTACTTTGAAATGGCTGCTCTTTGACACTTGGGCCTGAATTTATTGCTCCCCGTTCCGGGACATTTTCTGGCTCCAAACGTCAGGTCTGGAGAAAATATCTCCAGAAGTTGGGATTTTCATTCCAGGGTACCTGGGTTCTCTGGGAGTCAGCCAGGAAGGAATGCAGCGGCTGCTGGATCTAGAGGAAAAATGGCCTGCCTTGGCACACTAGCACTTTGTGAAAGATTTTTTTTAACAATAAAAGCAAAAAACAGCTCTCACCCCTCACATCATTCACCTCCCACATTGCCCCATTCATGCCAATCCATGCCACCTTAAACCCCCTACTCACCCTCCTACTGCCCCATACCCTCCATGCCAAATGATTCCCGCCCATCCACCTGCTATAACATAGGAACATAGGAATTAGGAGCAGAAGTAGGCAATTCAACTCTTCGGGCCTGCCCTGCCATTCAATCAGATCATGGCTGATCTCTTCTTGGTCTCAAATCCACTTCCCCACATGTTGCCCAAATCCCTTTAACCTGTATTTTGTTTAAATCAAAAATATATGTGTTTCTCTTGAAAACATTTAATGACTCAGATTCCACCACACTATGGGGCAGCAAGTTCCACAAATTCACCACCCTCTGCGAGAAGTAGTTCCTCCTCATCTCAACTCTAATATAAGCCCTCATAAACTCCATGTCAAATTATGTCCCTCTCCCAACACCAATACCCTTAATGCCAATATATACCCTTCTACCCACACCCATGATGCATCATCCAGGCCAATCTATGGCCCTCAGCCCACTCCTCATGGCCCTTTATTGCCCTTATGCCAACAGAGTGCCAATCCATTGTCTCTTCCCACCATTCTTTGCTGTTACCTACCATACCAACTCATCCGGTGTGTGTGAACCCCAACCTGGGCCCATTTCTGCCCGTGTGCTAATAGAAGGTGCTATGTTCGGACAGGACTTCCGTACTTCAGCCTCTTCTGCCATTTTTGCAATGAACAAGAGATTCTCTGGGCGGAATTCTCCAACCCCGCGCCGGGTCTGAGAATCACCGGCGGGCCGTGCAAATCGCACCACGCCGGCCGGACCTCGGTGGACAAGGGTTGGGTGGCGGCCTTTGGGGGTAGGGGGGTCCGACCCTGGGGAGGCCTCCGATGTGGCCTGGCCCGCGATCGGGGCCCACCGATCGGCGGGCCAGCCTCTGTGGCTGGGGGCCTACTTTCCTACACGCTGGCCCCTGTAGTCCTGCGCCATGTTGCGTCGGGGCCGGCACAACACCGCGTGCGCGCGTTGGTGCCGGTGCCACTGTGCATGTCCTAGTTGGCGCTGGCGCTGGGATCTGCAGCTGGAGCCGTGCGAACCGCTCCAACGCTGTGCTGGCCCCCTAGAGGGGCCAGAATTAGTCGTGGGAGCAGCCCGTTCACGGCGTCGTAAAACGTGACAGCGTTTACTACAGCGTGGACAGTCTGCCGCGGGATTGGAGAATCCTGCCCCTGTTGTTGCAAAAATTCAGGCCGAGGTTGAATGGACTGATCTTGGAGTTAAATGGTGCCTGTAATGCTTTGCATTTGTAATATTTCCAATCTGAGTTGAGATTCTTGTGAAGATATCAATGACAAACAAGTTGATGCCCATTAGTACCTGATGTTTACACAATCTGATCAGTAATTGCTGTGCTGTGGGTGCTGTTACCACATTACAACATGCAAATTGTGATTATGGAAATTGTTCCTGTGTGATTCGAGCTTTTACCATTGCCGACTAACATTCTCCTCACAGATCAATTTGCTGTCTGGAGGAGAAATTAATATGTTGCCTAACTACAACTATGAGATCGCTACTAATATTACAATAAAAATCAAATTGAAAATTTTGTTTTTAGCAAGGCTAGACCTTGTGCAAATTCAACAATGTAATCCAGTACAATCAGACTATGTTAATGTGCATTGTGCTACTTTTTTTACACAATTATATAATTGTGTCTTATTAACATAAATGCTGCAATGCAGAATAATCTGTCGAGGTCTAAATAAGTTATTGTTCTCAGCCCGTTCAAAACTCACTTCAAATGCACATTTATGATTTACAGCTCCGGAGATGGGTAGATATAGATAATTGAGTAAAACAGATAAACATATTGGGCTGGTTTCTCCAAAAATAGGGCTATGTCCCCATGCCAGCATAAAAACGCTGGCATTTCACTCCCCAGTTTCCTGCAAAATATAAACGGCTATTCATCTACCTGCAGGGGACTAGCAGGGACCTAGGGGCTGTTTAGCACACTGGGCTAAATCGCTGGCTTTGAAAGCAGGCCAGCAGCACGGTTCGATTCCCGTAACAGCCTCCCCGAACAGGCGCCGGAATGTGGCGACTAGGGGCTTTTCACAGTAACTTCATTGAAGTCTACTCGTGACAATAAGCGATTTTCATTTCATTTCACGCAGCTTTGCATGCGGATAATGGCTCCCGCACTTCCGGTTCCGAGTCCGCGCATGTGCATGGCAATGGCCTCCAGCAGCCGCGCCGAGCGCCAAAGCGGATTCGGACCGTGGACCAAGACTAACAAACAAGACCCCGCCGAATGGTCGCGCGCCGCTGCATCGGACCGGCCCGATCGCTGCCCTGGTCGCCCATAAGGCCCCCGGATGCTTGAACCCTCGCCCACCACCAGGGCGGCCACGGATTGAGTCCGCAGTCGCTGTGCGAGAATCCTGACCGGCCATACAACATTAGTTCCATGCCGTCGGGAATTCAGCCGCTCGGGATCGGAGGATCACTGAGAGGGCTTCTGGCAATGTCCCCCCCCAGCCGCGCGGCGTATTTCGCGGACGAGCGATTCTCCAGGGTGGGCGTAAATCGCCGGAGCGGCGCCAGGCCCGATTCGGTCAGGAAAATTGATTCTCTGTCCCCGCGCCGAATGTGATTTTGACGCGGGGCTGTGGAGGATCCAGCCCATTTATTTTGTGCAGCATAGTTCAAGGTGCAGACTTCTGCTGTACAGTTTTAGAGAAAACCTTTTTGAATACATTAGTTTTTGTGGTGCCACAGTTGAAATACAAGCCTGTGATCCAACCATCAAATATGACATGTAGCATGAGTTCACTCATTATGAGTGGATGGGTTCTGCCGGCTATATTGTATTGGGCTTCTTCATAGAGGCCCAGAGTCAACAGCCAGAACTATGCAAATAATAAAATATTCAAAAGTTTTTCTGATTTGTGGGGTGATCCAGCATCTGACTGACGACAGGATAAACCCTGTATAGTAACAAGTGGCACCAACAGTCAGGCAGTACCTTCACTGGTGCTTTTTTAAAGGAATCATCCACTATGTCCAGGTTAATTGTTGCTTTATTATTTGCAGTATTTGCTGGTCTTCAGGGTATCAGTTGCAATGTTTTATGACTCTGGAAACTTGACTCCAACTGCTGAGGAGAGTCTGCTCGAAATATTAGGCAGGATTCTTTGGCCTCCCAGCCGCATGTTTCCCAGCGGCAGGAATTGGAAGGCCATTCACTGGCAGATGGTTCTCTGCTCCCGCCACTGTCAATGAGAATTCCCATTGATGCCACTCCATGCCACTGAGAAACCGGTAAGGGGGGTGGGGGAGGGGCTGCTGCTGACAGGACCAGAGAATTCACCGCCAGCGAATGGCCGGAGAATTCTGGCCATTGTTTTTGACTGCCTTCCCAACTATTTGATTGAATCTATAGAATCGCTACAGTGCAGAAGGAGGCCATTTAATCCAGCGGCTCTGCATTGACCCTCTGAAAGAGGTACACAACCCTGCCCTATCACCGCAACCCCACCTAACCTGCACATCTTTAGACTGAGGGAGGAAACTGAAGCACCCTGGAGGAAACCTTCCGGGACAGGTGTGACCTGTATAAGAAGGACGGGTTGCATCTAAACTGGAGAAGCATAAATATCCTGGCCACGAGGTTTGCTAGCGTCACACGGGAGGGTTTGAACTAGTATGGCAGAGGGCTGGATACCGGAGCAATAGGTCAGAAGGTGAAAACATTGAGGACGAACTAGGGAATAGGGCCAGTATGGCTCTGAGGAAGAGCAGACAGGGAGATGTTGCTGAAAACAGTGAGTCTGGTGACCTGAAGTGCATACGTTTTAATGCAAGAAGTATAACGGGTAAGGCAGATGAACCTAGAGCTTGGATTAGTACTTGGAACTATGATGTTGTTGCCATTACAGAGACCTGGTTGAGGGAAGGGCAGGAATGGCAGCTAACCGTTCCAGGATTTAGATGTTTCAGGCGGGATAGAGGAGAATGTAAAAGGGGTGGAGGATTTGTGCTACTGGTTAGGGAGAATATCACAGCTGTACTACAGGGGAACATCACAGAGGGCAGCGAGGCTATATGGGTAGAGATCAGGAATAAGAAGGGTGCAGTCACAATGTTGGGGGTTTACTACAGGCCTCCCAACAGCCAGCGGGAGATAGAGGAGCAGATAGGTACACAAATTTTGGAAAGGAGTAAAAGCAACAGGGTTGTTGTGATGGGAGACTTCAACTTCCCCAGTATTGACTGGGACCTACTTAGTGCTAGGGACTTGGACGGGGCAGAGTTTGTAAGGAGCATCCAGGAGGGCGTCTTAAAACAATATGTAGATAGTCCAACTAGGGAAGGGGCTGAACTGGACCTGGTATTGGGGAATGAGCCCGGCCAGGTGGTAGAAGTTTTAGTAGGGGAGCATTTTGGGAACAGTGACCACAATTCAGTAAGTTTTAAAGTACTGCCTCCAGCACTTACTAGGATGAGAGTGGTCCTAGGGTGAATGTGCTAAATTGGGGGAAGGCTAATTATAACAATGTTAGGCGGGAACTAAAGAACCTAGATTGGGGGCGGATGTTTGAGGATAAATCAACATCTGACATGTGGGAGGCTTTCAAATGTCAGTTAAAAGGAATTCAGGACCGGCATGTTCCTGTGCGGAAGAAGGATAAATATGGCAAATTTCGGGAACCTTGGATATCGAGAGATACTGGAGGCCTTGTCAAAAAGAAAAAGGAGGTATTTGTCAGGGCTAGAAGGCTGGGAACAGACGAAGCCTGTGTGGAATATAAGGAAAGTAGGAAGGAACTTAAGCAAGGAGTCAGGAGGGCTAAAAGGGGTCACAAAAAGTAATTGGTAAATAGGGTTAAGGAAAATCCCAAGGCTTTTTACACGTACATAAAAAGCAAGAGTGTAGCCAGGGAAAGGGTTGGCCCACTGAAGGACAGGCAAGGGAATCTATGTGTGGAGTCAGAGGAAATGGGTGAGGTACTAAATTAATACTTTGCATCAGTATTCACCAAAGAGTAGGAATTGGTGGATGTTGAGTCTGGAGAAGGATTTGTAGATAGCCTGGGTCACATTGAGATCCAAAAAGACGCGGCGTTGGGCGTCTTGAAAAATATTAAGGTAGATAAGTCCCCAGGGCCTGATGGGATCTACCCCAGAATACTGAAGGAGGCTAGAGAGAAAATTGCTGAGGCCTTGCCAGAAATCTTTTGATCCTGACTGTCTTCAGGTGATGTCCCAGAGGACTGGAGAGTAGCCAATGTTGTTCCTTTGTTTAAGAAGGGTAGCAAGGATAATCCAGGGAACTACAGGCCGGTGAGCCTTACGTCAGTGGTAGGGAAATTACTGGAGAGAATTCTTCAAGACAGGATCTACTCCCATTTGGAAGCAAATGGACGTATCAGTGAGAGACAGCATGGTTTGTGAAGGGGAGGTCGTGTCTCACTAACTTGATAGAGTTTTTCGAAGAGGTCACAAAGATGATTGATGCAGGTAGGGCAGTGGATGTTGTCTGTATGGACTTCAGTAAGGCCTTTGACAAGGTCCCTCATGGCAGATTGGTACAAAACGTGAAGTCACATGGGATCAAGGGTGAGCTGGCAAAGCTGGCCAGAACTGGCTAGGTCATAGAAGGCAGAGAGTAGCAATGGAAGGGTGCTTTTCTGATTGGAGGGCTCTGACTAGTGGTGTTCTGCAGGGATCAATGCTGGGACTTTTGCTGTTCGTACTATATGTAAATGATTTGGAGGAAAATGTAACTGGTCTGATTAGTAAGTTTGCAGACGACACAAAGGTTGGTGGAATTGCGGATAGCGATGAGGACTGTCAGGATACAGCAGGATTTAGATCGTTTGGAGACTTGGGCGGAGAGATGGCAGATGGAGTTTAATCCGGACAAATGTGAGGTAATGCATTTTGGAAGGTCTAATACAGGTAGGGAATATACAGTGAATGGTAGAACACTCAAGAGTATTCACAGTCAGAGAGATTGAGGTGTACAGGTCCACAGGCCACTGAAAGGGGCACCACAGGTGGAGACGATAGTCAAGAAGGCATACGGCATGCTTGCTTCATTGGCCGGGGCATTGAGTATAAGAATTGGCAAGTCATGTTGCAGTGTATAGAACCTTAGTTAGGCCACACTTGGAGTATAGTGTTCAATTCTGGTCGCCACACTACCAGAAGGATGTGGAGGCTTTAGAGAGGGGGCAGAAGAGATTTACCAGGATGTTGTCTGGTATGAAGGGCATTAGCTATGAGGAGTGGTTGAATAAACTCAGTTTGTTCTCATTGGAACGACGGAGGTTGAGGGGCGACCTGATAGAGGTCTACAAAATTATGAAGGGCATAGATAGAGTGGATAGTCAGAGGCTTTTTCCCAGGGTAGAGGGGTTAATTACTAGGGGGCATAGGTTTAAGGTGCGAGGGGTAAGGTTTAGAGGAGATGTACAAGGCAGGTTTTTTACACAGAGGGTAGTGGGTGCCTGGAACGCGCTGCCGGAGGAGGTGGTGGAAGCAGCGACAATAGTGGCATTTAAGGGGCCATCTGTGACCAGTGAACTCCACAGGTGCTGTGGTGAATCATTACCTCATGGAATCATATTTTGGTTGAGTTAATTAAGTTTCCTTTTGACATTTTGTTTAATTCCTGATCCTTTTATTTTATTAAAACAGTATATAGACAATCTAAAGGTGATTATTTAGTTATTATTATTATTATTATTTATTATAGTTAACTTGATTATTTGATTGGCTCAAAAGTATAAAGAAAGACATCCAAAACACTGGCTGTTGATTAAGAAGGAGGCAGACACCTGTAAATAAATCTAGTATTAAGTAAAAGATTGGAACTTTGTTTGCTACTTCACAATCTGGCTTCTGAATGAATTAGCAGTCTAATGGGACCGTATTTGAGGCTGGACAATGAGAGTAAGTAACAAGGAAGATGATTTGGGAGTTTGCAATCTGCTATTGTATAAAAGAGGTCACAACGGCTCTCTCACAAATATACAAGAGTATATCTATTACTTTAACCATGAATAGAGCAAGGCAGAATGAGGAAGCTCTAGTCTGCATGCAAGACAGGCTTCCCTAGAGTGCACCTAGACTATTATGTGCAGTTTCGGTCTCCTTTTCTGAGGAAGGATGTTCTTGCTCTCGAGGGAGTGCAGCGAAGGTTTACCAGACTGATTCCAGGGATAGCAGGACTGCCATATGAGGTGAGATTGAGTTGGTTAGGATTGTTGTCACTGGAGTTCAGAAGAATGAGTGGGGAATCTCATAGAGACTTATAACAGGACTAGACTGGGTTGATGCAGGGAAGATGTTCCCGATGGTGGGTGGATCCAGAACCAGGGGTCACAGTCTGAGGATTCAGGGTAAACCATTTCGGACAGATATGAGGAGACATTTCTTCACCCAAAGAGCCTGTGGAATTCATTACCACAGGAATTAGCAATTGCTAAAACATTGAATATATTCAAGAGGCGGGTAGATATAGCACTTGGGGCAAATGGGATCAAAGGTTATGAGGAAAATAGGTTCTTAAGAAACCACGCTGCTCCAACATTTCAGATTACCATGGCCATGTCATTACTCTTTCCTCGATTATGTAGCAGACATGGGGACGTGGAGGGTTGTGAACTTGATCTCCTCCACTGCCATCATGATATGTAGAGTTACATGCAACCTTGTCCTGCAGGAGAGATGGGAGCAGGTTAGTGACAGCCTTGAGAGGTGTTTGCAGAACGTGCTGATGATGATCAATCAACAGTGTATCCCATGTAGAGTGAGGGGAAGTTAGGATTCCAAAAGCGGCGAATGTCTAAACATGAGAAGGATATATAGTGAAGCGTGATGCAGTGATTGTAAGAGAGTGAAGGATGGGTGAATGCGATAAGTAGTGAGGGATAGAGATATGGGCAGAGAGTCAGTGAGCAGCATTTTTACCTTGATAACTCTGGTATGTTCATTGGACTTCTTTCAGCATTGCAACCAGGTTCTGAGAGCTGCGTTCCTGGCATTGACCTCCTTTGTGATGTCTTAGCCAATTCTAGCCACTCCTAACAGCCACAGAACAGCATCAGGAGAGCTGGCTGGCTGCCTGAGTCATTATAATGAGGGCACAGCATGAATTTAACATGCTGTGCAGGGATAAAAAGAAAAATCAAGACATACTTAAACTTACCGCACCTTTCTTGACTTTGGGACATCAAAGCATTTCCCAGCTAATTAAGTACTTACTTGAAGTGTAGACTGGAATTTTCCTGAAAGATGGCTAAGTGTCAGGTTACCATTGATCCATAGACTCACTAAGGTGCAGAAGAAGGCCATTCGGCCCATCAAGTCTACACTGACTTTATACAGAGATACATAGAACATACAGTGCAGGAGGCCATTCGGCCCATTGAATCCGCACCGACCCACTGAAGCCCTCACTTCCACCCTATCCCGGTAACCCAACAACCCCTCCTAACCTTTTTGGACACTAAGGGCAATTTAGCACGGCCAATCCACCTAGCCTGCACGTCTTTGGACTGTGGGAGGAAACCGGAGCACCCGGAGGAAACCCACGCAGAATGGGGAGAACGTGCAGACTCCGCACAGACAGTGACCCAGCGGGGAATCGAACCTGGGACCCTGGCGCTGTGAAGCCACAGTGCTAGCCATGTGTGCTACCGTGCTGACCTTCTGAAGAAGCACCCCATCTAGGCCCACTTGCCTGCCCTATCCCTGTAGCCCCACCTAACCTTTGGACATTACAGCCATCTGATTGAATACCGTAGTGCTCACTGCACCCCTCCCCCCTCCCCCCCCCCCCCCAAAAAAAAAAAAACAAAGCTAGATTTTCATTCCAGCAGATTATCTGACACTTCGCCAGAAAACAGCAGGGGGGATGTTTTGTGACCATCACTCTGTCGGGACCGGCTCTCAGAGCTGGTAAACAAAATACACAGAGATCAGGGCGCCCTTTTAAAAGGATGCCCCAAACTCAAAGCACAGCTATAGGCCCCCTTTCTCCCTGAAGACATAGTGACCCCTGGCAGACAATGGGAAACTCCAACCCTCTAACACAGAAGGCCAGCAATCCTACCCCACCACTCAATGGTCGGATCACCCCACCCCCATACCATGCAGGCATCAGGGTGACCGATCTGCACCCCCCATCTTTGCTGCCATTTAGGCACCCCCTGTTCTAAGTCTCTGCATCCATCCAACACAATGAAAGCACAGCCCCCCCCCCCCCCCCCCCCCACCATCACCAGCCGTTTCCCCCCCCCCCCACTATCCCCAGTATAATGTGAATCCCCCAAATGGAGTTTCCATGAGGACTCGCCCCCTGGCCTGCTCCTGGTCCCGCATCCTGCCACTGCCTACCTGGTATAGTCCACTGGCACCCTGACAGTGACAACCTGCCAGTGTCAGCTTGGCAGTGCTAGGTGGATGTGCCATGGCACTGCCCGGCCGTGTCCCTCACCACCTGGGGGGCTATACTCACCTCTAAGCCTCTGGTGTGGTCATCAGAGCTGGTTTCCGTTTTTGGAAACCAGTAGTGATTCCAATCGGTGTCACATCACGCACGCCGGGGGGAACATTTGACGACCCTGGAAGCAATGACATGTGAATATTGAAATCAATTCAAATCCATGGTAATCGGGTTCACACTATTACAGTGAAGTACTCCCTCAGTCCCCGTGTGCACCATCAGCCTCGACATTGTGCTCATGCCTCTGGAATGTGACTTGAATTGGCGGCTTTGTGACCCAGAGGTGAGAGCGCTACCAACTGAATCACAGCTGAACATGTCAAGACATGTGGGGTGCACTCCCAATCACCTGAACATCATCTTGGGGGGTATTTCTGGGTAAGGTTTCAGATACAATATCAGTGATCATTGAACAAATTCTTTATAAGTAGCCTATCCTTTCCTAACTAAAGGTCCTCTGTTAAGATATTTAATAGAAGAGGCAGAGAACCAGGTAGGATTCCAAAGGCCTTGGTGTAAGTGTCCTCTTGTTGGTTTGAGCTCTGCTAATACCTTGCTTCCTCTGCAGTGGGGCATCACTTCAAAGGAGTGCCAACACCTGGTAGGCCAGTTATTGAGCTTGGCCATACCCCTCCCATTGATGGTACAGCTGGCGTACAAAGATTTCCGGGATGTGGGGGGGGGGGGGGGGGGAGAGGGGGGGCACCTGGGTTGGCTCCCACATCGCCAGAGGCTCTCTGAACATTCCCTGGACACTGAGCAGTGAACAGCAGCCACGAACCATGTAAGTAGCACCAAAGAGGTAAATTCAAATCCACACATTGCAGCAATGGTGATCTGAACCAGGCCACCCTGATCCCGAGGGGGACATCCCATGGACTTCGAACCATGTTATTCCTTGCTATTGCCCCCGGCCCGGGCAGCCACACCCTAGCAAGCTTCACAATTTTTGAAGCTTTTTGAGAGTTTTGTTCGCCGTGTCCCACTTGTAAATACTTGCATCAATTCACGCCCGCAAGATTTCTGCCATAGAGGGGCGGAGCAAAATGATAGTTTTGCATGGACCTGTCGGCGCGGGGTGCAAACATCTATAACACCGAAGCGGGGCACCGGAACATGGCGACAGAATCGGCGTCGAGTGCAAAACCCGTATTTTTCCATTCTCGCTGCCGGCGTTGCAAAGCAAAGAATTCAACCCAATGGGGTTGAATTTGGATTTGCATGAATCTTAAAGATTTCCTATATTACAGATTTTCATGCAAGAAGTTTTAGACCTGGATGTCTTTAATCTTATTATCCCTGATGACACCATATTTTGTAGCTCACCCCTGAAATGATTCAAAATTGGTTCGCGCTCTTCTGCAGACAAGAGGTGAACATGGTTTGCAGGTAAAATGTATACCAGGACCTTTCTTTATTAAAATGGAAATTTGTAATGAAGAGATCTATTTACTCTTAAGCAACATGTTTGCCACTGTTGTAAAATCTCTGGAATTGGAATGAATTCTGCCAAACGGGACTTACTTAAGACATTTTATTTAGCCTTTGACTAAAGTTTGGCTGTCGTAAAGTTTTCATGATTACTTATGAATACAAGCATTTTGTGCAGTGGATCCTTCTCTCTTTTATTCAGAAGCAATCAAATATCAATCTTAATGCAATTGCAACTACGATAACTGAAATTTTTAAAAAGGTGTTAAGCCATCACAGTATTTCCATTTAATTTCACTTAGGTCGCACTGAGAAAATTCCCAACAGGTTGACACTTCAGAATAAATTTTGACAGCTTCCTGACTTGATAGGTCAGCCATGCTTGCAGTCCAGCTAAATTTACCCTGGGTGGCTCAACTGTTCAAGTGGTTTCATGCTTGATACCTGACCAGATGTTCATGAGCCTGAGGCAAAGTGTTGTCTGCTACTTCTACTCACTTGTCTCAGCTGGGTGATTTTGATCAATTCTTAGCAAGGCCACTGAATGGAACTCAGTGGGGAAGCAAGGTATTAATTTCCTGAATGAAGGAAACAATTTAAATTATCCAGCTCATCTCACTTGAATCATGCCTCCTGCTGGTCAGTCAAGAAATGGCACTATTAGTAATGGTGGAGAACGTCGTGAGCCAAACTGTTCTCCTGGGCGAAGGGTGTATGACGAACAAAGCTCAGCGAATGGAGGCTTGCTTTTGAATTAAAGAACTGTCCTCTGATTTTTCACGGTAGATTATTGCTGTTTGAGTGATCTCCTGACCCCTGTGTGCAGGAAATAGAGCTTCAATGTCGTTTTGATTTGAAAGGGATGGCATCCATAAAGGACAGCTCTCAAAGTTATCATTACAGACAAGATACACTCGCTCACATTTTGCGGTAGTAACGGCGGCAAAATTGTTGCCGTTTACCGTCGTTACTCCTCTGAAACTGACAGTCACTTCTGGAGTCTGCTCACAGGTAGTTAAACATGGCAATACAGAAACTGCTGTCAGTAATTCCATGCTTCTCCAGAGGGGGTGCTATTGAAATCCCTCCGGACTGCAATATAGTAGAAATCACTGAACTGATGAAAACTTGCCCTTCTACAGTACTAATCTCACTGCAAAATATGTGAAAAAGTAACACCTTATTTGAAGGTCATGATTACTCCGAGATAGCCGTACTGTCACTGAAAAATTCTTCACAGCTCCAGGGTCCCAGATTCGATTCCCGGCTGGGTCACTGCCTGTGCGGAGTCTGCACGTCCTCCCCGTGTGTGCGTGGGTTTCCTCCGGGTGCTCCGGTTTCCTCCCACAGTCCAAAGATGTGCGGGTTAGGTGGATTGGCCATGCTAAATTGCCCGTAGTGTCCTAAAAAGTAAGGTTAAGGGAGGGGGGTTGTTGGGTTACGGGTATAGGGTGGATACGTGGGTTTGAGTAGGGTGATCATGGTTCGGCACAACATCGAGGGCCGAAGGGCCTGTTCTGTGCTGTACTGTTCTATGTTCTATGTTCTATGATACACTCACTTCATGTTTGTGGAATGTTAGATTTCTTAATTATGATTTTAAAAGTGAGTTTTAAAAATAATTTTAAACTATGTTTATGAAATATCAGCTTCTACCTTAAACCTATGCATCTATACCTGTCATTTATTTTACTCCCTGTGAAATAACAATTAAAAGAGATAACTTCACATTTTTATTTCTTGGTTTGCTGTCCTTGAATGTGATTGACTGCTTGCCCTGCTTGGTGACATCACTTGTTGCTGCGCATCTAGCGATCCCCTCAACTTGATGTCAGAATCAAACCGGCTTCAAGAGGATTTTCTATCCGCTCTCACCAGCGGGATCTTCCCGTCCCATCGACGGTGACTTCGCGCCGCGGGTTTTTGAGTGACGCAGGATGGATTCAATGGCGAATCCTATTGACAGCTGTGGGACCAGAAGATAACGCTGCTGTCCAACGGTGGGCCACCACCCGTCACTGAGAAATATCCTCAGGGAGGCCAAAGAATCAGGGAAGGTGAGGTGCTGTGGCAGCACAGTAGCATTGTGGATAGCACAATCGCTTCACAGCTCCAGGGTCCCAGATTCGATTCCGACTTGGGTCACTGTCTGTGCGGAGTCTGCACATCCTCCCCATGTGTGCGTGGGTTTCCTCCGGATGCTCCGGTTTCCTCCCACAGTCCAAAGATGTGCAGGTTAGGTGGATTGGCCATGATAAATTGCCCTTAGTGTCCAAAATTGCCCTAAGTGTTGGGTGGGGTTACTGGGTTATGGGGATAGAGTGGAGGTGTTAACCTTGGGTAGGGTGCTCTTTTGAGGAGCCGGTGCAGACTCCATGGGCCGAATGGCCTCCTTCTGCACTGTAAATTCTATGTAAAGGGGAAATGCATGCCACAGAGATCAGTCGATCTTTGTAGGTAGCGAGGAACGTCACATCAGCACTGAGAGAGCAAGCCCCTGTGAATAGATTTCAGTTGACAAAGGTGTTTCAATATGGAATCAGAAAACTTCAGAATTGAAGGATTCATTAAATCTGTGTCAAGGTTTTCAGATAAACAACGATAAAAACAGCAGCCAATCACATTCAAGTATTCTCACAGACAGCTAGCCGAGAAATAAAATCTGGGGGCGGGATCCTCCATCCCACCGTACCCGTTTTCTGGTGCAGTGCGCCCCCACCAGCAGCGGGGCTCTCTGTCCCGGCAACCAGCCAATGAGGTTTCTCATTGGGGGCACCCCCACGCCGTTGAGAAGTCTGCGGGCATCATTGTGCTGCCGGCAATATGGCGGGTCCCGCCGATGTAGAATCCAGCCCCTGAAGTTAATTATTATTTTTGCAGGGAGTGAAACAAATGATTGGTATATATGCACAGGATTAAGAGAGAAGCTAAAATTTCATAAACATGTTTCAAAATTATTTTTAAAATGCACATTTTAAATCATAATTAAGAAATCTAATATTCCACACATAAGTATTTTGAAAGCATCTATAACATGGAAAACACTCCCACAGTGCTTCACAAATGCATAATCAGGCAGGAATTTAAATGGAAATGAAAAGTGGTCAAATAAATTAAAATATATTTTAAGAGGAGGCTTAATGCTTCATGAATGAGGTAGGTATTAAGGAGGGTCTTGGGGAAGAGAGAGAGAGAGCTGATGAGGCAAATAAGGTAGTGAATTCACAATATATGTGGCCTATCCAGCTGAAAGAATGATTGATAATTGTGGGATGAAGGGAGTGGAAGATGCACAGGAAGCCAAAGTTGAGGAAGCACAGATATCTCAGAGTTTTATGTGAAAACTTCCAAAATAAACCATCTGGCCCCTTGGGCCTGTCCCGCCATTCAATAAGATCATTGCCGATCTTCTACTCAACCCCACTTTCTCGGCCAATTCCAATGTCGCTTGATTTCCTTGGCACCCAAAACCATAACGATCTCAGTCTTAAGTATACTCAACAACTGATGTAGAAATTCCAAAGATTTACAACCCTCTGAATGGAGAGATTTCTCCTCATCTGAATCCAAAATGGTCGACCCCTTATCCTGAGGCTATGACATTTAGGAGCAAACCTTGTAGCCAGGGCAAACAGTCTCTTAGCATCAATCCAATCAAACCTTCTGAGAAATGTGTACATTTCAGTGAGATGTGGCGCATTGCAGTGTTAGGGAGAGCCAAGGCCAGGAAGGAACATAAACATGAGGATGTAAATTTTATATAATAATAATAACAAACTTTTATTGTCACAAGAATGAAGTTACTATGAAAAGCCCCCTAGTCACCACATTCCAGCACTGTTCAGGTAAGCTGGTATGGGAATTGAACCCACAATGCTGGCTCTGCATCACAAGCCAGCTATCTAGCCACTGAGCTAAACCAGCCCATATTGCATCTGTATGAAAACCAGGAACCAGTGAGTACAGGGCTGAGCCTTGATCGGAACTGAGTATGGTGCCAGTATGTTATTTGGATGGATCAAAGCTCATGGATAATAGAGCTTGGGGTAGAGGAGACAGGAGGTTACAAAAGAATGGATGAAGATAAGGGTTTCAGAAGCAGATCTAGACGATGTAACAAAGTGGAAATCTTAATACTGGAGAGGATGTGGAGCCTTGAAGCTCAGTGAGGGGTCAGCGTGTACATTGAGTTTATGGACAGAGAACTTTAACCTGAAATACTGGCAGTAAAGATCAATTACAACCTGTGGCAAGAGTGTAGAGTACAGAGTTTGTGGAGCAGACTAAGGAGTCAATATCTAAATGTAGAAAGTACCAGCCATAAAGTATTCAATTTTGAATGAGCAGAAGAACACCACAGTGTCAATGGAAGTGTTGGTGATGTGGGCCAGAATTTTAGGTTGCTCAAGCAGGCACACGCACAACCCTCTTCACAGCACATGTTTCATGCTGGCCGGCCATTGTGAAATCGCCTTCTGGGGCCGATCGCGGACAAAAGTGTGTTTAGTGGCCGCAAATCTAGGCCCGCATTGGGCGCACGCACCTGACTGACGAAAAATTCAGTTTGTGGAGCCTTTATTTGTATCAGTTCTGGTCACTACTTTTTAGGAGGAATGTGAGGGTTCTTTAGAGGGTGCAAAAGAGATTTAGCAGAATGGCTCCAGCGATGAGGGATTTTAACTACAAGGTTGGGTTGGAGAAGACAGGTTGTTCTTCTTGGAGCAAAGGAGATTAAGGGGAGATCTTATGGAGGTGTTCAAGATTATGGCAGGTTCACATAGGTCGACAAAGAAAATCTGTACCCGTTAGATAATGGTACAAGGACAAAGGGATACAGATTTAAGGACTTAGGCAAGAAACTGAGGGGGAAGATAGCAAAAATCTTTTTTACTCAAATGCTAATGACCTGGAACACATTGCCTGTGAGGGCGGTAGAAGAGAAAATAGTTTTGAAAAGAAATGGGAATGGGCACTTGTGTAGCACTAGAATAGTGCAGGGAGTGGGGCTGCAGACTAGTATGGACTCAATAGGCTTAAACGGTCTCTTGCTGTGCCATAATGCAATATTTGTCTCTGATTTAACTCATGCATTATGCCAGCTGAAATGTCCTCTTCCCTTTCCCGAGTCTCACCACCTCCTCTACCAACCAGCAGCAGGGAGACCAACCAACTTCATTGTGGTGCTAAAAGGTAATAGATATTCTGATGTTCTTTCGCTTTTGTTAGCATTTGTTAAAAATAGGGGTGTAGAATTGTATGACAGCGCAGTGTCAAAAGAAACAAGAGAATGCAATGCATTCATTGAATAACTATCACTGCCAGAAGAGGAAGATGTCTTAACTGGTAAGTGAATAAGTTCACCACCAGCAGAAACTGCACCATCAACTCAAAAGCAAAACTTAGGCCACCGCGACTTAAACCAATTACAATGGCAGAGCATACTTGTCACAACATCTGATTGCCGACTTTAAATGGTGGAAAATAGATTTCACATGAAAATTAACATATTTTCCTTGTAGTAAACAGAAGTAATATTAAATATGAAATCTTTTATCATCTTAAACAAGATTTGGTCTTTTCTGTCTTTGACCTAAGTAGATTTCTCTGCAGTGAGTTTTAAATTAAATTATTAATTTTAATAAAGACTCATGACTGATGCTACCAATAAATGTCCAATTAAATGCACAAACTAAATGAAAATATATATAGATATGCCAGTCATACAATGGCAATTATACAACATAATTAAGACAAAGTCTCCTGACCTGTCTTTTGTGAACTGCGGTATTCACAATATAAAAATTGAAGTTCACAACTCAAATCTTACTTCAGCCACTTCATAAAACACTTCTTAAACTCAAGATTTAAATGTTTAAATTACAGATATATCAAAGGATTCTGAACAATTAATTTAATTTAACTTAGCGCTGCTGCTCATTATAATGATTGTGGCGTTCAGCCCAACACTGAACACGTTATTAATTGGTTGCAAACCTCAGCATGGGGGCAAGGTTTATACAAAGCTATCACCGCTTCAAGCTATCGTGCATTCTATTTAAAGGCAGAGCTCACCTCTTAAAGAGTGCAGGAGAGTTTCAAGGATTGAGTATTGAGCTGGCTTTTACATGCAGTTCCTCCCTATTAGTTACAGCTCAGCTGAACACCAAGTCCTGCAGACACATCGTGCTGGATTCTCCCAAAATGGGACTATGTCCCCACTCCAGTTTCCTAAAAAAAAGATAACCCAATTCACTCACCCTGCAGGGACCCAGAGTGATTCAAGCAGCTTTAGCTGCGAATAAAGGTTCTGCACTTCTGGTTCCAAGTCCGCGCATGTGCACGGCCACGGCCTCCAACAGCCATGCACGAACGCCAACAAGGCGGACTCGGATCACGGAGGCAGCTGCAAAATGTAGGCCCCCCCCGATCGGCCGCGCGCCTGAAGATCCGACCGGCCCGATCTGTCCCTCAGCCACCCATAAAGCGCCCCCCCCCCCCACCCCCCCCCCCCCGATGCCCGATCTGCCCCCCCCCCCCCCACCAGGGCGGCCACGGACTGAGTCCGCAGCCACCACATAAGCTTCCCGAATGGTGATAGGTGGTTAGAACCATGCCGTCGGGAACTCGGCCAGTTGGGAGCGGAGGATTGATGGGCGGGCTTCTGGCAATGGTCCAACAGCCGCGCGGAGTACTCTGCAAACGCGCCAATTCTCTGGTCCCGGAGAATCAGCGGGCTGGCGCTGGGCCTCATTTCGACGTGAAATTGGATTCTCCGCCCCCCGCGATGAACGTGATTTTGGCACGGGGTTGCGGAGAATCCAGCCATCAACTCTGATTAACTCCAAGCTTAGTCAACGTATGAGGGAGAGTGATAAATGCCAAAACCACTCTGCTTTCCACTAGTTCAGGTGCCACAATTGTACAATTTTCCAAAAATCAATAGCCCCCCCCAATTGGAGACAATCCAATCCTCAGAGCCGTCAATTTTACCTTGACCAATAAAGTTTACATCACAGCATGATGACTGTGATCAGCTCATGATTTAACCCCATCCTGCTACCTGTTGTTTTTCCAGGATTCTTGTATCCGCTGTGCTTTGCTCTCCCCTGTTCTCATGCCGCTTATCGCAGCCAGTCCCTGCCCACCTCATTGTTCGTCTGGGTGCAGGATGTTGAAGTCGGTTCCTCTTTGTACTGTGGATTGTCTGAGACAGGATGTTGGGGCCACTGATAAGAACTGCTTACTGAGCTGACTATATTATTGCTGACCATATTATTTCTGTCTGATTCTATCTGTCTCAAGAACATGGGCAAGTTAGCTCAAACCCCATCATGCATTGCAACCACTGCTTTTAGTGAGTGTATAAATGCTTGTTACTGCTATATTCTAAAATACATGTTTAATAGTTAATAATAATTACTGGGTAAACTTTCTATGATTAGTGTCCATCCTTAATAAACTAACTTATGTAGAACTATTCTATCTAAACCAGCTATCTGGTTTTAAAGGGTCTCATCTCAGGACACACCCCTTCAAAGAGGAGCTGCATTTTGGCTGCAGCAGCAACTAGATTTGTTAAAGAGCAGTTGAAGACCTGCAAGAGCCTACAAAATGGAGCAAAGAGGGCAGAGACCATGCCCTAAGGTTCTCAGACATCACACTGGAGGCCTTGGTTCGAGAGGTAACCAGGAGTAGACCTTTTTTTATCCCTCCGGGGCCAGGGGTCTCTCCTGACAGATGCTATGAAGGCTGCAGGAGCATGTAGCCACTGCAATCAATGCCACCTCTCCAGCCATGATGACCTGGATGCAGTGCCAAAGAATTTTAATGACATCATAGAAGTGGTCAAGGTCAGTAAATAGACTTTCAAATGCTATATCCTACCAGCTGCATAACTAGCCTTGCACAGCCCATCTTGCAGCGACCAGCTTAGATACTGGCACTGTTCAAACTCTGGAGGGTGAAATGGAGGCAGGATCTACATGTGATGAGTCATTGTGTATGAGAGGGCTTCACTCCCAGGGCAGAGAAAAAAGGATAGCTAAGGCTCCAACACACAGAGAGCAAGGTTGTACACACGTTCTGCTTCAAATGGCTCAGACAAAGACTTTGGTGAGGCTGTGGTTGATGAACATGTATATGGAAATAATTGTTGCATTGGGAAGCCTGCCAGAGAGACTATGGTCATTTTGAAGGAGCATGGAAGAACTTGCTTCAATTTGTGTAAGATTTATGCTCCCCATGCCAGTGGGCTTGCAGGGGGGTGGAGAGCCCATAGAATTTCCTGGACGGCCTTCTCTCCAGCGTTCCACTTGCCTCCAACTCTCCGCAATGTTATGGTGGAAAGGCAAGGCCTACTTGAATTTTGGGAGGAATATTCGGGGACCATGGGTGGAACTTCCTTGGAGTTTCTCTTGTTCCAATTTTCCAGACGAATGGTGGAATCCCAGTTTTCTGATTTGACCAAACTTTCCCCAAAAGCTTTTGTGGTAGAGCAGGAGCAATGTGTGAAAATTCCCAGCCACAAAATATGAATAGAAGGGTTAATGTTAGAAATTATTTTCCTTTATTTTCTCAAGGAATGAATTCACGAAGGATGTTTAACGCACCTCTCTAACAACATTGGGCGGGATTCTCTTTTTCTGAGACTAAATGTTGACGCCAACGCAGAATCCGTGGACTTTTATGACAGAAAAAACAGCGGTGCACCTGGATCAAATCCATTACCATTGAGGGACTAGCACCAGTGCCATGTGGAACACGATCAATCCCAATAAAAAACGGTGCGGGACTCGTTGGGTCCGTGATTGACAAGCTGCAGCTGCACATACACATTACAATCCTCACACACACTTATCCCTGTCAACAAGATGGCACTGGTTGTACTGGAGCGCACCCACACAACTGATGGGTCAGCTAGGACTAGGCCAGTGGGGGTACCCTGGATGGACACCCATGCGGCCCCTGACACTAGGTTCAAAGTGGACTGTTAGCGGTGTGCGCAGCTACATGGCTGCCTTGCGGCTGTGGCAATAGTGTTCCCTGCCCATCCACCCTGACCCCACAGCTCACCCCCTGGCCACCCCACATTCCTCCCCCCAAACCTGGCAGTAGCCTTCCGGCCAGCGGCACAACTGTCATACGCCCTCCATACGCCCTCTCTCTCCTTCAGCAGCCATCAAGCTCAAGTAAACCACACCATTGGGAACCCAGCCCATCGGAGGCAGAGAATCGCGGAGGCCCTGGTGAACACTGGGTCGGACCCAGTAATGATATGCAAACAGTGTCTACTGGTCTTGTGGAGTGAAATGTATTGACGCCATTTTTGAGGTGACAGAGAATCACGATTTGGCGTCAAATCGGCGCCTACCGCAATTTTTGCATCGGAAGTTATTTTCCGCCCATTCGCATTTCCTGATTTCAGCATCAGCTAATGGAGAATGCCACCCATTGTGCCCATAATTTCGGTGCAAAATGGGTCCAGCTTTAGCCAGTTTTAGTGATGAAAAGGCCTTTGCATCATCTGGATGAGCATTTGGGCCACTGCTGTATATCAGTTATCCCCTAGTCTCCTCTGAGTGCAGAGTGAATTTGGTGCCTCTTTCCAGCAGCGAGGTTCTCAATAGGTAGCACCACGTGATAGATTAGCAGGGGAGGATTCAGTCCTCCCGAGGTAAGAAAATAATTCAGTGGAATTCTCCGTTCCTGAGACTACGCCGGGGCAGGATTCGCGGACTTCCATGACAACAAAACTGACGGCGCACCTGGACCGGTTCAGCGACCGTGGAGGGGCTAGCACCGGCACTATGTGAAGCACAATAGATTTCAATGAGAAACTGTGCCGGATTCACTGGGTCCATGATTGACACTCTGGGGGCTGACAAGCTGCAGCCACATATACACACTTCATTCCCCACACACAACACTCCAGCCAACAAGATGGCACTGGTTGCACCAGAACTCACCCAACCCACTGATGGGTCAGCTGGGGCCAGAAGGCACCTAGTGGGGTGGCCTGCGGGGGCACCCAGAAGACCTGTGGCCCTAAGTTCACAGTTGGCAGACAGCGGCAGGCGCAGGTGCATGGCTGCCTTGCAGGCCACAGCAATGGTGTTCCCTGCCCGTCCACCTTGACCACACAGCCGACCTCCAGGCCACCCCCGTCATTCCCCCCAAACCTGGCAGAAGTCCCCTGGCCAGCGGCATGACTGTCAGCAAACTGTGATGATGTTGGACACTATCTAGATCCCCTCTCTCTCGATTTTTAAAAGCACAAGTGAACCTCGCCATCGGACATTCACCCTGGAGGAGGGGGAAAGTCATGGAGGCCACGGAGAAAACCGGGTTATGCCTGTTAATGATATGCCAAGATGTTTACATGCAGAGTGGAATGCATTGATGCCCCTGTCAAGGCACTGGGAACTGCAATTTGGCGTGAAACTGGCGCCCGCCATGATTTTGGCGTTAAAACTGATCCTCTGCCATGCGCGTTTCCCAATTTCGGCATTGGCCAATGGAGAATCCCGCCGTTAACTTAAAAAGAAAAACTGTGTACCTTTAGCATAAAATAGAAAGGACTTGGTATTAAAAATTCCTGTAGACCTTTGCCAAATTTCCTTGTCAAGCTCTCTGAACATAGCACATTATAATTAAAGTTCCAAACTATACTTGGATGGCAATGTATTCCAATTTATCTAATATATTTCTTTTTGATTTATGTGAAATATTAATCACTTATATTGATCTGAGGTGGCAGCACAGAGTAAGGCACTTTCCTCAAAGTTGGTGTGGGTGTAAGTGCCACTTGTTAGAGAAATAAAAGTATCTTTAAGAAATTTGTATTTGTATTGCTAAACATTAGAAATAAGCTATAGTTTCAAGTGAGTTTCATTTAAGGTTGCTGTGCCTGGAAGGGTAAAACCTGTAGTTAGATTTCCTGGGCAAAGGTGTTTGTTGTGTGTGGGTATTGGTTAAGTTACAACTATGTTTCTATTGTGCTTAGAGAGGGGCTGTGGCGTGAAGAATAAACAATAGTAGCGGGCATTGCTTAGCAACAGGAGGCCACCTTCCTTTGTTCTTAGTTTTAATTGGAAGCCAGGGCAGTTGGAGACAGGAATTCGGAGAGTGAATGGGCACGATTCAGCAGACGTGAGTTGAAGTCTGCTGAATGGTATGTTTAGCAGAGTGTTTCTTGGTGTCTGCAGTGGCGAGAAACATCTCACTTTCGAACGGCACTTAACTTTTGTTTGGCCTCAAGGAGACTCTCTCTGCCAAGGCCGCACTTTGAGGGATTTCCTGATGGTGAGCTGGAGCTCGTAGATTTAGGGGCCATTTTGGAAGGCAGCACTGATCTCACACCCTGCCGTTTCAGGCACCCCCCCACCGTTTTTGACCCCCCCCCCTCACCAACCCCCCCCTCCCAATTTTGGGGAGGTCGCCAGAAACACCCCTCATCCCCCATCTACCTGGTAAGGCGCCCACCGAGCCCGATCCTTGGCAGTGCCAACCTGGCACCTGGGCACCCTATCACTGCCAGCCTGGCACTTAGATACTCTGGAACTGCTAGCCCGGCACCATGGCAGTGCCGCTGCTAATCTGCCAGTGCCACATGGGCACCACGAGTCTGGCAGTGCCAAGGTGTCCATGTGGGCCAAAGGGAGTGCCAGGGTGCTCCGGTGCTCTGCCCCCGACCACCGGAGAAGACTCCCCCCCCCCCCCCCCAGGTGTCATTATAACTGGTTCACGTTTTGGTGGACCAGTACCAAGCAGCACCTGGAGAGGTCTCCCAGGCACGGTTGTTGGTCCCCGGGCACTGGGTGAATCTCACAAACATATAATTAAATGAGCCACATGACTCACTTAAATATGCTGATCTGGATCACGCCCAATGAGGACACAATCCAGATCGGGACAACTCGCAAGATTCCACTCATTCTCACGAGACATTTCAAGCATCGCAAATCTCTCGAGAAGCCTCTCACCTGATCCAACGGCCTCATCCTGACACCAAGTTGGCATGCCAAGGCCTCTGAATCATGCCCAACATCTCTCTGGCAAAAGAAAGAATGGACAGGACGGGAAATGCGAAGAGGCCTTCCAAAATTCCAAGATACAGTCCAGATATCCAGGGAATTGGGACAAAAAGAATTTTTAAAACAGTTGGGGTGAGATTCTCCATTGGGGAGTCCATGGACTTGATTCTCCTATCTACCAGCCACGTGTTCCTGGCTGGCGATCCCACACCGGCAGCGGGATTCTCTGTTCCTGTCACCTGTGAATGGGATTTCCATTATGACTGCCCCACACCACCTGCGGGCGTGGGTGTACTTGCGCCGCAATGGAGAATCCCGCTGGCGGAGAATCAAACCCTATGTTCTCCCACCGGAGGAGAATTGCTCTCGGTTTACGTTCCTCCAGGAGGCTTGAGTGATTGGAATGTACTTACCTCTCTCTGATGTGTTTGATGTTTGTAAACATTGAGGTTCCAGCACTTAGAATCACTCATCCATGAAGGGAGATGAATGGATCAAGCCTGAAGCTGTTTTGCAGTTGTCAATCATAGTCCACTATGAGAAATGAATGGATTTCTTGCAGCTAATGGTTCTGAGGCATTTAAATACAGGCCACAGTTGTTCTCCTTCGAGGAATGGACATGTGCAGCATCCAGGTAAATGTTACAGCTCAAACATTTTTCACTGCCCTGTTTGGACTACTCTCTAGCTTCCAGACAGGGATATCATTTCTGTGGGGGGAGTCTGTGAGGGTGGGGGTCTGTGGAGCTGTCCCTTCAGTTAGGGGTCCCTGTGGGATTTCCTTTAGGTAGTGGGATCCTGTGGAGGTCCCTCTAGTTAGGGGTCTCTTGGGGGGGGGGGTTCTTCAGTTAGTTGATCCCAAGGGGGGGAGTCTCCTTATTAAGGGGGTCCCTGGGGGTTTCTCCCTATTAAGGGGATCTTCATAGAATTTACAGTGCAGAAGGAGGCCATTCGACCCATCGAGTCTGCACCGGCTCTTTGAAAGAGCACCCTACTTAAGCCCAGGCCTCCACCCTAACCCCGTAACCCCACCTCACCTTTTTGGACACTTAGTGGCAATTTAGCATGGCCAATCCACCTAACCTGCACATCTTTGGACTGTGGGAGGAAACCAGAGCACCCAGAGGAAACCCACGCAGACACCGGGAGAACATGCAGGTTCCACACAGACAGTGACCCAAACCTGGAATCGAACCGGGGACCCTGGAGCTGTGAAGCAACTGTGCTAACCACTGTGCTACTGTGCTGCCCTTAAACCCCCTTTTTGGGGGAGTTCTCCTGTTTTGGAGGTCTCTGGAGGGGTCTGCTAGAGGAGGGGTGAGCAGGTAGACCAATGTAGTGGCCCTCGGATGGACTTTGGGGCAACTCCCTTCAGGGTCTGTGTAACATCATCCCAGGGTGATGGGCCTGTGTCGACACTGTCAGCAGGTCAATACAAAAGGCAGGAGAGTGATGATCACTCGCTGTGAGGCAGGTTTTAGTGCTCCTCAGTTTCTGAAATTGTCTGACTCCTGTCTTTCTGCTGAAGCACACTCACACCCACCCTCTGAACGGGCTCTGCATTGAGGGCTTTTGATCTTGGACCACTGTGCCCCGGTGGCATAGGGTGGGCGGAGCGGAGGGCAAGTGCGGGCCGGCCCACTGTGAAGATTGACGTGACAGAGACTCCACATATCTGTGGCATGTTTGAATATTTAACATTTCGCTGTGACAGATTTCCATTCCCCCTCGCTACAGGCAGTAACTACCCACTTCACTCACCCTCATCCCACAGTTCTCCTCACTCTTCTTGATCTTCTGTCATCTAGTGCTAAGTCTAGATGTGTCTCCAGGATGCACATCAGAGGTGGAGCCAGCCTGCTGCCTTCCGCACCCTGTGGCCCTTGGTGTACATCCTCTGGAGGGTCTGGAGTCGGGGACCCTGGCCAACTTAGTGGTGTCACTGGTATTACCGTATCACTCTGTTCTGACCACTGCTCTTGAGATGCACTGGTGTGAGAAGGGGGTGGTGGGGGGGGGGGGGGGGGGGGGGGGGGGGTTCGGAAGAAATGGAGGCTGTCATAGTTTCCTTGATAGCAAGCCTCAGGTTGGTCTCCAGCACTTCCTCCTCTCTGAAGGTGCCCATAGGGCCCTGGGGTCTCGATGGGATGGAGGGGCAGCTGGAGAGAGCTACAGAGGACTCCGTGTTATCTGGCGCTGCCAGTCCTGGAAGCTCCCTATAGTCTGCACCATGGTGCTGATGCTCTCAGTGATGCTCATCAGTAACTGGGCCATATCCTGCAGTGCCTTGGCAATGTTCACCTGCATCTGGGACAGGTCCCTCAGTGACTGGGACATGATGGCAAAGACCTCAGCCATGCTCGTCACAGACTGAGCCATACCTTGGACATCACCACTCAAGACACGGACATCGTGTTCCATGTTTTCCACCTTGGCCACCACCCCAGCAGTGTTGGCCTCAGTGCCACACATTCTCGGCACCATCTCCTGCACTTGAAAGCTTTAGGACTCCTCCAATTGGCAGTTGCTGGAATATTGCTGACGCCCCCTCCTGAACATCATGGCTGAGTCCTATCATCTGCACCAGCTCTGGGAGAACATTTATTCAGAAGCTCGGCATCTGGCTGTGACCCAGCTGTGTCCTCCACCTGATGTGCGTCAGCAACTGTGTGATGCTCACAATTGTGCCCAGAAACGTGTCCACTAATGGCGCTCACCGAAGTGGGTGTCTCTGCGCTGGTGAAAATTCTGGGCGATAGCTGCAACACCTTCCCAATGGCTGCAGTGGAACTCTCCTCTGAGATGCCCCTTTGGGGGGAGGTGGGGGTACATCTCTGGATGGCCCGACCTCATCAGATGGAGATCTTGCGAGACAATGGACATGTGGTCAGTGAGAGGGAAGGAGTCCCCCCCCCCCCCACCTTGTTGTTAAAACTAATTAACGGTCCTGTGAATCTGTTCTGCCACATTTTAATAAAAAAAGTAAAAGTGAGCCAGGGTTCCATTCTGGGATCTTCCTGTCCCGTTATAACATCAGCTGGGAGCATAACACACTCCTGAGACTTCAGCACATGATCTCGGCTGGCATCTCAATGTAACATTGAGGCAGTGCTGTGCTGTTGGAAAAATTGAATAGATTCAAGAGGCCCAAGGTTTAATGGAAATGGGTTACAGGTTTCATCAGCATACTGGCCTCCTCAGGCAGCTCAGCAAGTGGAGATATGGAGCGGCTTGCTTCACAGCGGTTGGGGTTGTTTGAAAAGGCTATGAGAGGGGGGATCAAGGAGGAGCGGAATTGGTAACATCCCGTCTCATGCACAGTGAAGGGAGCACAATGGTTACACAGGAAAACAAATCTTCCAACTGTTGGGACTGCTGAAAAGTGATGAACAGGGCAAGCCCAACACATACCCCAGTCATTAATGGACAACATTTGACAATGGGTCCTTTAAAAGGAATTAGGCACCTAATTAACCTATTTAAGGGACTTAGCATCTTCAAAGTGATGCGGAGAAGATTACCAGTAAAAAATATGGTAATTTGTTGTGCTGCGTATAAATTGGTTGCCATGTTCCCAGACATAACAACAGCGACAACCCTTCAAAAACTATTACCTTGACCGTGCAGAGCTTTGGGGCAGGCTTATGTCATGAAGGTTACTGTTTAAATGGAAGTTCTTCCTTTGCGAGTGTTCAAGAAATTACATTTAGAGCTCAGCTTAATATTTGGAAGTCAGGATCACAGTAACTGAGCCAGATTTTAATTGCGACCGTCTAACCCCGCTGCACATTGTCATGTTGTATTAATAGAATAGCTGTAACGTTAGCTTTTTCAACAACAATATTGTGGGAGGGACTTTAGAAACGGCACAGTTAGCTCAGATAAATAGTATCCAATAATAAAATAAGTCAGGAACAACATTTAAAAATAGAAATGTGTGTTTGAAAAGAAATAATTGCCACATTTCAATAACCTAAATCCCATAAAATCAGACTTATTTAATTGAAAATGCCAGGTTAAATTTACCAAGCAACACATATATATATATAATGAGAATATATGCAACATAAAAACACAGCAGCTTTTAAAATGAGCAGATGGTCCGTTTTCATTTGTGGACAGTACTCAGCATTTTTTCCACCAGCTTTGCTTCTACATAATTCACTATCTCCCTAAATCACTAGACAGACAGGGCAGAATATTGTGAATCTGCGACTCAAGGACAATATGCTGAGGCAGCAGACTGCTACTGGTGAATCTGAAGCTCCCAAGTATTTGATGTTTCTTTCCAGCGGAGATTTCAGTGCATGGCATGAGAAACCCAACCAGACCTACTCAAACTGCAGTAGAAACTCATATTTGCAACGGACATGATTTCTTAATGCCGTAGAAAAAAACTATATTCACTCATACTCATATTCTGTAACTTTTATTGCTCTTAATTAGGTGTCACAATCAAAATTTCGCCAGTCCCCATTCGGAGCTTTAAAAAACCCTTAGGATCAGGAGTAGTAGAAAATGGTATAATTTTTGTTACCACGTTACATGTTGCCATAGAAACAAGGAACAGTCTGCAACTCGATAAGTATGTACTGATGTAATGTCAAAAACGTGGTTCTGTACAGCAGAATAAATGTCCATATGATTTTTCTGACAGTAAAAGTATTCAAATTACATTACATCAAGGTTTTATTTAGAAAAAGGCATTGATTAAGCTTACAGGTGGTTAGTGCCTGACTCATTATTTCAGCTCTTCCACTGTCAACACATCTTTTTTTATAATAAATTTAGACTACCCAATTCTTATTTTTCCAATTAAGAGACAATTTAGCATGGCTAATCCACTTAGCCTGCACATCTTTGGGTTGTGGGGGTGAAACGCACGCAGACATGTGGGGATGAAACCCACGCAGACATGGTTTTGATTTTTGATTTGATTTATTATTGGCACATGCATTAGTATACAGTGAAAAGTATTGTTTCTTGCATGCTGTACAAACAACGCTGTACAAACAGTACATAGGGAAGGAAGGAGAGACTGCAGAATCTGATGTTACAGTTATAGCTTTTTCCTGATGGAAGAAGGTGGAAGAGAGTATGTCCGGGGTGTGTGGGATCCTTAATTATGCTGGCTGCCTTTCTGAGGCAGCGGGAATTATAGATAGAGTCAATGGATGGGTGGCTGGTTTGTGTGATGGACTGGGCTACATTCATGACCTTTTGTAGTTTCCTGCGGTCTTGGGCAGAGCAGGCTCCATACCAAGCTGTGATACAACCAGAAAGAATGCTTTCTATGGTGCATCTGTAGAAGTTGGTGAGGGTCGTAGCTAACATGCCAAATGACCTTAGTCTTCTGAGAAAGTAGAGTCGATGGTGGGCTTTCTTAACTATATTGTCGGCATGGGGGCACCAGGACAGGTTGTTGGTGACCTGTACACCTCAAAACTTGAAGCTCTCGACCCTTTCTACTTTGTTCCCATTGAAGTAGACAGGGGCATGTTCTCCACTAGTTTCCTGAAATCGATGACAATCTCCTTCATTTTGTTGACATTGAGGGAGAGATTATTGTCGTCACACCAGTTCACCAGATTCTCTATCTCATTCCTGTACTCTGTCTTGTCATTTTTTGAAATCCGACCAACTACAGTGGTGTCATCAGCAAATCTGAAAATCGAGTTAGAGGTGAATTTGGCCACAGTCATAGGTGTATAAGGAGTATAGTAGGGGGCTGAGCCTTGTGGGGCACCGGTGTTGAGGATGATTGTGGAGGAGTTGCTGTTGCCTATCCTTACTGATTGTGGCATATGGGTTAGAAAGTTCAGGATCCAGTTGCAGAGGGAGGAGCCGAGGCCAAGGCCACAGAGTTTGGAGATGAGTTTCATCGGAATGATGGTGTTGAAGGCTGAGCTGTAGTCGATAAATAGGAGTCTGACATAGGTGTATTTGTTATCTAGGTGTTCCAGGGGAGAGTGCAGGACCATGGAGATGGTGTCTGCTGTGGACCTGTTGTAGCGGTAGGCGAACTGCAGTGGATCAAGGTAATCCGGGAGGCTGGAGTTGATTTGTGCCATGACTAACCTTTCGAAGCACTTCATGATGATAGATGCCCATGATGATGTCAGATCCATTGGATGATAGTCATTAAGGCACGTTGCTTGGCTTCTTTTTGGTACAGGGATAATGATTATCTTCTTGAAGCAGATAGGGACCTGAGATTGTCGTAAAGAGAGGTTGAAGATGTCTGCGAATACTCCCGGCAGCTGATCCGCGCAAGACCTGAGTGCTCGTCTGGGTACCCCATCCGGGCCAGTTGCGGATATGGTGAGAATGTGCAAACTCCACACGAACAGTGACCCAGGGCTAGGATTCGAACCGGGGTCCTCACCGTCGCAGTCCCAGTGTTATCCACTGCGCCACATACTGCCCCCTACTGTCAACACATCTTTGCCAGTATTGGCTTTTCCCACCGGCAGTCCACTTCCCTGCCCGTGGGTTTCCCGATTACGTGGGGTGGCTTCAATGGGACATCCTATTAACAAGTGGCGGGTGTATAGAATCCCACCACCAATGGCGTGCCACTGAGAAACACGCGGCTAGGGGACCGGAGACTCCAGCCCCTGCTTTACTGCAATTAGGGTTGAATGTTGTGGTGTTCTTTGTGTTGCTAATTACAGGATGGTTGGCATAGTGTTCACAAAGAGCACAAAATAGCTTGAATTCAAACAAAGCTATATATTTATGAACACCATTAATTTGGATTCGACATGTCCTCCTAAAGAAAACACAGTTGATTATTAACATTTAAACTACACTCATGAACAGATAATCTTAATACTGATATAAACTATGATCTGCTCTCACTCACACTATTTGTCCTTCTGACTCTCTCTAGCTAACTCCTGCACACACTCCCACCCCACAAGGCTTAGCATCACTGCCTTATATACTTGTAATTGTAGCTCCCTCTAGAGGCTACTCTAGACACTTCATTAATTCTTGCAGTTCTTACAGTTATAATAATACCACAAATGTGACACAATTTATTGTTTCTTATGCATATTCATAAACAAGCTCCCCAAGATTCCAGTAGATTATTACAAGTGGAATCCTCTGCCTGGCAATGAGAACTAGAAAGTTCAACTAACAAATGTTGCACTTGGAAAAATATTTCAGACAGAAAATCTAGCCCCAAGCTTATTCGCAAGACGGTATTAAGTAGAGCAGCAATTCCCATCCCTTGCTCCCACGACCCATGGAATTCCTTATGATTTAAGTTCTCTTGAAAAAATATGACTCATACCTTCAAGAGTCCAAGATGGTTCCCAACTTCACATCCCGTTCCAACCGTACTTACCTCTCCCAGTGTGTCTCCCCCAACTTTTCACACTAACCTCCAATATTATACCAAGCCTTGACTAAGTTGGGGAAGCCGGATGTCAGGGTTCTGGATGAGAATCCAATAATTTGCAATTCATAAACCTGTGAACATAGGATCCTTCAGCACAGGAATGATGGGGCTGGTTTAGCGCACTGGGCTAAATCGCAGGCTTTGAAAGCAGGCCAAGGTAGGCCAGCAGCACGGTTCAATTCCCTTTCCAGCCTTCCCAAATAGGTGGCTGGGATTCTCACGCAGCTCCAGCTGCCGATATGGGCGCCAGCACGAGTTCGCCCATGGCCGGCGCAATGCATGTGAGTTGCCTTCTCTGCGCCAGCCCTGGGCAAAATTGCGGAGCCCTACAGGGGCCTGGAGCGGAGGAACTTAGCCCCCCCCCCCCCCCCCCCCCAGATAAGCCCGCCCGCAGATCGGTTGGCCCTGATTCTGGGCCAGGCCAACGTGGAGGCACCCCCCTGGAGTCGGATCACCCACACCAGGATCGACCCGCAGCAGGAACACCGAGGTCCCACCAGGTAAGACCACACGCGAACGGCACCAGCGGGAATCGGCCGAACCTTGCGGGCATTCGGTCCGTCGAGCGCGGAGAATCGACGGGGGGGGCGGGTTGAGCGGATCCTGACCGGCGCCACGCCGATCGCGCCATTGCGGGCTGGCACTGGAGCGGTGTTGCGCGATTCACGCCCCCCCCCCCCCAGCGATTCTCCAACTGGCGTGGGATCGGAGAATCCCGCCTGATGCCTCTGACCAATATTTTATGTAAAAACAAACCTGAATTTTAAAACTGCAAACTGCAGCGGACCTGACTCCACCCCCTAATTATATCATAATGTTTACTTCGGTGTCCTCCCATTAAGATGTTCCATGACCTGTTTAACTGGGACTAAGCACCTTCCCTCATAAATTACCTGAGAAATACCTGAAAGCATTCCCAGGGGGGAGGACCCACTTCCCCTCCAACCCCTCCAAAGTCGCAAACTTCCCACCAAGGAAAAGGTCCTCCATCCGCCTGATGCCTGCCCTGGGCCAACTCAAAAACCCACCATCCATTCTCCCTGGTCTTAAGGAAGAAATTATAAGGAGTGAAATAAAACTTGGGACAAGAGCATGGAGTTAAGGTAGAAGTTGAAATGTCGTAAACAACTTTTTAAAATTATTTAAGATATCGAGTAAATTATTCACCAGGGTGACATTTATCAACACTCCACAAATCTTTGAGTACTCTGCTTAGGAAGTTAGATCTGGTTGTTCAGTGGTTGTGATTATTCAGATCACTATTAAAAATCCAATTACACGTCACTGTACAAGGCTTAGCTTTTCATCGAGTTTCTAACAAAGACAGTGAAAAATGGGATGTTTGCATGACACCAGCTGATTTCACTGTTTTCTGGTTCCTGGGGGTTTGAGGGATGGGGGATGGAGATGGGGGGTGGGGGTTCAGTTGATACAGCACAGCTTGTGGTGGAGAAGTGAATGAAAGATGCTCCTTCATGGGAACCTGAATTTTTGTTGAAACTTAGGCTGAAATTTATCAGCCGCTGTGGGTGTAGTTAAATTGTGTTGTGCCGGATCTGATAGGCTCCCCGAGGTGGTCCCACTGCCCATAGTATTGTACCAATAGCAGGATTGGATGCACAGAACCTGCCCGCACCAAGGAGATAGGCAGCAAATTTATATAATTTAAAGCCGAATTGAATCCATCTACATTCTGCAGATAGTTGGCACATCTCCCTCTGCGTGGGGAGGCTGCCAGCTAAATAGAGGTGGCCTCCCTGTCGTAGTCAGGGGCTAAGAAAGGGGCCAGGACAGGAAAAGCAGCAGCCACGGCCCCCCACATCATCCCCAGAGGAGTTTGCCCACTGACCCTGGGCAGCGGAGTTTTAATTTTTGTTTTAAACTCTCAAAGGTTCTAGGTGTCCTCGCTCTTGCCTACCTCTCCCTGTGGGACTGCAGAAGCTTCAAAGTCGATGGCAGCATCCAAAATCTGCTTGCCATTCCTGAATAGATTGTGGACCCATAATTGAACACTTGTGGTAAAATTATGGAGCTGGTCCCACAGTCGCAAGCATGGGTTCAATCCAGACCTGCCTTTTACCCTGAGTTTGTGATCCATTTTTAAATGTAATCCTGATCTCTAGACCACACCGCCCACCCCCGGCCTCCCAACCCCCCAACTCACCTATAAAGGGGCCCTGAAGCCCCCCCTCCTGTATCCCACCTCGTAAGGACAGGAAACCCCCTGGCTCAATCCCATGTGGCACTGCCAGCACCCTGGCAGTACCAGGGTGCAGATGGCATCAGGGGTGCCAGGGTACCACCCTGCCGAGAGCCCAAGCACCCACGACCCCCAATCACCTGGGAAAACCCCCAAGTGCTGGTACGCCTAGTCCCCGTTTGTGGAGAGTAATGAGTAATAAGCAGTGCTCGCTCAAGGTCTCCCGGGTGCTGAAGATTGCGGCAGCAAAACTACCTCTATTTAGCTGGCATCTGGGTAACTCTGGCAAGTGCATATTAAAGTGATGCTTACTGCAACATTTTAATATGAAAATTGACTGGGCGAGATCCAGATTGTGATGTTTCACGATTTCCCGTTAGATCCTGTGAGCCTGGCGAGCCGATATATCTCCTGAGACACTTCTCGTGAGATTTAGCAGTCGCGTTGCGCCCTTAGTTGAGCGCGACGCGGTTGTTAGATCATGCCCCCAATCTATACTGGACCTGGACAGATAATTTAGTGGCAGAATTAATGGTATTATGTAGTTACTTAGGTTTAGTTTCATCCACATAATTAGATGAGAACTTAATTAGAATACATAAAACGTTAGACTCTTGCAATACAGACCTCCTACCAGGTAACTGTAGAATATAGGTGATAGCAGAGGTTTATCATTGTACAATGACGTTTCCTGCATATCCCCAGAGAAACATTGCTGTGGAAATGAGTTCTGTTGCAAGGACAATGAACTGATTACATTTTGGAAACAAAACACTGCTTTCGTATGAAGAAACAACAATCTTTCTGTATTTTAGATTTGAATCATTGAAACGATTTAAGAGCATCTGCACAAATTCTACCATTGAATCCAAGGTGTCATTTTCCAACTCAAAGCAGGGGTTCGAATTTTACGTGTCCCTGGCAGACATGCACCTGACCCGGAATAGCGCTAAATAGTGCGTACATGGTTAGCCGGCCCTCTGGCACATCTAGCACACTTGTCCTCCAGCCCAAAGAATCTGCTCATCCAGGCCCCCGTCATGGGGGCCCAGTGCACAACCTTAAACTGGATCAGGCTGAGCCTGGCACATGTTGCAGTCGTGTTTACTCTGTTCAGGGCTTCTGCCCAGATACCGTCCTCCATCTCTCCACCCCCCCCCCCCCCCCCCCCCCCCCCCCCGCCGAGCTCCACATCCCACTTAAGCTTCAGGGAGTCCAGGAGAGAGAGAGAGAGGCTGGCATTCTTGCCTTTGCTTCCCGGTAGCCCGGTGACGAATACTGTTAGCATGGAGGGACTCAAAGCCCCCGAGGGCTGAGGTATGGCTATCGGACATGGCGAGCTTTCTTGGCCTGGAGAAAGTCAGGTTCGCCTTGAGAGGTTCGCTATTCAGTTCACCCGAAGGTGGCAGCCATTTATTGACTTCTTTGCAGAGGAGTAAGCGTCAGCAGGGGGGGGAGGGGGGGACTAGGGTATAGTAGAGTAGGGGGATATTGAGGCAGGTCCGTGCGTGAACAGGACCGTGGTTTGCACTATGTTTAATTTGTGTCTTGACTTCTTTTTTTTGTATTGTACAATGTCACTTTTTCTATATGCCTAAAATACCTCAATAAAATTGTTTGTTAAAAAAAAAGTGCGTGATGACATTGTAGCCACCTGGGGTGGCCACTGCCCAACACAAAATGGAAGATTGCAAGGAATGCAGGGAAAATGGACATGTTGGAAAGCAAGCAGCTTGCAAGGCGATTTTGTATTGGGACGACTGCAGAAACCGGTTTTGACTGCCGCAGAGACCAGACAGCACTGTGAAAGAAAACCCGTTAACATATTAATGAGGCAATACCGGGCGAGTCCCAGATACAATGGACACAAGTTAAGCACAAATTGATACATTCTATGGAAGGCCAGACCCAGTGGCGCCAGAGAAGCCCAAGACAAAAGGTCCCAAGAACCGCCCCAGCAACCAAGGAACTGCCCTAGGATTGGGGGGTTCAAACATATCGATTGGGAAGAGACCCAATCGATTCCAAGCAGGTAAGGGAGTCCGCCCAAAGGGGCGCGAACCCCCTGAGACCTATAAAAGAAAGGTCCCACACATGGTTCAGTCTCCTGTCTCCGGGCTCCTGTCTTCTACTACAGCTGTCGAGCAGCAGCCACCAACAAGTAAGTGCCTAAAGACAACGACCGCTACCAGACATAGGCACTCCTGACACCCTTGGCAACTGATAGCAATCCGAAGTCTGCAGACCAGAGCAGAGCAAAAGGCCTTGTTCCCTGACCTCGCAGTTCCTTCGAGATAAGTATTAGTTATTTAGCAGTAGGAGTAAGTTTAATTCTTTAGTGTGTGCATGGGTAGTTATTATAATTGTGTTATAATAAACTCTAGTTGTTTGGACTTACTAATTGGTGTACGGTTTTTATTACTTTGAACTTCACCTTGAAACTTGTGGCGGTGTCTTAACGGCACCTGGCGACTCCAGAGCTTAGAACGAGAAACAGAGCCAAGTGAGTGATAAGCACACTCACCAAGATCGACCAACAGCATTGGGCGTGCATCCTGATGTCATTGCGCACTCGAGCAACATTTTGATCGGTGGACGCAGGCGGAGATCAGCAGCACGGCCATCGACGATTATGTAGCTGGTAAGGGGATTAAACCTCCAACTGACCTGAATTTAACATTGCCTGTGTGAGGCCTTTTGATCTGGAGTCGGGCGGGGGCGGGGTGGGGGGTTGATTCTGGTGAGCTGTTTCTTTAAAGCCTATTTGTGACATTTAAATGCATGCAAATATGATTCCTGTCATGGCCCAGAGGGCTGTCTGACCAACCATTGTGGTGATATGCATTAACGTAAATACACAATACACATGTATGTAATGTACATACACTACACCTAGCTAGACACTAGAGGGAGCACCAGAGACATCAAGACACCCAGACGTGACACTACCACAGGGGGGCATTACACCAACCCATATAAAAGGACACAGCACACATGATCTTGCTCTTTCCAGTGGAGACACATAGTGAGTGTAGACAGGGTTGATTGAAACTCATCACACCCACCATGTGGATTGCAGCAGACTGGTTAGTTAGTCTGAGTGGCTATAGCAGGATT